>NC_039366.1:57331021-57657165 GCF_003573695.1 Papaver somniferum
AAAAAAAAAAAAAAACAACTACAAGAGAAAAAAAAGCTACATACCCAAGGAATAAATTGTACATAGGAAAAAAATTCAAATACAAATACAAAAAAACAAAAAACAACATAACTACAAGAAAAAAAAAAGCTACATAGATAAACCAAGGAATGTGTTAGTGGCATGGACATCATGAGTACATGTTTCCGATTGTCCACCAAAATTCTTCAACGAGACAATGCTCCTCATACGAGGAATAATTGCAACCTTGCTTGTTTTCCCACAGTTGTGTCCCCAAAATTTCCGTCCAAGTTCTGATGAGTGCATTGTAACGCAATAAACACCCATTCTGCCACAATAGGAGGTCCTTGTTTTTTTTCCAAAAGCTATCGGGTAATAGGCCGGCCACCCTTCATCCTCATCCTTTTCCAAGAAAATGCTTATCTTATGATTCCAATTCCATTCCCCGCCAGGTGCCCATGTATGAATATTCTTTTTTGTAAATGGGTGCCCAGAAATCTATCTGGGGCTGATTAATCCCCTCATCACAGCAGGCCTCATGGATGTAGTAAAATAAAAGGCGAACTCCGAACATAACCATCCCAACTGATGGGAATTCACTCCTAGGAATATGATGCAGGGGTCGCGAATGTTGATGAAATGTCTCAATGTCCAAAGTGAAAGAAACTATGCCACTATCCTACTGACAACAATCCTTCCAAAAAATACAACCATGTGCGTACACACCTGAACTCCGAAAAATATAAGGAATCTCCCATGCTATGTTCCTCCATCCTTTCTTGTCTCCTAGAGTGTGTATTTGAACTTTACCATCCATGTGAATTCGAACTACCTTGTACTCATCGGTACGTTAATAGTATCTGAAACCCCCAATTACAGGATACCAAGAAAGTACTTGATCTCGTGCAATAATTGGGATGCATAGTTGTGGCAGATGTAGGTGCTCACCAGTTTCTGGATTCATAACATATACAGGATCTTGTATGCCGTGGTGTGAAACATAAAAACAGACCAGATCATTGCAAGATCGAACTATTGGGTGCAACTTAGTCAAATCTTCACGGGTTCCATCATTCGGGGCGTCGTGATTGTTGGTTGTTACGATCTGGCTGAAATACTCCTCTCTATAAAAGAGTTGAGTAACTTCTTTCCCTATTCTTGGTGTGACACCAAAAAGGAGTCCAATTCTTTTGTCCCCGAGGATAGTATTCCACTCTTTGGAAACACATTTGCTTGCTAAAATGCTTTCTGCAGTTTGGAGGTGTTGTAGTATCTAGGTAGTTAATTCCGGAAACATATCCATCACTATTATACTGATGAAAGATTATCAAATTTTTTTTTTTTAAGCATTTAAGATTTTCTTAATATTGTAGAGTGGTACAAGCAGATACGAGTAATGCTTATATAGACATCCAATACACCTGTTGGCGAATGGTTGCGTCCTTGATGAGCAGGCATTATTTGAAAGGTCGCGTCTTTAATGAGCAGACAAGTAACGCATATTTGCATGTTTTATCTTTGAAAGGTCGCGTCCTTAATGAGAAGGCAAGTGAAGCATATTTGCCCGTTTTATCTTATAAGTGGTTATAGCTTAAACCTATAACTGAATTATTTAAAAGGAAACAAAATCTAAAGGATGACCATTACGTCATGAAGTAGGTATGAAAAGACATCAATTCACTAATGCTGACCTCCTGGAATTAGAATACCCGTCACGACAACATCTTAATATTTACAACGACATTGGTTGATAATATAAAACAAGAACTATCCATAAAATACAAAACGTGAATTTATCACTACAAATATGGGCTAATGGTACCATAATTTATGTATCTCTCTTTTTGCCCATTTATGTTCTGGTTTTGTGTTTTGGTGTCAAACACCAGTTTCAAATCAATAATTCGTCTACAAAAAGAATCCCGATTAGTCACAAAATCTTTTTCATTCGTGTGCATTTTCAAGAATATCATCATTGATTTGTCTATCAATCACTTATACCATTTGCATCTCAAATTCTCCCTTCTTTTTACATTTTTCTTTTCCCCTCTCGGATTTTATTATAATTATTGAAGAATAAACCAAGATACTATGAAGAATAAACCAATATGGTTGAGTCAATTAGTACAGTTGACATGAAGTGAATGGATCAACAACTCTTGTTGACATGGTACGGTTTATAGAAGTTTATTTGGGTTGCAAGTATTACTGGTTTTAAGAGTTTATTTACGTGAGAATTGTCTAGAAGTTTCTTTGTTAGAGTTTGATTATGTTTGGAAAGTTATTTTTCTTGAGAGTCAAGTTTGTTACTCATATAAATAGGTTGTTGAGCCATGAGTCGAAATACATCAATCCATGAGTCGAAATACATCAATCAAGAGAAGTTTGTTTGAGTTTTAGTTCTGTGTTCCTTTCATCAAGTCTTTGATATCAGATTTTCTACAATAATGAACACATAAAAGTCTCCCTATAGATTCACAAAATTTATAACCATAAATACAACTGGAATACAGAAATGCCTCCCTATATACCAAATTGACCACCATAAAAGAAAATCCCCCTCTAAATTAGTCGGGAATATGTTTAAAAGCATTAACTCCATTAAATAAAATACCAACCATTATTACCCAAAATAAGACCAACTCTGATTCTTCAGATTTCAAAAAAACAACTTTTAGTCCAAACAAGATACGAAAAAAAAAAATCAAAGATGAGAAATAGTACTTTTAAAAATATATAGTATATATATATATATTGAACACCAAACTACATTACTCTAATTAAAACAAAAACAAAAAAACTACACTCGAAATATGTTTGTGGAATGGTCATCGTCAGTACATATTTCCGATTGTCCTCCCAAATTCCTCAACAAGACGACGCTCCTCATGTGAGGAATAACTCTAACCTTTGCCCACCTTATCTCCGCAATTTCTGTCAAAGTTCTGGTGAGTTCATTATAATGCGCTAAACAATGGTTGTTTTGCAATAAGACGTCGTTGTTCTTTCCCAAGGCTATAAGCTTATAAGGCGGCCACCATAGATTCGAAGGCTCTTCCAAGACAATGCTCCTCTTAAGTTCCCAATTCCATTCTACACCGGGTGCCCGTGCATGAATATCATTATCCGAAATGGGTGCCCAAAAATCAATCCAGAGATCATAAATATCGTGAATGTTGTAAAATAAAAGGCGAACTCCAGACAAGACCATTCCAAGTTTTGGAGTACTGAAACCACCATTCTCATAAATATGATGCAGGGGTGGCGAATGTGACTGGAATGTATCATTGTCCAAATTGAAAGATATTATCTGAATATTGTCATAAAAATAATGATTTATCCAAAAAATACAACCATGTGCGTACACACCTGAATCCCAAAAAGTAAAAGGAAAATATCTGATGTTCCTCCATCCCCTGTTGTCGCCTAGAGTGTGTACGTCCACTTTACCGTCCACTTGAATTCGAACTACTTTGTATTCACCGGTATGTTGACAATAGTCGAACCCCCTACGACGAATCGTGGATCCCAACTAATTTGTGGCGTTGGTGTTGGATCGCATATTTGTGGCAGATGGAGATGCTCACCCGTTGTTGGATTCATAATATAGATAGGATCTTGTATGCCGTGGTGTGAAACATAAAAATATACCAGACCATTACAAGATCCAATGATTGGGTGTGACATGTTTTCATCATAGGATCGGATAATATTCCAGGTACCATTGTTTCCAAATAACATCTGATAGAAATCTCCCATCATCGTGTAGTAATCTTCCTCCTCAATTTGTTCTCTGTAGAAGAGTTGCGTAACTTTTTCTTCTGTCACTTTTTGAGTGAAACCGAAAAGGAGTCCAATTCTTTTGTCTGCAAGGACAGAATTCCACTCTTTGCATACACATTTGCTTGCCAAAATACCTCTGTACTTGGGAGGAGGTGTAGTATCTCGGGAGTTAAATCCGACAACATTTCCATTACTATTACTGGTGAAATATTATTTTTTTAATGTAGAAGTATTTTGGATTTCGTTTTTGTTGAATGCTTATATAGACATCCAATGGATGCAATATTTGTCCCCACACAACACACCTGTTGGAATTTTCACGTCTTTTGGTGTTTCAAAATCTATTCGGTTAATGTGAAGCGTAATACGAAGGGGTGCGAACGTTACACCGTTTGGCCAATAGTCGCATCCTTAATCAGCATGCCCTTATTTAAAAATCCATGATCCAAACAAGAAACAGATATTTTCACGTGTTTGTATGAGATTTATTCAAGTTTATCAACATTATATTTATGTGTCCATTGCAAATTTAAAAATTAGGGGTATGACCATAGTATATTAATATTTTGAAGACAAGAAATTAGGGTTATGACCATAGTATATTAATCTTTTGAAGAAAAAAAATGATCCCAATATATATTGCTATTGCCAATCATATATAGCTGTAATTTATGGTGTTGACCAATATACGAAAGCCAAAAGAGAATTTTGGCATGGTTATAGCGCTTGGCTGGACGGAATTGTTGCGCATGGCTTTGAGTAGGTGTGAATTACCGAGGGAATTACACCAAAGATAGAAATTTTTCCAGAGAAGATTAGGCATGGCGAATCATGGAGAGAGATACTTCAGATACCTACAGATTTGGAAAGAGTTTAGCCAAGGCATGCACATTAGCGAAGAGTACATGATTATGATCTACTGTAAGATAAAGCATATATGTACTCAATCAACATGGTTGTGTTTACGCAATTTTTTCGTGTTATTTTTCCGTATTTAGATAAGTCATACTATATACTAAAATCAATATGGTGTTGTACGCGTATATGAGAATATATTTATCAATATGGAAACTGTTATATTTTGTTTATTTGAGAGTGATATGCGGAATACAACTAAATTAGGTAATTGGAGATAATGCTTCTAACCTAAAAAAATTAGGGTTTTTCTAATACATATATATATACTATTAATTAAAGAGGTCGTACAAACCACACTAGCATAAAATATAGATTGATATATTATACGAAGAAAATGAGTTCCAATAAGAAAAATACCGAGAGCATTAAAACAATTCCAAGGATAGTAATGGTTGTCCCTGGAAAGCTAAGGATCACCATAACTATTGATGGCGTGTGTAAGGTTCCTGACATGCCCCTGTTAGCTGAAGTTCAAGCTCATGTTGATAATCTTACTCTTCCTGCTTATGCTTCTGTTGAAATGGATAGTGTCCATGCTCCAATTCCTTCGAATGAGCCTGTTGGTGAAAATGTGTATGGCACACCAGAAATACCCAGGGAGACACCTCTAGAAGAAAAGGTACTTGAAGTTCCAGCACAGCCTGCTAACGCTGCAACACGAGTACCAGATGCGATGGTTTTAGTTGAGAAGATTATCAAAGAAACTTTTGAATAATGTGGTTTTTGTTTTTTAATATTGAGGATGTTGGTATTATTTTGCTTCGTTTAGTTTTAGAATGCATAATATAAAAATATTGGTTCTTTAATATATGCTCGTGTTCAAATTCTTTGCTTGATATTTGTTTGTTAATCAATCAATTTTCATTATCTTAACTCGTCGAGTCAACTCAGTTTTCCATAATACACCTTATATAAACATAATCCCTTATGACAGTTATCAGATTTTTAATTTTAATTTAGGCACAACCAAAATGGAAGAAATATAACATTAATTTATGGAAAGACTGGACCACAAGGGATCTTGCCATCAATGCCAAATTTGGGTCAAGCCAACCCAATGTGACAGACATTTTAGAAACAAAAATAATCTTCTCTATATTATTTGGCAAAACTGAAGAAGAGGAGTACCAAAGACATCTATCTTTTCTTTTGCATGTACCCAACAAGGCCGCACAAGATACTCATTATGGCTACCTAGATCTTCTTCTTTTGCATGCACAAAAAATCAGAAGAAGAGGAGTACTTAAGAGATATATCTTTTCTTTTGCATGTACCCAACCGCACAAGATACTCATTATGGCTACCTACATCTTCTTCTTTTGCATGCGCACAAAAAATAAGGGACCATTGTGATGATTGACAAAAATGAGAAACTGAGTAATGATGATTGACCAAAGCAGTAGTGTTGTGATTGACATAACACTTCTTTTGAAGGAGAGAATAAACTCCAGAAGGTCACACAATACAGGCTCTTGTTATAATACTTCTCTTTCAGTCACACATAACAAGAAGTCCCAAAGTACAACTACCATATGAATGTACCCCTCAAAGCCGAAAATCAATCATAGGAATGTTCCATATATATACTCCTAGTATTTAGTGATGGGGCTGGTATTTAAGACAGGGTCCCACTAGAATATTCTACACAGGTTGTTAAAGTAGAAAAGATCAAAGATCAAAAAATACCACTGCAAACTGGAGTACTTAAGTTATTGTTGGAGTACTAGATAATTCCTTTGTTACTAGTGACTTGGATAGAGTACTATCTATTCCTTACTACTGAGTCAACTGCATTACACTATTTTATTCACTATTCACATATTCTTAGAAGTAAAATAATAAATTATTAATATAGTACTAACTAGTGCCTTGGAAGATCATAAATGCTTTTTTGGTGCAATTTTTTTTGATTAAAATCCCAATTCATAATCTTAGAAGCAATTCTAGCTAGCTCTTACAATTAAATTTTTATTAAAAGAACCGAGATCAATATTTATTTTTTAAAATACTGGTCGGTAATATAGGATTTTATCATGTTTGTGCCTTTAATCTGGACGAAACATGAAATATCAGCGATACATATATATATGAATATCCGATAATATCGCATTATTGGTCGTATCGGACCGATCTGCTGATAATATTGGCAAGGATGTTTGGGGATGTTAGGTTATCAGGTGAAACTAGTTTATTTGATTGGTCGGAATTATGAATTCACGAACGACTATGATTGGCTTCATCGACAAGACTCGATATCCAAGTTTTTTACCAATGTCACTCTTGGACATGGCTTATTCAGCTAAACCAAATTTTATTTCGATGTCACGATATTAGAGAGTATAGTTCATCCAAATCTAAGTTTCTGAGAGTATTTCCACCAAGATAAATTGATTGATGGTAATTTTCCATGTTTTACCGATGTCACTCATGGACGAGCTTGTAAACCAATTTATATTTCGATGTCACGATCTTAGCAAGTATTTATCGTCCAAATCTAAGTTTACGGGGAATACCTCCACCAAGATAAATTGATTGATGGTAATTTTCAATTTTTACCGATGTCACTCGTCGGGAATATGCTTCTAAACCAATTTTTAATTTTATCACAGTTATCAGCGATAACTGGACGAAACATGATATATCAGCGATACATATGAATATCCGCTGATACCGAATTATTGGTCGTATCGGAACGATCAGCCGATAATATTGGCAAGGATGTTTGGGGATGTTAGGTTATCAAGTGAAACTAGTTTATTTGATTGGTTAGCATTATGAATTCACGAACGACTATGATTGGCTTCGTCGACAAGACTCGATGTCACTCTTGGAGGAGTGATAGGCACATTTTTGTGTCTTATATAATCTCAATTGTATATATTATTAGTGCTCAATTTTATATTTATTATGGCTTTTTATGTCCCTGTAGGTATTTTTGGAGAAATAAGCTTTTGCGGCGAAATTGGCTAAAAAAGTGGTTTTTGCGCTCGTGGGAGAAAATTACTATACGGACTCTCACTTTGGATAAGGGGTATCCTAATTACTAAGGGGTGACCCATTTCCAGGCATCTGCTAAAGGGAGACCATCACAGGATAGGGGGAGGTCATCTTCATCGTTTTAAAAACTGAAATTGGCGGGAAATTTTGTGCATGCAACTGGCAGAGTTGGGGATTGATTTCGAAGGTGTTTTAGTGAGATTCAATCGCCAGAATTGATTGGGCTGGACGTGATTCAACTAAACAAGCCTGGTATAGTCGTTTGTTTGGATCGAATTGGGCTAGAAACTGAGTTGGAGCTAAACATGGAAAGTGTTTTTACACGGACCCTATTGAGATTATTTTTTAGAAGTTCTAGAGAGACTAAAGACCTAAAAATCTTTCCAAAGATACATATATATCTAAGGAAGAGTTTGAGACAATCGGGAAAGCTCAGAAACGCGTGGAACAATTTAGAGAAAAGATTATTGTCGTAACTGCCAAGAAAAGAAAAGAAGAGATTTCGAGAAGATTTTGGAGAGATTTAATCGGACTTTTTGATATAAATAGATTGGTTGGGTCATATAGAAGGGGTGTCGAGAGTTTGGGAACCTGAGGAGGGCCAGAGAAGGAGAAATCAGAGTTCGATCAAACTCTGTTTCTGCTGCTGCTTCTGCTGAAGAACACGAAGAACGGACGTCCGAAGACAGTCGTTCTTCAACAGTGTTTACGACAAAGTTGTGGGGGTCGCAGCTGCAATCTCAACAACACTTCATATATATCATTCTTCTTGTAACAGTGAACAACGCCTTTGCAACAGTTATTTCTGTTGCAATTTTTCTTTTCAATTGTTTTACTCCCTTTTAATCAACTTTTGAGCTTTATACATGTATTTTGAGATCATGATTAATATGAGGAGCTAAACCCCAACACTGGGATGACGGAGGAAACCCTATTTCATGCATGTGGTAATTTTAATAATTCTTTATGACTTTTTGCACTTATTTTAATTGATTCATGATTTTCACTAATTAGTTGTGATTTCGTTTGATGGTGTATGCTTAGACGTAAGAGCTTTTGATACACCATGCTTGTGATTTACATCTAAAGTTTTAAAAATCTATTTTTGGCAAAGAATAAGAGTCCATATTTTTAATATTTGATCTATAATTGATTGGAGTTATTAATTGAGTCACATGAATGGAATTTGGTGGAATCCTGAATCTCAGTACCTCTCGATACTGTGACAGCTTTGCTTGTACATATTATATTAAGTCTAAAATCGAATCTCAACAAGTCCGAGAAACGAACACTTTACTTACCACTACAAAACTACATCAATTTTTGGCGCCGCCGACGCGGATTTGTATTAGGTTTTAGATTTATTTTTATTTTTGTTCTTTTTTACGCCTTTGGTATTTTTTGATTCTTTTCAGATTTCGAGCGAAGCTACAAGGAAAGAAAAAAGTACTATAAAAGGAAAGCATCGGTAAAGAAGGAAAGAAGAGAGGAATCCGAAAGGAGTGAAGAAGAATATTTTGTATATAGTTATTTTGTTTTATTTTTAGAAACTGAAAATAGGGTTTTAGTTTTTGTAATTTTTCTTTTTATTTTTGGACACTTTTTGGACTTTATTTTTGGACTGGACGTTATTTTTTAAAACCCTACGGAAGGGTTAAAATTAAATATCAACTGTTTGCAGGGAAAGACGACAGTTACGATACTGTCTCGGCCCCTCGGGTTCGTACACTGACATCGGAGTCGGTGGCCTGAGTCGACTTCAACGGTTCATCGCCCGTCTGGTACGGGAGGTAAGACTCTATCCACCCACAAATCCCCTGTCAGTGGGTTTTATTTTGTGTGACAACTCACACCCCTGCAATAGAATGTCGAACTGGTATTACAATAGCCAATACAACGAATATCAGACTGAGTTTCAAAATGGACGTTACTACTTTGACCATAGTGTGAATAATGGTTGGGAACATCAGTCTTTTGAAGGTTATGGTCCATACCATGGTGAGCCCAATTACTATCCACACGCCAACCGGTCATACGAGCAAAATTCCTCTCTACTAGAGTCAACATGTAAGTTAGTTGAGTCGACATGTAAGTTAGCAGAAATGAATAACTTAGTTATGGACGAAAGCAATGCAACGAGTGAACTTTATTTCCTAGATTCAATCAGGAAGTCATGTGAGTCGACTCAAAATATTTTGTTAGAGGCCAGAACATAACTGCTCTTAATTTCCAATATAGTGTTTCCAATAGTACCTCTGAAACTGAGGATAGTAATTTTCATAATCAAGATGACGAGGATAAAATTGGTAACATTACTTGTTTAGATGAGGTTCAACCATTTTCATGTTATTATAATGATGATTATGATGAGGATAGTGTTGAAGAAGAATTTGAAATAAGTATGCATAGCGATCAGAAATTTGTTACTCCAATTGAGCTTAATAATAATATTATTTCTAGTTCAAATCCAAATAATTTTAATAATTATTAACCTATTCAAAAGGACGAGGATTTTACTAGAGATACCCCCGTTTTGGACGATGTAGTATTTCCTTTTGATTACGAAGCCGATAATGGTTTAGAGGAACGAGTTTATTTTGAGAAAAATATTTTAGAGTCTAGCGATTTAGAAACAATAGTCTTAGACGAAGAAGATGAACTCGTAGAGCATTTAAACATGTGTGAGGAGGCATCACCTGAGTATACCCTAGAAGAAACAATTGACCATTTTCATGATTCTGATGATCTAGAAATTAGGGAAATTGTATCTAGTCTATCTAGAGACACCCAAAACTCCAAGTTTGGGGGTGATTATCATTCTCCATGTGATTTAACTCTTAGAAAGGTCCCTCACTTGGGTCTTGACATATCTGCCTCAACCATTTTACAAGATTATCTTCATACACGTTTTCCTGAACCTAGTGATGTCCATAACGAAGTTCAGTTATTAGAAACCCATCCTCTGGTTGATGTGGTTGAACCAGGATATGATACCCAGATTGACTTTGTTTTCCCACCAAATACTTTTCTTCCAAATGTGGGAATGTATGATTTTCAAATGTGTCGAATATTAAGTTTTGAGACTAAGCCTAAGTACTTTAGGAAAATAGAACTGACACATTTTCTTAAGATAGACCACCACTCTCATTGTGGTCAGCTGTGTGAGTCAAAACTGATTGACTTTAAGGATCCACAATTATTCAGGTTATTATTCTGTGCTTCTAAGTTTTTACTTGAGTTTTTCCAGACTCTAATACCTGAACCGGACCTTAGCTTTGAGGAATTCAGCGCATGAAAATATTTTATCTAGACCCTTTCATAGAGCCTGAAACTGAACCACAGCTAGATGTAGTTGTCTTAAACAGGAAACTATACAAGGGTGCACTTTATTTGTTAATTTTCTTGGCATGTTGCAGATTTCTTCTACTTGTGATAGCTCTATTTGGTTTTGATGACCCACAGATATTTCGGCTATTACTTTATGATACGAGGTGATTAATCCTTTATTATGTCTGGCTGAAGACGTTAAACTTAGCACTTCTTGGGAGGTAACCCAACATTCATGCGACACGGTAATATCTTTCCTTATCTCTTTTGCTTCAAATGGTAATAGTTTCTCCTTGTTCATGCTTTTAATTTTATCTTTAGAACATTGAGGACAATGTTAGATTTAAGTTTGGGGGTATGGGAGAAACTTTTTAGTTGCAGTATGAATAAATAAACTCCAGAGCTTAGAAATTTATGCCTATTTAGGATTGCACTAACTAATCTAAGTGGATGGAAGCATGTTGGTTGTAGGAGTTGAGGAACCAATCTGATTAGATGGCAACATCTAAAGAGTCTATTCATAAAATCACAGAGCTCAGGTGTTAGAAATAACATGATAGTTTCACCATATCTTGTTGAGTCCTTTTCACTTCTATTTTTATTTTGTTTTGTTTTTAAACTATGTTTCTCTAAGTGATTAGGTGGGGACCACGATTCAAGTTTTTACCAATGCTAGGGTGAATTAGAGTGATTGAGATACCAAAAAAAAAAAATTGAGGCCGGACCATTTGACCAAAAGGAAAATTCAATAAAGTCGACCACTGGTACCCTTGTATATGCCAGTTGTGTTGACCTAGAGTTAGGTTATCGACCACTGGTTCCCTTGTATATGCCAGTGTGTTGATATTAGTCAGACTAGTACCTCAATCCATTAGGATAGGTTTATTTTGGCGGAGGCCTTCAGACAGATATGGGAAACGCCGTTCACTTAGTAAACATCAAAACCATCTATGTTTTTCTATATCCATCTTCTTGATCTATCCATGTGATTAGTTTTGACTCCGGATATTGATGTCCATAGTGCAACTATTTGAGTAGAGCTCTGTCACTTTGTATGAATTTTAGTATGCTTGAGTGCAAACTCGTGTACAACAATTGGAATTTCGCATCAGGGTACTTCCTCCTGTAGTCAATAAGTATGCCAACCAAGGAGATTCTTTAGTGCCTTCCAAGGTTTTGTGTAGATAGCTAGGATCTGGAGTATAAAGGTTTTGAGGGTATACCTCTGGTAAGCCCTCCCGAGACTATAACTCGGCCACTAGGGCCACCTAGGGGTTTAAAGGCTTATTGCATACGCTAAATGCAATCGACGATGCCTGCGACAGTGAGTTAGGATTTTATCTTCTATTTGATTTGCTCGAGTACTAGCAAATAATAAGTTCGGGGGTATTTGATAGGCACATTTTTGTGTCTTATATAATCTCAATTGTATATATTATTAGTGCTCGATTTTATATTTATTATGGCTTTTTATGTCCCTGTAGGTATTTTTGGAGAAATAAGCTTTTGCGGCGAAATTGGTTTTTGTGCTCGTGGGAGAAAATTACTATACGGACTCTCACTTTGGATAAGGGGTAACCTAATTACTAAGGGTGACCCATTTCCAGGCATCTGCTAAAGGGAGACCAGCACAGGATAGGGGGAGGTCATCTTTATCGTTTTAAAAACTGAGATTGGCGGGAAATTTTGTGCATGCAACTGGTAGAGTTGGGGATTGATTTCGAAGGTGTTTTAGTGAGATTCAATCGCCAGAATTGATTGGGATGGACGTGATTCAACTAAACAAGCCTGGTATAGTCGTTTGTTTGGATTGAATTGGGCTAGAAACCGAGTTGGAGCTAAACATGGAAAGTGTTTTTACACGGACCCTATTGAGATTATTTTTTAGAAGTTCTAGAGAGACTAAAGACCTAAAAATCTTTCCAAAGATACATATATATCTAAGGAAGATTTTGATACAATCGGGGAAGCTCAGAAACGCGTGGAACAATTTAGAGAAAAGATTATTGCCGTAACTTCCAAGAAAAGAAAAGAAGAGATTTCGAGAAGATTTTGGAGAGATTTAATCGGCCTTTTTGATATAAATAGATTGGTTGGGTCATATAGAAGGGGTGTCGAGAGTTTGGGAACCTGAGGAGGGCCAGAGAAGAAGAAATCAGAGTTCGATCAAACTCTGTTTCTGCTGCTGCTGCTGCTGAAGAACACGAAGAACGGACGTCCGAAGACAGTCGTTCTTCAACAGTGTTTACGACAAAGTTGTGGGGGTCGCAGCTGCAGTCTCAACATCACTTCATATATATCGTTCTTCTTGTAACAGTGAACAACGCCTTTGCAACAGTTATTTCTGTTGCGATTTTTCTGTTCAATTATTTTACTCCCTTTTAATCAACTTTTAAGCTTTATACATGTATTTTGAGATCATGATTAATATGAGGAGTTAAACCCAAACACTGGGATGACGGAGGAAACCTTATTTCACGCATGTGGTAATTTTAATAATTCTTTATGACTTTTTGCACTTATTTTAATTGATTCATGATTTTCACTAATTAGTTGTGACTTCGTTTGATGGTGTATGCTTAGACGTAAGATCTTTTGATACACCATGCTTGTGATTTACATCTAAAGTTTCAAAAATCTATTTTTGGCAAAGAATAAGAGTCCATATTTTTAATATTTGAGCTATAATTGATTGGAGTTATTAATTGAGTCACATGAATGGAATTTGGTGGAATCCTGAATCTCAGTACCTCTCGATATTGTGACAGCTTTCCTTGTACATATTATATTAAGTCTAAAATCGAATCTCAACAAGTCCGAGAAACGAACACTTTACTTACCACTACAAAACTACATCAAGGAGCTTCTAGACCAATTATTCTTTATTTCGATGTCACAATCTTAGCAAGAATTTTTCGTCCAAATCTAAGTTTCCAGGGAGTATTTCCACTGAGACAAATTGCTTAATGGTAATTTTCCATTTTTACCGATGTCACTCTTACACGATCTTGTAAGCCAATTTATATTTCGATGTCACGATCTTAGAAAGTATTATCATCCAAATCTAAGTTTACGCGGAGTATCTCCACCAAGATAAATTGATTGATGGTAATTTTTCATTTTTACCGATGTCACTCTTGGACGAGCTTCTAAACCAATTTTTATTTATTTCCATGTCATGATCTTAGCAAGAATTTTTTGTCCAAATCTAAGTTTCCGGGGAGTATTTCCACCGAGATAAATTGCTTAATGGTAATTTTCTATTTTTACTGATGTCACTCTTGGACGAGCTTGTAAACCAATTTATATTTCGATGTCATGATTCTTAGCAAGTATTTATCATCCAAATCTAAATTTACGGGGAGTATCTCCACCCAGATAAATTCCTTGATTTTAATTTTCCATCCAATATTTTTTTTGTATTACTTTTTATTTATTTTCCAAAGCCGCATACTTGTTCACTAGCCAAGTTTGCACGTGGCTAAGCTAGAGGTAAAGTGAAAACATGTGTCACGGTATAAAACACGAGCAAGGAAGGGAGACTAGACAATACCGCTTTTTTTTTCCAAGTCTCTCTCTCTAAACTAGGGTTTCAGTATCAAAAACTAAAAGTTTTAGTATCAAACCAGACAAAATGACTGTTATTCTAGTAACTTCCTTCCGATTTCTTCTTCTTGATGGAGACAAAGAGATTGTTGGTTATTTTGGTTGCGAGGTTGTTCCTTGCTTTGGAGATGTTGATGATTATGATGTTATTGACGATGAAGAAGAGGAGGATGATGAAGATGAGGAAGACGATGAAGGGGATGATGAGTATGATTTTGAGGATGATGATAATGATGATGATGATGAGGATGATGATTTAGATGATCCAGAACACTTATTTTGGTTTGGGCCAGCGCTTGAGGATGAAGACGATGATGTTGATGATGACGATGATGATTGGCCATACAAAGATGTGGTTACGATTGTCGACAGCAGCAGTGAAGAAGAAGGGGATTATAACTGATCTAGTCCTCTGTTTTCATGGTTCTGCTATGCAAGAATGGTATTCAATCACATCTTGATCCATCATCTTTTGTTTAGTTAAAAATCTTTTTAGTTTTTGTGTTAGTAGTGTAATCTTTTTTTTTTTTGATGTTTAATTAGTCTGTTTATAAAGCTGCTTGGAAGTATAGTTTTTGTGAATGTTTAATATTTACAGATGCAATATTTTATTTAGATTCCAAGTGCATATGTTGTTTAATTTCTGTCCATTGTTCATCTGTTGGAGTATCAATCTTTTGACAAAACAGAATGAACGAGTAATGTGTTTAAGGGGGCTTGGTGTAGAGATTTGGATGTTAGGGTTAACCATGATTTTGTTGTGGGTTTGCTGTTAAAGTGATAGGATCATGAATATGATAGGGACTGTATATTGAGTCTTGTATCCGAGAATATAGCCAAATTTTTCATAAATTGCAGTGCCAAATCTGACAAACTTTACCCAAAAAAAAAAACAGAATTGAGAGCACAATTGAACAGTAGGCCTAAGTCTGCTACATAATTGTGCTTACACATTAATAAAATTAGCATACTAAAAATAATGTAAAAAACTTGAATTTAGTCAATGCCGAGTGCTCAACCATAAATTTGTTTGTCTTGGTGGCTTCCCATGTTCTTATTCATTGTAATCATTATCCAAATGTTCACCATAGCTTTTCTCATATGCATCCCAAGAAGCAAAACCCTTATGAGGAGGATCATTTTCAACATGGATAATTTTCTTATTATGAACTAATTCCCATTCTTCATCGACAAAATCTTCTAGTATATCACCAATGCTTTCCACAAAGTCATCCCATGAAGCAAATCTCTTTGGAGGAGGAGGATCATTATTAATAATACCATTGGCAGGAACAACACATTTCTCATTAGAACTCATCCTCTCAATTCCTTTTTTCTTTTACTTACGAACGAGGTATCTAATTTCTTATTTCTGGGATCCAAATCTAGCTAAATATAGCGTTTTTTCTATACATATCTAGTATGCAAATCTAAATATAGTGGGTGGGTTATGTTTACCATGAATATAACAAACGAAAATCAAGGTGATATATGGAAAGTGGGATTTTGCGGATTTTGCGAGACCGAGCAGAAAAATATTGCATTTAGGATTGTAGGATTAGACTACTGATTGTCAGTTCTAATTAGACGCCTATAATCTTGCCGTAACCCTAAATATATCTCTAAATATCCTGACACGTTAAGCATTCATGTCAATGAGATAGATAGTACACTTGTTAAAATTAAAATTTTACATTCCTTATTTAACAAAATACTCCTTCCTTATTGAATTTTAGACGCAAATTTTCCTACTACATTATTACTACAATAATAATTGATTTTTTGCAAAATTCATAGACACCAGCATTTGTTGATCATGCACGGTTTACCAGGGTCTATGCGTTTTTCATAGAGCCAGCACCTGTTGACAGGCATTATGTGACGCTGGTGTATTGCAATATCTTGAACTGCATCATGGTTTGTCTCATGTCTCATGGTTTATTTTTATGTTGCTGTGAATTATACCCTGATTTGAGAATCTTTTGGTGATTATGAACATCTCAATTGCATGCTTTATGAACATCTCAGATTGTAGATTCAGACTGTAGGTGATTTAAGACTATGAACATCTTTTGGTGATTATGAACATCTCAGATTGTAGATTCATACTAGGTGTGTATTTTCCTCTCCATCAAGTGAATTAGACTGGATAGAGAATAATGCTTATTTTGTTTCAACATACCACGGTTGAAATCACAAAGAGAAACCGAAAAAATACAATTGCAATTTCATTAACCACATTTACAAACACCATCACCATTACAGATCAGACCACTAATTCCTAAGTAGTTCCATTTACAATCAACCCATAAGCAAAAGAACTAGACACACTACCAATTCCAGTTCGACTTACACCTGAACAACCAACTCCGATGCCGTCCGATAAGCAAAATTCCCATAACCTCCATAACAAGTACCAGCAAAATACCTACCACTACTACTACTGAGTTTGATCTTTGTCAACACCAAAACAACAACTTACAAGATCAAACCTTGTGCTGAAATAAAACCCCCCCAAAAAAAAACTTACCATGCATTAGAAGATGTATCATGTATTACAGAAAACTAGACCTCTCCTTCAGTTCCAACAGCACCAACAACTACAAGCATTAGGAAAATCTTTGTGAATTTTCACGAAGATGATCTGAAGACTTCAAGGAATGCAATCCTCCTAAGTCTTCCTCAAAATATTTTCCCAATGCTCTTCAGATGATCACCACTGATAATCGTCATCGTCGGTTTTAAAGCCCTCTTCTTCATAGGAGAAGTCTACGCCGCTATTAGTGCTGGTAGAAGCTGCAGGACCATAACCTCCATCCTCATCATCTTCATCATCTTCACCATATTCTGATCCTTCATTTTCTTCTTGATGAACCTCTGCTGCAATAGGATTGCCATATACATCCATCCCTGGTATCTTATCACCGTCTGAATCCACGTTCAGGGGTTCAGACATGGTACGAGCAAATATCCTGGGTTGAGCTTTCTCTGCCAAATAGAGTATATACATTTCTGCATCATCTGTCTCCTGCCTTTGTCTCTTTCTAGCCTCTTTTTCTGGATCATTAGATCCCTCACTGCTGCTATCATCCTCATCAAGTTTTACTGCTTCTCCACCTTCCTCATCACTTTCACTTTATGTAGCACTTCTTGCTTAATCCAACGACGTTCGTATCTCTCTAGCCTTTCTCTCTTCTTCCTTGCACATCTTGTCTTAAGTCCAACGACGTTCATATCTCTATAGCCTTTCTCTCTTCTTCCTTGCAGATCTTAGACATAACACACAATTATTAGAGTAATGTATTTTAGTTCACTTAATTCTAATTGGGGCCATAGCTTCTTCCAGTTCTTACGATTTTATTTTTCAACTGTACCCGCACGTACTCCACTTTTTACAAAGTTAGTTTTTTACTTTAGTACGGTTATAACAACTGCAGCAACACGTACTCCGCTTTTTAGTCGCATCGCTCTCCGTTCTTTTAGAGTCGTCAAAGCAGAAAACTATGCAGCAGGATAAAAAGATTTGACTGAGAAAATTCTTAACATAGAACGTGCAACATGCAAATTGAAGGATCTTTACCTTCCTATTTTACCAAATTATTTACGATATACACTTAAATATTTTGCCAAATTATTTATTAGTAAAAATATTTCCAAATTTCCATTTACCCTCTGTGTTCATCTCTCTCGTCTTAAATCATTTCATGTTTATACTCTTAAATCTTCTAACCTCCCACTAGAAAACTAAACAAGTGGTTTACTTTTATCATCTGATTCATCTCCTGGATAAACCATATATTCCCATGTCAGTTTTGCTTTGCGGAATAATCGTATCGACCGTGTAAGTAATTCTTTTCAGTACTGCTTTGTTAACTGAGATTGTAACTCTAATGGTCATAGTAGGGCAAATATTGTCTTCACATGTAATTGTATGTAGGTAGCTAACCTCTGATTATTTGTATGATTCATATATGATAACTGAACTCACATTGTGATTTGTGATTACTCTTTGTATACGTATTACTCTTTGCAATGATATTTCGTAGTTTTATTCGGACCACAATAGCATTTTCACAAGATGTTCACAAGTTTTTTCTCCGTCCAGGTATCTGAGAATTCATAATGGATCCTAGAGTAATGGATAAATCTTGGATGTATACCGATAGAACCAAACCGCTTTATCAAGACGGAGTCGATGCATTTATAAAGTTTGATACGCATACATACCAACAGGATATTGAGAATGGGAAAGGGAAACCATACCACAAGGGCAAAGTTAAGTTTTTATGTCCATGAGTGAAATGTCTCAACCTCTACGCGCATGAGGCAAGTAAAGTTAAGTATCATTTATTTTCTTCTGGATTCATTCAAAATTATGCGGTATGGACTAAGCACGGAGAAGGAGATGAGTCATCAAGGTGGACACTTCTGGATGGTAATGGCAGCGACGGTCTGCACTCTGATGAACCAACACATGTTGCATAGACTAGAGAAATGGTTTGTGCTTTATTAGGAGACAACTTTTCAAAAGATTCTGAGAAGATGCAACGGATACTCGAAGATGCTGGGAAACCCCTATACGAAGGATATGCCGATTTTACAAAGATATCTGCAATGTGTGAACTGTTTAACCTGAAGAGCAAGCACGGAGCTTCCGACAAGTTATTTAATGAACTTCTACCGCTGTTAAAATCCATGCACCCTCCAGGAAATGAGATGATGAAAATTACATATGAAGCTAAGAAGGTGATGAGAGATTTGGGTTCAGTTTACGAAAAGATACATGTATGCATCAATTACTGCATTCTCTATAGGAAGGATTACGAGGATCACATCAAGTGTCCCACCTGTGGGGAATCAAGATGGAAAGTTGACGACACCACCCACGAGGTTTATGAAAAATTCCGGAAAAAGTCTTGTGGTATTTCCCAATCATCCCAAGACTGAAACGGCTGTCTCAATCAAAGAGAATTGTCGAATATTTATTGTGGCACGACACCAGAAAGAAAGAAGAGGGTGTTTCACGGCATCCGGCGGACTCACCGGCATGGAAAAATATAGATGAAAGATATCCTGTAATTCGTGATGATCCTCGAAATTTGCGGCTAGGAATTTCGGCTGACAGGGTTGACGTAAACAAAGGCATGCAAAAACAGTACAGTGTGTGGCCAATTCTGACAGTGATTTACAACCTTCCGCCAGAGTTGTGTATGAAGAGAAAGTTCACCATGCTGTCATTAATTATCGATGGGGGGCCTTGTGTAAGGACATTGATGTTATGTTACAACCGTTTGTCGAGGATCTCAAGGAATTGTTTGAGGGAGTCCAATGTTTTGATGCGCTGAAACAGGAGATGTTTACTTTACATGCGGTTGTTTTATGGACAATAAATGATTACCCTGATCTCGGTACACTGTGTGCTTGCCCCTACCAGGGACGAGACGCCTGCAAGGTGTGTGGGAGAAATACTTACTATGTCAGGCTAAAACATTGTAGAAAAGAGGTTTATACCGGGCATAGAAGATACCTACCATACGATCATCCATTCAGACGTCAGAAGGGGTTCAACGGAAAAGAAGAAACTGAAAAGGCTCCGGAACTTATGACCCCATCACAAATATACAATGAGGTAAAGATTATAAATAATAAATGGGGAAAGGGACGGAAGAACATTGTGGTGGAATTCGTGCAGGATAACCCTGGAAGAGGTGGATAGATGAAGAGAATCGAAAAGACCATCGACCCAAAAAAGGGGAAGGAGAAGGAGACCGAAAGGCGCTACTAGAAAAAGTTCAATATATGGTTCCGGATCCTCCCCTACTGGCGGTATCATGTTGTCCACCATTGCATAGATTTCATGCACGTCGAAAAGAATGTATGCGAGAGTCGTTGGAACATTGTTGAACAATGAATTTAAGTCAAAAGACCACCTTGCTGCTCGAATGGACCTGAAGGAGATGGGTTTTAGAGACGAGTTGCAACCTCGGGAAAATGGCAAAGGGGGATATATACTAAAGGCAGCATGTCACTCATTAATTCCGGAGGAAAATGACAAGTTTTGTGCAACATTATCCGAGATAAAGGTTCCACAAGGGTATTTTTCAAACTTTTCAACACTGGTGAATCGAAAATATCGAAAGCTTATCGGACCAAAATCGCATGATTGTCACATACTAATGCAACATTTTTTTCTCATTTCGATTAAATCAATTATGCCGCAGCCAACAAGATATGCTATTATCAGGTTTTGTTTCTTTTTCAGGGCAATATCTAGTAAAAAAATCAAGGTGGCAGAGCTAGAAAAATTGCAGTCGGATCTCGTTGTGACGTTGTGCTTGCTCGAGAAATACTTTCCTCCATCATCTTACCAGGGAAGTGCAAATTTGTGGTCATATATTCTTTCGATGGATGTATCCGTTTGAAAGGTGTATGAAGGTCATAAAAGGGCATGTGCGAAACAGAAACAGACCTGGAGGAAGCATTGCTGAAGGGAACCTTGCGGAAGAGACAATTGAGGTTATCAGTGAGCACCAACAAAGCATGAATGATACAGTCGGAATTTCACCAGACAAACTCAACACATCTGACACTGGCGAAGATTCTTATTCTTTCAGGGGAAAACCAATGTCAAATCCTAAGTTTCCTCGTGTTGATAAGGATCTGTTTTATAAAGCGTATTTCTATGTATTGCGGAATTCGCCTGAAGTTGCTCCTTACGTTGAGTAAGTATAACTAGATCTAACCAGATAACCTCATTTTTTATTTAGTTTTTGATTCTGTGTCCGAATTTCTGTAAAGATAATAACATTAATCGTTGCACTGTCCAGCCGACACTAAATTTTTTTGAAGGATAAATATCTTGGTATGAGTGATAGACAACTAGATCAAAAACATCGTGAAGAGTTCGCCAAATGGTTACAAAAAGTGGTAAGAGTTTGCAGAAAATGTCACTCTTGCTATGTAACTTTTGCGTTGAGACGGAGGCTAATCCTTATAATGTATTTCAGGTTGACAGTGAGTGGGAAGACTCTAGGGAAAACTTCAATCACGACTTAAGGTGGCTATCAATCCCACTGAATGCACAAGTAGAGACATACGAAGCATATCACATCAATGGATACCTGTTTTGCACAAAATCTCATGATGGTTCCGTTAACCAGAATAGCGGGGTTTACGTAGAGGCAACTGACACGCACATTAGACAAGCGGGGATTACCCTTAATCTGGAGGATTATTATGGTTTTTTACAAGAGATATGGGTGCTGACATATCATTCGCTGAAAGTGCCACTTTTCAGGTGTAAATGGGTTACCAAAGCAAGGGTCTCAAAAGACAAACTTGGTTACATTTTCGTTGAGCTTGATAAGTTGGGACTCCAGGATGATCCTTTCGTTGTAGCCTCCCAAGCTAAGCAGGTATTTTATGTGCCAGACCAGGAAAATAAAAGAAAGTCTATTATGTTAGGTGCACCTACCCAAATATGGAAATATGCTGGTGATGAAGTTGACGAGGAATTCAGTACGGCAGTTATTTGTCGGAATGAGTATAAATTGCCAAAGGTAGATAAACTTGACCTGCAAAGGACATCCAGGGATGATTACTATCAGGACGACATTAAGGGTAGAACTGCAAGGAAACCACCAAAACCAGCACCAACAGCAGTCCCTGCTTCTCAAACGACTGCATCTGAGCAACCATTTCCAAGGACTAAGCGACAAGCCAGGTGATAGAATGTAGTTATTTGGATTTTTTATGTTAACTAGAGAATGAATGTATGGACTGTTGAAAAAAATTGATTCTTAAATCATGGTGGGGTTTTGTATGCAGATGGGTTTTAGCAATGTTGGATGAGTTTGGATTTGGCTATACTGATTATTGAATTAATATTCTGTCATGCTAGGATTAGTAGTAATAGTACTAGGCTTGCACATAGATTTTTTTTTGGAATTGGGCCTAAAATAGTCTTTTAATTAATCTTACTCCAACAACATTTTATAAACTGGAGTAATACCCACCATCTTAAACAAAATTTTATATACCCTATTGATTCATTAGTTCAGTCATTCCTACCCATCTCTACTTAACAATCATTGGAATTTTAGAATCATTCACCAAGAACATTGCTTGTTTGTACATTTACAAAAACAAGAAGACAATAACAAAAACAAGTCCAATACTATAAACATTCCTTTAACATTTATCAGCTCATTGAGCATTATATAAAGTTTTTTCAATTTCCGCATCAGCACCACAAGTTCACACAACTATCAAACCCTCAAAAGATCAAAGCTTTAAACTACCATTACAACTACCATTACAACTACCATTACAACTACCATTATATATTCTCAAAATACCTTCACCAAAAGTCCATAACCCAAACCCCTTTCATTACAAACCATTACTACAAACTTGAAACAACGACTACCCCTTTCAACTTTAAAATCCAAACACAAAAAAATTCCATGTATCTTACTACTTGCCCAAAAAATCAAAATAAAAGGAAATCCAAAACCGTCCGCATCAACTTTCAAAATACAAAGAAACTTACCATTTTTCGCACCAACATCAGGAAGAGTAAAAGGAAGGAAAATTACCAGAAAAGCTGTTTTGCAAAAAACTTGTTGATCGTTTTCAGGATTTATGGAATGCCTGAAAATCTAACCTTTCCTGGTAACTCTGATGAGCTTACCACCGTTCATCCTCATCAGTATCCAGACCCTCTTCACCATAGTCCTCGCTATCAGATGGTGCAGGAGAAGTCCCATTGGATGATGATTCATCATCACTATCCTCATCCCCTTCTTCCCTTTCTTCCTCACTTGACTCATCATCGAGATCAGCGATTCGACGGCTTACCTTCACTGCAACAGGTTCACCCTCACTCATGGTGCGAGTAAAAATCTTGGGATTGGCAATTTCATATTCAAATCGCCTTCTCGCCTTCTCATCATGATAAGAATTCATCATTTGCTTGTCCTCCGCATCATCCGAATCTAGGTCACTGGTATCCACTTCCTCCACTTCATACTCATACCCTTCTGAGGCCTCGGAATCACTTTCTGTTGAACTACCAAACTTTGGGGTCTTGGCTTGCTTCTCAGCATTTTCCTCATCTTTCCGTTCTTGCCATTCTAAGAACTTGGGTAGCCATGCATTGTAGAGAGCCTCAAATCTCCTTTTCTTCCGCTCCTGAACAGCCTCTTCTACCTCTCTCCGACGAGTTTGCTCTTGAATCCGATGATCAATTTTAGACTGTGCATCTTCTCTTAACTGGTGCAATTCTTCTATGCTCAAAGAAGGGAGGATTGACTTGGCTTGTGCAAATTCAGGTGTTACTAGTAGTGCATTTGGAAGATTCCCGATGGAATTGGTTGAATTCTGGGCAGGATCAGCCATACTCTCAATTTAGTTTGCTAAACCTAAACCTTTCCTCTTGTTAAAGATCTCTCTGAAAATGGTAATCTCTCTGCTAATTAACCCCTCAAATACCCCATTGTGCCAATTCAATTCCATTTATGGCGCTTAGTTAGCCGTCATGTCACTTTGTTAACTACGCCCATTCAAAGCCATTGTGTCCCCTTCACTCTAATAACCATCATTACCCTATCAAGACCTATTTTCAACACCTAATTCCCATTAAGACTTTTACCCTCTTTGGAACTGCCATTAAGGGAGTATCTGGTGGGTCACCAAACTTTGATGTTTATCTTTGGGGTCTAATTAACTCTTTATGTTTTATGCATACTAGGAGATGGCAGCACCAGTTGGGAGGCTTCATTGCAACCTGCTAAAAATGCTCTTCCTGCTAGAACAGTCCTTCATATAATAGCGTGTCCAAAAAAGGAAAATTTTGGCCATATTACGTTTCCAAAGTAATATTAACAATAATTAAAGCAAATACTAATTAACCACTAAACTCAAAATGGATATTAAGAGAAGTAATAAGGGAGAAGGGAGAATTTCTTATTCACTTAAGAAATTGGGATACAAAATACAATAGCCTAAGGGAGCTATTTATACAAGTCTTAAGGTGTTAGCTTGTATACACCACCTAGTATTACATGTCACACTACATGTAGGATGTTATGTAGCAATAACACCTCTAGCTTGCAAACCATGCAATTCAACACCCACTAGCTTTAGGTGTTAATCTCATCCAACAAAGTAGCTTACTATTGCTTAAGTAGCTTATACAAGTTGCTTATACAAGGTGCTTGGTAACAAGGTGCTTATGCAAGGTGCTTGGTGTAACTAATGGTGCTAAGTGGATAGCCACCATATCCCATGCATATTATAACAGGCCACACTTTGATTTGGCGTGTTTATTAAAATGTTGAGTAGCTGAACCAGTTTAGTTTTTTCAAAACACCCTATAGACACGTCTAAAGATGGGCAGCTTGGTGGATTGATACGTTACCTAACTTCTTTGAGGTCATGCGTTCGAATATTGCGTTCGAAAGCTTTTTATTAATTTTTTCAGAAGGATGGGCTTGTTCAGAAGGATGACAGCGTCTTCTTCTAGAAGTTTTAAGGTAATTGGGCTTCCACTTGCCACTTCAAGCCCGTCTCTGACGAAAATAGTTGAGGGCAGCTGCGGTTCGGTACTGGGTTTCGACTTCGGGTCACGGGTAGCCCGCTTAGAGAGTCCGCTTGCCAAATAGCTGCCAAGTGTTTGCCGCCTCTTAACGGCCAATAAGTTGGGGTGGCGTTCAATAGGTCTTTGCATGCACTTAGTAGGCATGTGCCTCCACGATATCTCAACTAATTGATCTCGAGGATTGAAAAAGGATGGGTGAGATGTGTTAACTGTTGGTCTTCTCGTCCATAAGGCCTGTTTGGAAGAAATCAGTTTTAATTTCCAATTCTGTAACTCTGTAACTTCCACATTCCATCTCCGCAAAATCCCTTCAGTGTTCCAATTGTTGAAGCTATGTCTAAGCGAGGTTATAATGCATATCTAAATCTGAATGATCGCCCAGCCATGTCTACAAATCAGGAATCCATGGGTAGACCAGAGGAAAAGAAGGCTAAGATGAATATGCAAGAAAACCAGGTATTGATTTTTGATAATCATGGAAGAATTGTTGGGTTCAAGGTGTTGAAAGTGAATTTCATAGTTGTAATTGGCTTTATTAGTAACTGTGATGGTGTTATTGATTGGGATTCCCCCATTTCTCCAATTTGACAGGTAGTAGAGATAAGCAGTAGCAAGTGAGGAACCAAAGCCAAACATGCAAGTTGGTACTGGAGGTGTTGGAGAAGTCAAAGAGGATAGGGTTGTTATGCATGATAGTGCCAGTGTTTTGCGTTGGATCCTCAACTTCCTCAACTCCAAGGGGCTGATGAAGGGTGGGTGGTGTATGTCGTTCATCCTGACAAAGGCCGGTTTGTGATTAATGAAGGTGTGGTGCTTGTAGGGGAGCAGCAGGTGGTTTGTGGTGGTGCTAGACAGGGGTTCTATTCTGCACCAGTTCCAGTTGCATGCAAAGCTAAGATTCGGGAGAATGACACTCATGGTCTCCCCAATGATGTGGTAGTATTCCCCAATATCTTCATGCTGGCACCAGTGATGCGACAGTTGGCAGAGGATGCTTATGATATTGCAATCTTCGGACCAGGGGAGATAACTGATTCTAATGAGATTCCTGAGGATGTAGTAGTGCCTATGCCTCCTCCTAGGGGAAACTATTTGTGCCAAGGAGGAGGGCTGCACCAGAAAGGAGTGGAGCTAACAAGAAGGTTGTTGGAAGTGGTGTGGGGACCTCTGGGGTTGCACCAGGAGCTTGACCAGTATTCAACCATCCCCTTCCAGATGGTAAAGTAAGTATTCCTGTAAATGTTTTTGGCTGAATATTGCATATGTTTTCATGGATAAACAGTTAATGCTAGTGGTGCTGATTTTGGATTTGATAGTGTTGGTTTTAAAGACAATGATGTTCAATTGAATGTATATGTGGTTCTGGGTTATTGTATTATGCTTGGTTGAGTGGTGTTGTGTTTAATTTTGGTTTTGAGCTTGATATGGTGACTATAGTAAATAGCAGGGGGAATTTGAAAGGGGGTTATGCCCAAAAGTGTTTTCTACAGAAAGTTATTTACTAAAAATGTCTAGTTTTTTAAAAATTCCGAAAAAGGTATAATGTGTACACATTATAGGTGTGGATTCTTGATATTGTGTACACAATATCAAGCAATGGGTACATATTCAAACATTTTTGGTAATTTATAACATTTTTGGGAATAACTAAAGAAAACTAGACACCTTTGGAAATTTTCTCGTTATCATGAAGGTTTGAAATTGTTTTATGGGGTTAATAGTTTTATCTGGGCATTCATATGAACTACTCCAACTGGTAGCATAGGCAACTTTGAAGTTATAGAGATAAAATAACATATTAGTACATGAATGCTTGAGAGAGCAATGAAAAATCTCCCAAGAAATGCAGTGTGGTAGCTGAGAGGAAAGTTTGATAGCACACATAGTCCAGGAGTAGGATCTTTTAGAAACCAAATTGTAGACTCCCAAGTTACTTACAGCATTCCAATGCAACCGATTACCAAAGAAATTTTGATTATAGGTGTTTAGAAGATTTACAGAAATAGTTTTGGAGAACCCAATAACTTGCAGAACATGCAAGTCAGAATCTATTCCAGAGAAAGCTAGGGAATTAGTCTTGAGGGTTTTGGGTGTACTTTTTGGCCACACTTTCAACTTGGCGTGTTTATTTAAATGTTGAGTAGTTCAACCAATCTAGTATTTTCAAAACACTAATCAAAAACATCTAAAGATGGACAACTTGGTGGATTGGTACGTTATCTAAATCCTTCGAGGTCATGCGTTCGAATATGGGCGAAAGATTTTTATAAATTTTTTCAAAACGAACTTTTTAGCCACGCTATAAAACCGGCGTGTCTATAGAACGCACACTATGGACACACATATACTAGCGTGTCCAAAGAAGAACTTTTTGGCCACACTTTCAACTTGGCGTGTTTATTTAAATATTGAGTAGTTCAACCAATCTACTATTTTCAAAACACTAATCATAAACATCTAAAGATGGCCAGCTTGGTGGATTGGTACGTTATCTAAATCTTCGAGGTCATGCGTTCGAATATGGGCGAAAGATTTTTATTAATTTTTTCAAAACGAACTTTTTAGCCACGCTATAAAACCGGTGTGTCTTTAGAACGCACACTATGGATACACATATACTAGCGTGGCCAAAGAAGAACTTTTTGGCCACACGTTTAACTTGGCGTGTCTATATATCCTACACTATGGACACGATATACTGGCGTGTTTATAAATCGTACACTATGGACACACATATATCGGCGTGTCCAAAGAAGAACTTTTTGGCCACATTTTGAATTTGGCGTGTCAATCAATCATACACTATGGACACGCATATACTGGCGTGTCTAATGAACCAACTTTAAAACCACACCTTGAATGGCGTAACTAACCTTTTGAACACACCACAACTCCCTAATGTGGCCATAAACTGGTCTATAAACACGCCCAATACCTAATGTGGCCATAGACTGGTCTATAAACACGCCCAATCAAAAATTTGAAGTTAACGTGACTAAACGGTTGAAATTTTGACACGCTAGTAGCCCTGGCGTGGCTGAAAGCACCTATATGAACACACCCATTGAACATTGCGTGTCTATAGGGTAGAAGTATACCCTATAGACACGCCAAAACCAAAAAGGCGTGACAGGAAAATTTATATTTGGCGTGGATAAAGGCCATTTCTGTACTAGTGCTCACAACAGTCTTACTTGTATAAACAAAAGGACGTCGAGGAATCACAAACAGTGAGACGAAGATGTTTGTGACTTCTTTATCTTGCCTATCGGAGAACTCTCACGATATCAAGCCAATCAATAAGATTGTACTCGTACGATAGAAGATGCAAGATCAGATCACATAACTACGATAAAAGTAGTATCGGTCTGGCTTCACAATCCCAATGAAGTCTTTAAGTCGTTAACCTGGTTTTAGAGAAGAAAACCAAAGGTTAGAGGAGAATCGACTCTATCGAGCGCACTAGTATCACACAGACGTGTGGGGATTAGTTTTTCTCAATGCTAGATGTCTCCTTTATATAGTCTTCAAATCAGGGTTTTGCCTTAGGTACAAAGCAATCAATATTCACCGTTAGATGAAAACCTGATTTAGATTCAAGTTAATATTTATCAACCTTTAGATCGAAAACTTAGCTTGTCACACACACTTGAGATATACGTTTACTGGGTTTGTGAAAACCGTGCCCAAACATGTACGTGTATGTTGGTTCAACATAGTAGCCCAAAAGGTTAACCATATGAGCATTTCATATTAACCTTGTTATTCTTCACCATAACTAGTTAAATTGACTCAAATGAACTAGTTAGAGAGTTGTTCAATTGCTATGAGATCTTATGTAACTACACAAGACACAATTAAAACAAAGATGATTCGATTTGAATCGGCTCATGAACTTTATAGCCACGGTTTGCATACTGCATTCCTTAGTAATTTAAGTTTCATGTTCAGAGCACATCTTTAGATCATAACCAACTCAAGTAAGCAAACAAGTTCGCGGACTTAATGCAACCGGCAGAGTTTTCCAAACTCAGCAGAAAATCTCGGCAAGGAGACTTCCGCCAGTTCGCGGACTAACACGCAAACGAGTTTTTGGAAAATCCCATCAGAAATTCTCGGTAAGAGAACTTTCGTCAGTTCGCGGACTGAGTTCGCTGACTTGGCAAAGCCAATTCCTCCGGTTTCTGTCAATCAACGAAGTTCGCAAACTTCGGATTAAGGAATAGGACTTATGCACATATGTGTTACCACACAATGCTTATATCCATCATTGGTTATATTGACCTAAAATCTCATTCCAACCATTGAAACATTCCTAGAGGACGTTATATAGTTGTTACACTATTTCTCGTCAAAGCGATTTTCAAAGTGATTGAAACATTATGACTTTCATCATTAGGTTAATATAAAACCGATCAAAGCGAAATGCTTTAACAACACATGATTTCGAGATATAGATAGGCGAGATATACTCGGCTCGAAATATCAAATGTGTATGATCCAGTCTATATAGCATACGACTTTTGTCTCATAAGAAGTAGGAGATAGAAGAGATATACTTTTTAGTGATAGATAAGTTCAAGTCTCCACATACCTTTTTGTTAATGAAGTTCCACGGTTCCTTGAGTAGATCTTCGTCGTTGTATGATGAATCGCCATGAAGTCCTTGAGCTCAACTAAACTTTTCTATCCTAGTACGAGACTTAGATATGTAGACTAGAAATCAAGACTCATAGTTTTGATCACTTATATTGACAAGCATGCTTGATATACAAACGCGTGCGAGGTCGACCGAGCTATGCTCTAACACGATACCTTTAGCTATGTAGGAAAGAAATCAAAACTTATAGTTTTGAGCATTAACATTGACAAACATGCTTGAGATAGAAACGCATGCGAGTTCGACCAATCAATGCTCTAGAAAAATCTAGGTGAACAGAAACCAATTAATAACCCATACTTATATTCCCGAAGAACAGCCAAGAATTATCGATCACCTCACAATAATCTAAATCGTATGGTAGCGAAACTATATATTGCGGAACCACAAACGATGAGACGAATATGTTTGTGATTTCTTTTTATCTTTCCTTATGGGAGATGTAATCTCAAGTCAATTATTCAATTGAACTCGTACGATAGAAAATGGCAAGATCAGATCGCTCAACTACAAGAGAAATAGTTTCGTCTGGCTTCACAATCCCAATGAAGTCTTTCAGTTGTTAACCTATAGGGTCTCGAGAAGAAACCTAAGGTTAAAAGATAATCGACTCTAGCAAAACCAACTAGTACCACACACGAGGTGTGGGGATTAGTTTTTCCAGTTGTTAGATGTCTCCTTTATATAGTTTTCAAATCAGGGTTTGCAATCCAAGTTACCTTGGTAACAAAGAATTCAATATTCACCGTTAGATGAAAAACCTGATTTAACCAAGATAATGTCTTTCAACTGTTAGATCGAAACTTAGCTTGTCACACACAAATGAAATGTATTTCATTTAGGTTTGATTAACCATACCTAAACATGTACACTTAGTTGGTTCACAAATAGTTAACCAATGGTTAGCCATATGAGTACGTCCATGTTAACCGTGTTCATCTTCTTCACATAACTATTTCAAATGACTCATAAGAACTAGTTGAAGAGTTGTTCAATTGCTTAAGTCTTTATGAATAGACACAGTTGAAACAAAATCGGTTTGATTCACTTGAATCAATTCATGAACAATATAGCCACGGTTTGCAAAGATTGCATTCCTTATTGATTTATTGTTTAAGTTCATGAACTTCCGATTTAAGAAATATAACCAGCTTGGGTACGCGTACGGGTACGTGTACCATAGCTTTTTTTTGCTAAATCCATGTTGTATTAATGAATAACCAATATGTACAAAGTGTTCATAAGAAAAGAGGTCAGAAGACCCCAAAAACTTACAAACTACTTGAATCTGAAATAAACAACATTAGGAAATTCGAAAGACAAAAGGAAATCAGGCCTTTCATCATAATTTAAACCTTCACCATTACGAAGATAACATCCCCTTTTAGCCATCTTGTCTGCTGCAAAATTAGCCTCACGATAAGTATGAACAAAACGAATAGAGTCATAATTGTTTTGTATTCTTCTCCATCTGTGCTTGACAAACCAAGGAAGATTTGTACCCGTCAAAGTCAGCAAAAAACTCAGCAGAAATTACGTGTACCATAGCTACCGGATTTAAGTTTAGAAACTCAGGAGAAACTTTCGGTCGAAAACTTCCGTGGGTACGCGTACGGGTATGCGTACCTAAGGTGACTGGTCTAACAGTTTGCAAACTTACAAACTCAGCAGAAATTTTCGGTTCGAAAACTTCCGCTGGTACGCGTACCCAACCTGTCTCCTTTACCAATACCATATGCACACATATGCACACACTTGGTTTCCGACACATGGATTTATACACTAATGTGCGAACACACTATATATACTTATATCCGTAGTTGGTTACGTAATCTCAACTCTACATTTCAATCATTGAAACATTCTTCTATAATGTTATAACAGTCGTTATTCACAACTATCGTCATCAAAGCTATTTTCAAGATTGAAACGTCATCATGACTTTCGTCACGGGTAAAGATGAAAAGTGGTTAAAGAGAAAGCTTACCAACACATATTTCGAGAAAAAGATAGGCGAGTAAACTCGGCTCGAAATAGCAAATGTGTATGTATGAAAACTATCATACTTATACGACTTTGTCTCAAGAGTAAGAGATAGAGTGTATAGAATTTTGAGTGATAGATAAGTTCAAGTCTCTACACACCTTTTATTCGGATGAAGTTCCACTGGTTCCTTGAATAGTTCTTCGTCTTCGTAAGATGATCTCCAAGGAGTCTGGAGCTCAACTACACTAAATTGTCCTAAAGAGAGGCTTAGCTATAAGTAGTCTAGAAATCAAGACATATAGTTTTGACAACTAAACTTGACAAACATGCTTGAGATAGCAACGCATGCGAGTTCGACCGAGCAATGCTCTAACAGTTCCAAGTTTGAATATAGATAGGTTAGGATTATCCATAAGATATTTCCTTTCCAGTTGTTCATGATTGCATGTACTAATTATGAAAAAATACTAATTCGGTTGCCCAAATAATGTCTATGTATTCTCCTTACTAAAATAAAAGTGTTCGCTCTAAATTTATAAGAAAGTCATTGTTGAGTATATGTTAATTGTGTATGTGTTCTCCCTAGCCTCTGCGTATATTCCGATCAGCAAAATGAGAGTGTTTAAAATCACTTCGGAAAGTGATCGTATGCCTACTCCATTCTGTTGCCCAACGGAATGCCGCTTTTGGGCCTTCTTCTACCAAATGTTCTATGGTATTGCAATTTGTGCTGATTCCTCTTGCTTCTCTAACGTTTCGTGAGTAATCACATGGTGTTATTGATGCCATAACAACATTTGAGCCTGAATTCATCAATGTCAAAGCTATGTTTATCTTTAAGTCCGTGTACCATGTCTGCCTTTCTGTTTCATTGTTAGTTATTGTCAGTGATTCATTATTCAGGTTGTAGTATAGAGTCTGTATTACATTATAGCTTCTCATTGTTGCTGTCTTATAGTTATTCAAATTTTTCATTATGTTGTCTACTGTAATTGCACTATCATGTTTTTCATTTTTGAAGACTACGTTACACCGTGGCTCCCAGATATGCCATATAGTCATATTACACATGACCTTCCGATTTCTAGCATACCCTTATCTATTGTTTTCTTCAAAATAGTTATTTAACAATTCATAAAAAAAAAAAAGAATCCCATTTTTTACCAATTGCATATCGAAGTTCATATGCGTCCAAACCTGGTTTACGTAATTACATTTCAAGAACATATGGTTTAACGATTCCTGATTTCCTTCCACACAGCTTACACTTTCTATCAATATATGGAAGAATAGCAATCATTTTCATATTGTTTGGCAGTATGGCGTGAGCAGCCTTCCAGATGAAATGTTTAACAGATTGTGATATTTCAAAATGTTTAACAAAATTTTCTATATTTTGAGCCGGTTTGTATTAATATTTCCACTGATTTCCACTGGAATTGATATAGTTGTATAAGGATTTTACGGAGAGTTTCCTTTATTAATATTTCCATTGGAATTGATATAATTGTATAGGGATTTTACTGAAAGTTTCATTTTCTCATTTAAAGACCAGTGTCGAATGTCTCCTCTATTCTCTCTAGGCAGGCTTATCTTCCTAATTTTTCTATTATCTAGTTATCAGAGCATTTTGATAGCTTTGTACTGTCCCAAGTCTTGTTGTTTGCAATAAGATGTTTTACTTTTGTTAATCCTTAGATGTTTGTGGTATTTTTTGTTAATTGATACACTTGTTTCTGATATCTAATAGTCTCCCCATATATCAATTGAAAAAGCGGGGGTCTAACAACACCGCCCAATATTTCGCTTAGCAATCTGTATGGACTAACTCCGAAAAACTTTGCTAGAGAATCAACTAGACAGTCAGACTCAACCTAGATTAAAGTATCTCAAGGAGTCAATATCTCTCACTTGTTTTGATTTACTCAAGCTAAAACAATAGCGAGTCTTTAATCAAACACAAGGAATAACTTGGACGGTACCAAAGACCAATATCCAAGGATCAATCAATATCAATCAAAAACCAAAGTTTGGATTTCAAATTGATGATCTTAATGCACAACCTGTATTATTTCAATTATATAAAATATAATGCGGAAAAGAAATAACACAGACACCAGAAGTTTTGTTAACGAGGAAACTGCAAATGCATAAAAACCCCGGGACCTAGTCCATATTGAATACACACTGTATTAAGCCGCTACAGACACTAGCCTACTCCAACCTAACTTCGGACTGGACTATAGTTGAACCCCAATCAGTCTCCCACCGATCCAAGGTACAGTTGTACTCCTACGCCTCTGATACTAGCAGGATACTGCGCACTTGATTCCCTTAGATGATATCACCCACAACCAAGAGTTGCTGCAACCCAAAATCGCAGACTTGATAATAAACAAATCTGTCTCACACAGAAAAGTCTATCAAAGGATAAATCTATCTCCCACAGATAAACCCTAGGTTTTGTTCCGTCTTAAGATATGAAATCAAGGTGAACAGGAACCAGTTGATAATCCGGTCTTATATTCCCGAAGAACAGCCTAGATTAATCAATCACCTCTCTACAATACTTCCTGACTACACAGGAGGTTTGTCGAGGAATCACAAACAGTGAGACGAATATGTTTGTGACTTCTTTATCTTACCTATCAGAGAACTCTCACGATCTCAAGCCAATCAAAGATTGTACTCGTTCGATAGAAGATACAAGATGAGATCACACAACTACGATAAAAGTAGTATCGGTCTGGCTTCACAATCCCAATGAAGTATTTAAGTCGTTAACCTGGTTTTAGAGAAGAAAACCCAAGGTTAAAGGAGAATCGACTCTAGCGAGCGCACTAGTATCACACAGACGTGTGGGGATTAGTTTTGCACAATGCTAGATATCTCCTTTATATAGCCCTCAAATCAGGGTTTTTCCTTAGTTACAAAGCAATCCATATTCACCGTTAGATGAAAACCTGATTTAGATTCAAGCTAATATTTCTCAACCGTTAGATCGAAAACTTAGCTTGTCACACACACTTGGGTAGATGTTTACTGGGCTTGTTGGTTCAATATAGTAACCCAAAAGGTTAACCATATGAGCATTTCATATTAACCTTGTTCTTCTTCACCATAACTAGTTCAATTAACTCAAATGAACTAGTTAGAGAGTTGTTCAATTGCTAAGAGATCTTATGTAACTACACAAGACACAATTGAAACAAAGATGATTCGATTCGATTGAATCGGCTCATGAACTTTATAGCCACGGTTTGCATAAAGCATTTCTTAGTAATTTAAGTTTCATGTTCAGAGCACATCTTTATATCATAACCACTTTAGTTCACAAACAAGTTCGCGGACTTAATACAACTGGTGGAGTTTTCCAAACCCAGCAGAAAATCTTGGCAATGAGACTTTCGCAAGTTCGCGAACTTACACACAAATGAGTTTTTGGAAAATCCCAGCAGAAATTCTCGGTACGAGAACTTCCGTCAGTTCGCGGACTGGGTTCGCGGACTTGGCAAAGCCAATTCCTCAGGTTTCTCTCAATCAACAAAGTTCGAAAACTTCAGATTAAGGAATACATGAATATGTAATCTAAACTCTCATTCCAGTCATTGAGACATTCTCATAGGACGTTATATAGCCGCTATTCATAGGCCGTTTCGCGTCAGAGCAATTCTCAAAGTAATTGAAACTTTTCATGAATTTCATCACTAGGTGAAGATAAGCTTGATCAAAGCGAAACGCTTTACCAACACATGATTTCGAGATATAGATAGGCGAGATATACTCGGCTAGAAATATCAAATGTGTATGATCCAGTCTATATAGCATACGACTTTTGTCTCATAAGAAGTAGGAGATAGAAGAGATAGACTTTTGAGTGATAGATAAGTTCAAGTCACCACATACCTTTTTGTTGATGAATTTCCACGGTTCCTTGAGTAGATCTCCGTCGTTTTATGATGAATCGCCATGAATTCCTTGAGCTCAACTACACTTTTCTATCCTAGTCCGAGACTTAGCTATGTAGGATAGAAATCAAGACTCATAGTTTTGATCACTAACATTGACAAACATGCTTGAGATAGCAACGCATGCGAGGTCGACCAATCTATGCTCTAACAATCTCCCTCTTTGTCAATTTTAGTGAGAAAACTATTAATACATATGGAATACAAAAAAGATAAACTTTAGTGACTCCTATTCCATAGTCTAATCTTCAACGTTCCCTGACATCTTCGTCCTTCCAAGTACTTCAATGATCCCAAAGGTTGTAAGTTTAGCATCACCGTTGTTGAAGATCCGTAGCTATAACAATGAGATAAATCGAGATTCTCGATCATTATTATACAGTTTCATAGTCTTATTATGTAACATCAAAGTCCAATTGTATCACGACTTTAACAATAATACTACGGTGATATGTATGACTCCCTCTTAGTCAATACTCCATCTCGATCATGGAAACCACTCCCCCTTACACAATGATCCGAAAACCATATGTATTTGTAGTGTGAACTACAATATTTCTCCCCCTTTTTGTCAATAAAATTGGCAAAGGTACAACAACGGGATCATAATGAAATTTTCACAAGAGACATTTCATAGACTAAAAGAAAAATACATACAACCTTAATTTAGATGCAATCATAAATCCGAAGCTAAATGCATTCATCAAGGAGTTTTAAGACACTAGATAACCCCTATAAAATTCCACAGCCACACACCCCGCAAGATATTACCATTAAGCACAAGTTCAAAAGAACTCTCCCCCATTTGATGTCATTCCCGAAAGAACAATACGAGCGACCTTAATTTCGAAAGAAAAGAAGGATTTATTAATTGGGCACCAAAAACCATAGAAATGATTTTCTATATCCAAAACTCAACCAAATTAATCACAAGAAAACCCATGATTAATTTAATTGGAATACACAACTAAATCAAACCACAAAAGTGATCAATTTAATTGAAAGTGCTCAACATAAGTAAACATACGGAGCTACGACTAAAGTAATCATACGGAGATGACTATCTTAATCGTTCACATACTCAACATAAGGAAAACCTTACGGAATATACTACTACATTAACCAATAGAACATGATTTGTATAGCCATTCATATACTCAACACAAGAACTTGTGGAATATATGAAAACTCAACTAGACTAATTACAAGAGAACTTATAATTAATCTAATTGGAATACAAACAATCAAACTAATCACAAAAGTAATCAATTTAATTTTCAAAGGATTTGCTCGACAAAAGAGGTCTTTCGGAGCAAATAACTAAATAACCAACCAAGATGATTAATTTAGTTCATAATGCTCAACATATAGCATCTTATGGAACAACCAACAAATCCAATAAGAATAATCAACTTAGTTGTATCGTGCTCAACATAAGACACACAATGGAGCCTTCACGGTAAAACATAACAAAATGGATCAATGAAGATCAATACCGTGGATGACATACAAGGATCTATCCTATTTTTCATCATAACGACATAATAGACTTTATCCTTGTCAAACAAAATTTTTTATCCTATTTTCCATCAAATACATGGCTGCATAGGCATAAATTTTGTAATTGTCAAAAGCCCATTCGTCCTTTCATCAATACGAATATCAATTCATGAACGACTTTACTTTTGACAACATATGAGACCTTCAAGTTCACGGACGCAAACAATACATATCCCATAAAAATATTGCAATACTTCAAACATATTAATAATGCAATAATATCATCCTCCAAATATTTTTAGAATTTAATACCTATAAACCTTAAAAAAATAACACAAGAAGATGAAAACAAAAATATCTATGTGTAGTCACAATCTTCGCTATTCAAAGCTCAAGTTATTCTTCCAACTACACCTAAAAGAAGACGTATTAGGCATTAATGAACTTTTCCAAAGTTTCTTCAGAGAACTCCTTCTCGTTATTGAAAACCCATTGATTATGGGATAGTTCAATTCCTCTAAATCCTCAGAAATATCAGTTAACTCACTAAGTTCCCTTTTTAGATCACACAAGGTATTCTTGGTTAGAGACAACCTTTGTTCATAGTGAGTTATTTCTTCCACAGAGGAAATGATTCGAGATTTTAAATCATTTCTCTTGCTGATGAAGTCTTTCACCATTTCTCTAAACTGATTATCAGCACGACAAATAGAAAAGAGACAGTTAGAGGAAGAAATTTTTCTATTGATTGTAGACTTCTTCTTTTATCATCCTTGAGGATGTAATTCCTTTGCACAGATATACGTTGACTGCTTCTACTGCATTACTTTTGGAAGAGCCTCTAGTTATAGGAGCCATGAAAACGTATGAGAAGAAAGAAGAAGATAAGAATATTTATAAGTGTCAACCCCTAATCCTTGAAACATTCTTTCACAGTGTAAGGATCCACAATCAATATCGTTAGCAGGATATTTTCTTAACAAACATAGATACATACTTGAGCCACAAAATGCAGAGTCTCAACCTCTCAAGCAAAGAATTAGGATGCAGGCGTCTCCGAGCTCAACCAGAGACAAAGTGAGCCAGATGCTCCCCTTGCTTGTCAAGGCTTGTTGCATAAACAGGTTTCCTCCTCCTTCTGATTCTGGAAGCATTGGTTTTGCACGACCTTTGATTATCCAGATTCAACTTTTGCATGTTCTCTTGTAGTTTAGAAATTATTTTGTTCCTCTACTTGAACCTCCAACACGTGTTTTCAACATGATTTGCATTTTCACAAAACGAACAAACCGGCGATCCTTTGTCTTGTTGAAGTTCCTTCTGTTTATCACAACTACCAGCCTTTGTTTTCCCATGACACTTAGGAACATAGTTGACGATACCTGCAGTCTTGCTCTTAAATCCTAAACCATTAGTGTTTCCAAAGTATTTCTGACCAAATAACATTGCTGAGATTTTATCAGAACTTACAGATAATCGTTGAAGATCATCTTTGAGAGTATTAATCTCTTTTTCCTTTAGAAAAATGGTCCTGGTGAGTTGATCATTAAGAAAATCTATCTCAAGATCTTTCACTTGGATTAAAGATTCCAGTTTCTTCAATAAATCTTTTAATTGAAGATTTTCTTGAAGGACCTCTTTCTTCAAGAAATCGAAAATCTTTGTGTCAGACTCAATTTCTGAATCAGATTTTGAGTGTATGGAGGTTTCTTCCGCGAGAGTTGTAGATTTACATCCAACAGACGTATTCAAGACGTCGACACAAAGAGATTTATCTTCCATAGAATCTTTATAAGAAATAGCTGACAGTGGATGTTTATCACATCTAACGCTCCTCTTTATAAAATCCTTGATCCTTTCTGTTAACAACGGTTTATTGAACCGATAACCAGATGAACAACACTCATCAACCCAAGATAAGTTAGAGGATTTACTTGTCTCGGAAACAGCGTTGAACGCAAAGGTTTGAACAGAATTTGGATCACGAATTTTCCCCTGTCCACATGAGGTATTCGTGGAAGGAGTGTTGAGGTTGTTTCCTCCATTGATGACATGTTTCTTAGGAACGTATCTCTTTTCTTCAAATACAGTTTCTAAGATATCTCAGGCTTCTTTAGACTTAGTGCAAGTAGCCACATAATACTGAAGATCTGGGGTAACGGCCTGTCTGATAACATTTAATCCAAAAGATTTTTGTATTGGAGCAAGAAATTCTTCAGGACTATAACTACCAACATTCTTTGGTATAGATACATCGTCTTTTGTATTAACCAAAGGGTTATAGACATTAACAATACATACCCAGGTTTGAAAATCACATGCTTGAATATAAGCACACATTGCAACTTTCCACGCTGAATAGTTTGAGCCATCAAAGACTGGTGGTACGTTAATAGAGATAGGACCTCTGTCCATAGAGTCAGATCGCTATAAACACAGACTGATGAGGTTTTAAATGTGTTTGCCTGGTCTGGTACTAATTAAAAAAGCGGGGGTCTAACAACACCACCCAATATTTCGCTTAGCAATCTGTATGGACTAACTCCGAAATACTTTGCTAGAAAATCAACTAGACAGTCAGACTCAATCTAGATTAAAGTATCTCAAGGAGTCAATATCTCTCACTTGTTTTGATTTACTCAAGCTAAAACAATAGCGAGTCTTTAATCAAACACAAGAAATAACTTGGACGGTACAAAAAACCAATATCCAAGGATCAATCAATATCAATCAACAACCAAAGGTTGGATTTCCTATTGATGATCTTAACGCACAACCTGTATTATTTCAATTATATAAAATATAACACAGACACCAGAAATTTTGTTAACGAGGAAACCGCAAATGCAGAAACATCTCGGGACCTAGTCCAGATTGAACACACGATGTATTAAGCCGCTACAGACACTACCCTACTCCAAGCTAACTTCGGACTGGACTATAGTTGAACCCCAATCAGTCTCCCACTGATCCAAGGTACAGTTGTACTCCTACGCCTCTGATCCCAGCAGGATACTGCGCACTTGATTCCCTTAGCTTATCTCACCCACAACTAAGAGTTACTGCAACCCAAAATCACAGACTTGATAAAAAAACAAATCTCTCTCACACAGAAAATTCTATCAAAGGATAAATCTATCTCCCACAGATAAACCCTAGGTTTTGTTCCGTCTTAAGATATGAAATCAAGGTGAAGAGGAACCAATTGATAATCCGATCTAATATTCACGAAGAATATCCTAGATTAATCAATCACCTCTCTACAATCCTTCCTGACTACACAGGCGGTTTGTCGAGGAATCACAAACAGTGATACGAAGATGTTTGTGACTTCTTTATCTTGCCTATCCGAAAACTCTCACGATCTCAAGCCAATCAATAAGATTGTACTCGTACGATAGAAGATGCAAGATCAGATCACACAACTGCGATAAAAGTAGTATCGGTCTGGCTTCACAATCCCAATGAAGTCTTTAAGTCGTTAACCTGGTTTTAGAGAAGAAAACCAAAGGTTAAAGGAGAATTGACTCTAGCGAGCGCACTAGTATCACACAGACGTGTGGGGATTAGTTTTTCACAATGCTAGATGTCTCCTTGATATAGCCTTCAAATCAGGGTTTTTCCTTAGTTACGAAGCAATCCATATTCACCGTTAGATGAAAACCTGATTTAGATTCAAGCTAATATTTCTCAACCGTTAGATCGAAAACTTAACTTGTCACACACACTTGGGTAGACATTTACTGGGTTTGTGAAAACCATGACCAAACGTGTACGTGTATGTTGGTTCAAGATAGTAACCCAAAAGATTAACCATATGAGCATTTCATATTTACCTTGTTCTTCTTCACCATAACTAGTTCGATTGACTCAAATGAACTAGTTAGAGAGTTGTTCAATTGTTATGAGATCTTATGTAACTACACAAGACACAATTGAAACAAAGATGATTCGATTCGATTGAATCGGCTCATGAACTTTATAGCCACGGTTTGCATAAAGCATTCCTTAGTAATTTAAGTTTCATGTTCAGAGCACATCTTTAGATCATAACCACTTAAGTTCACAAACAAGTTCGCGGACTTAAGACAGCCGGTGGAGTTTTCCAAACTCAGCAGAAAATCTCGGCAAGGAGACTTTTGCCAGTTCGAGGACTTACACGCAAACGAGTTTTTGGAAAATCCCAGCAGAAATTCTCGGTACGAGAACTTCCGTTATTTCGCGGACTGAGTTCGCGGACTGGGTTCGCGGACTTGGCAAAGCCAATCCATCCGGTTTCTCTCAATCAACAAAGTTCGAAAACTTCGGATTAAGTAATACATGGTTATGTAATCTAAAATCTCATTCCAATCATTTAGACATTCTCAGAGGACATTATATAGCAGTTATTCACAGACCGTTTCGCGTCAGAGCAATTCTCAAAGTAATTGAAACTTTTCATGACTTTCGTCACTAGGTGAAGATAAACTTGATCAAAGCGAAACGCTTTACCAACATATGATTTCGAGATATAGATAGGCGAGATATACTCGGCTCGAAATATCAAATGTGTATGATCCAGTCTATATAGCATACGACTTTTGTATCAGAAGAAGTAGGAGATAGAAGAGATAGACTTTTGAGTGATAGATAAGTTCAAGTCTCCACATACCTTTTTGTTGATGAAGTTCCACGGTTCCTTGAGTAGATCTTCATCGTTGTATGATGAATCGCCATGAAGTCCTTGAGCTCAACTACACTTTTCTATCCGAGTCCGAGACTTAGCTATGTAGGCTAGAAATCAAGACTCATAGTTTTGATCACTAACATTGACAAACATGCTTGAGATAACAACGCATGCGTGGTCGACCAAGCTATGCTCTAACATCAATTGTTTCTCATTTCCTAGTTCTTGAAAAACACCCTTTTTAGTTTGACCAATTCCCACTAGAAGGCCTTTCCAAATCCAGCTATCTCCTATATTTGGTATAATATTCGTGTGCAGAATGTCACTATTTGGGTGGTATTTCGATTTGGAAAATAATGGAGGAAAGAGAGTCAGGTGTTTATTTTAGACGCCAACCCATTTTATAAATCATTACAGTATTAGAGCTTTTTATGTATTTTATTCCTAAGCCACCTTCCTGAAGTGGTTTACAAATTGATTTCCAGTTTTTAAGGTGAAAAGTGGGGGTACAACAACCACACCCAACAATTCGATCAGCAATCTGTATGGACAAACTCCAATATACTTTCTAGAGAATTAACTAGACAGTCAAACTCAATATAGATAAAAGTATATCAAAGATTTTATATCTCAATCTCTCGATTTGATCTTTACTCAAGCAAATAGAAATCCCCGAGTCTTTATCAAAAATAGATAACTTGGATGGTACCAAAGACCAATATCCAAGTTTCAATCAATTTAAATCAACAACCAAAAGGTCGGATATTCTAATTGATTGAACAACGCACAACCTGTGATATTTCAATTATATAACAAAATATAATGCGGAAAAGAAATAACACAGACACCAGAATTTTGTTAACGAGGAAACCGCAAATGCAGAAAAACCCCGGGACCTAGTCCAAACACTATATTAAGCCGCTACAGACACTAGCCTACTCCAAATTAACTTCGGTCTGGACTGTAGTTTAACCTCAATCAATCTCACATTGATCTAAGGTACAATTATGCTCCTACGCCTCTGATCCCAGCATGATGCTACGTACTTGATTCCATTAGCTGATCTCATCCACAACTAAGAGTTGCTACGACCCAAAGTCAAAGACTTTAATAAACAAATCTGTATCACACATAAAAGTTTACGGTAATAGATAAATCCGTCTCCCACGAATATACCTATGAGTTTTGTTCCGTTTTTTGATAAATCAAGGTGAATAGGAACCAATTGATAAACCAGACTTATATTCCCGAAGAACAGCCTAGTATTATCAATCACCTCACAATAATCTTAATCGACGCAGCGAAAAAAGATATTGTGGAATCACAAACGATGAGACGAAGTGTTTGTGATTACTTTTCTATCTTGCCTATCAGAGATATAAATCTCGAGCCAATTATTACAATTTTACTCGTAACTACAGAAGATGCAAGATCAGATCACACAACTATAAGAAAAGTAGTATCGGTCTGGCTTCCAATCCCAATGAAGTCTTTAAGTCGTTAACCTGGTTTTAGAAGAAGAAACCAAAGGTTAAAGGAGAATCGACTATAGCTATGCAACTAGTATCACACGTAAGGTGTGGGGATTAGGTTTCCCAGTTGCTAGAGTTCTCCCTTATATAGTCTTTCAAATCAGGGTTTAGAATCAATGTTAGCTTGGTAACAAAGCATTCAATATTCACCGTTAGATGAAAACCTGAATAGATTCAAGCTAATATTTCTCAACCGTTGGATCGAAAACTTAGCTTGTTACACACAAATAAAATGTCCAATTTTGGGTTTACGAACCGTTCCCAAACATTAACATTTGTTGGTTCAACAATAGTTAACCAAATGGTTAGCTATATGATCACTTTCATATCCACCATATTCTTCTTCACCATAACTAGTCCAAATGACTCAAATGAACTAGTTAGAGAGTTATCCAATTGCTTAGATCTTATGTAACTACACAAGACACAATAGAAGCAAAAACAGTTTGATTCACTCGAATCGGTTCATGAACTTTATAGCCACGGTTTGCAAAAGTATTCCTTAGTTTATATAAACATGAGTTCAAGAACAACCGATTTTAGATATGACCTGCTCAAGTTCGCGGACTGGGTTCGCGGACTTAAGCTCACGGAAGGAGTTCACAAACTCCGGCAGAAATTCTCGGGTCGAGAACTTCCGCCGGTTCGCGGACTTGTCTCACGCCACATTCCGTTTCTCTTGATCAACAATGTTCGCAAACTTTGGTTCAAGGAATAAGGACATATACATATATGTGTTTCCACAACAATGCTTATATCCTACCAATGGTTATGTAATCTAAACTCTCATTTCAATCATTGAAACATTCTCAGAGGACGTTATATAGCCGTTATTCACAGACCATTTTTCGTCAGAGAAATTTCCAAAGTGATTGAAACGTAACATGACTTTCGTCACTAGGTAAAGATGAATTTGGCTAAAGAGAAAGCTTACCAACACATATTTCGAGAAATAGATAGGCGAGATAAACTCGGCTCGAAATAGCAAATGTATACAATGAAAGTCTATACATCAGCACGACTTTTGTCTCAAGAGTAGGAGATAGAGTAGATAGACTTTTGAGTGACAGATAAGTTCAAGTCTCCATATACCTTTTAGTCGATGAAGATCCACCAGTTCCTTGAGTAGTCCTTCGTCTTGTATGATGATTGCCATGGAGTCTTGAGCTCAACTACACTTTCTATCCTAGTCCGAGACCTTTAGCTATGTAGGCTAGAAATCAAGACTTATAGTTTTGATCACTAACATTGACAAATATGCTTGAGATCACAACGCATGCGAGTTCGACCGAGCAATGCTCTAACAATCTCCCCCTTTTTCAATTTTAGTGGCAAAACTATTAATACATATGGAATAAAAAAAAAATTAACTTTTGTAGATCCTATTCCACATGCCTAATCTTCAACATTACTCGAAATCTTCGTCACTTCCTAGTACTCCAATGATCTCAAAGGTTGTAAGTTTAGCATCATCGTTGTTGAAAATCCGTAGCTATAGCAACAAGAAAACAGTAGTTCTCAATCATTGTTATACAGTGTCATAGTATCATTATACAGCGTCAAAGTCCAATTGTATCACAACTTCAACAACAATACTATGGTGATATGTATCACTACCCCTTAGTCAATACTCCATCTCACATGGAAACCACTCCCCCTTACATAATGATCCGAAAACCATATGTATTTGTAGTGTGAACTACATATTAATTCTCCCCCTTTTTGTCAATAAAATTGGCAAAGGTACAAGAACGGGATCCTAATGAAATTTTCGAAAGAGGTATTTCTTGACCAAAAGAAAGTAAAAATATATCATCTTGTTTAGATGCAATCATAAAGCCGAAGCTAAATGCATTCATCAAGGAGTTTAAAGATAAAAGATAACCCCTATAATATTCCACAGCCGCACTCCCCACAAAGATATGGCAATTAAGCGCAAGTTCAAAAGAACTCTCCCCCATTTTATGTCATTCCCGAAAGAACAACAAGAGCGACCTTAATTTCGTAAGAAAAGAAGGATTTATTTTGACACAACACACAAAGAACTCTGACAAAAAAATCAATCATACGGAAACAAATACAGAATTGAAGTAAACACTTACTGGAGTTTCAAACTCAATTGCCCAAAAGATCGAGATAAGCACAGGGGCAAGAGTCATAGAACTAATTAATGAACCAAAACAACACCAATAGACTGTCGTAAGTGTTGAAAAGTAGCAATGTCTAATGGTTTGGTGAGAATATCATCCAATTGTTGTTCGGAAGGAACAAATTCCATACTTATGATACCATTTTCATAGAGATCTCGAATAAAATGGTACCTTATATCAATGTGCTTTGTTCTTGAGTGCTCAACGGGATTCTCAGTGATTCGAATTGCACTAGAGTTATCACAAAAGACATTCATTATTCCAGTATCAATTCCATAATCATCTAGCATTTGTTTCATCCATAGGAGTTGAGTGCAACATGAGTCAGCAACAATATATTCTGCTTCACATGTAGACAGGGATTGTGAATTCTGTTTCTTGCTACGCCAAGCCACAAGATTCAGTCCTACATAGGAGAAACCCCTTGATGTACTTTTTCTGTCTTCTACACATCCTGCCCAATCAGCATTTGAATAAGTAGAAAGATCAATGTTAGTATCAAAAGTGTAAGATAGATCATACCCGACAATGTGATTGACATATCGTATGATCCTCTTTGCAGCTGCAAGATGAGATTCCTTTGGATAAGCCTGAAATGTAACACAACAACCAACACTGAAAGAAATATCAGGTCTAGTGGTTGTAAGATATAAAAGGCTACCAATAATAGATCGATACAATTTTTGATCTACTTTTACTCCTTTCTCATCTCTATGTAGTTTACCAGTAGAGGGCATAGGTGTCAGTTTTGGACTTGACTTATCTAGACCGAATCTTGTAACAAGATCCCTTGCATATTTTTCTTGAGATAAGTAGATTTCATCCTTATTGAAAATGCGGGGGTCTAACAATACCACCCAATATTTCGCTTAAAAATCTGTATGGACTAACTCCGAAATACTTTGCTAGAGAATCAACTAGACAATCAGACTCAATCTAGATAAAAGTATCTCAAGGAGTTAATATCTCTCTCTTGATTTTATTTTTAATCAAGCTAAAAAACAATAGCGAGTTTTTATCAAATACAAGGAATACTTGGACGGTACCAAAGACCAATGTCCAAGGATCAATCAATATCAATCAACATCCAAAGGTTAGATTTCCAATTGATGATCACGAACGCACAACCTATATTATTTAAATTATATAAAATATAATGCGAAAAAAGAAATAACACAGACACCAGAAATTTTGTTAACGAGGAAACCGCAAATGCAGAAAAACCCCGGGACCTAGTCCAGATTGAATACACACTGTATTAAGCCGCTACAGACACTAGCCTACTCCAACCAAGAGTTGTTGCAACCCAAAATCACAGACTTGATAATAAACAAATTTGTCTCACACAGAAAAGTCTATCAAAGGATAAATCTGTATCCCACAGATAAACCCTAGTTTTTGTCTTAAGTTATGAAATCAAGGTGAACAGGAACCAATTGATAATCCGGTCATATATTCCCGAAGAACAACCTAGATTAATCAGTAACCTCTCTACAATCCTTCCTGACTACACAGGCGGTTTGTCGAGGAATCACAAACAGTGAGACGAAGATGTTTTTGACTTCTTTATCTTGCCTATCGGAGAACTCTCACGATCTCAAGCCAATCAATCGATTTTACTCGTACGATAGAAGATGCAATATCATATCACACAACTACGATAAAAGTAGTATCGATCTGGCTTCACAATCCCAAAGAAGTCGTTAAGTCGTTAACCTGGTTTTAGAGAAGAAAACCAAAGGTTAAAGGAGAATCGACTCTAGCGAGCACACTAGTATCACACGGACGTGTAGGGATTAGTTTTGCTCAAAGTTATATGTCTCCTTTATATAGCCTTCAAATCAAGGTTTTTCCTTAGTTACAAAGCAATCCATATTCACCGTTAGATAAAAACCTGATTTAGATTCAAGCTAATATTTCTCAACCGTTAGATCGAAAACTTAGCTTGTCACACACACTTGGGTAGACGTTTACTGGGTTTGTGAAAACCATGCCCAAACGTGTACGTGTATGTTGGTTCAACATAGTAACCCAAAAGGTTAACCATATGAGCATTTCATATTAACCTTGTTCTTCTTCACCATAACTAGTTCAAGTGACTCAAATGAACTAGTTAAAGAGTCGTTAAATTGCTATGAGATCTTATGTAACTACACAAGACACAATTGAATCAAAGATGATTCGATTCGATTGAATCTGCTCATGAACTTTATACCCACGGTTTGCATAAAACATTCCTTAGTAATTTAAGTTTCATGTTTAGAGCACATCTTTAGATCATAACCTCTTAAGTTCACAAACAAGTTCGCGGACTTAAGATAATCGGTTGAGTTTTCCAAACTCAGCAGAAATTCTCGGAAAGAGAACTTCCGCCAGTTCGCGGACTGGGTTCGGACTGAGTTTGCGGACTTAGCACACCAACAAATTTTGGAAAATCCAGCAGAAAATTCTCGGTCGAGAACTTCCGACAGTTCGCGGACTGAGTCTGTGGACTTGGTTCGCGGACTTGGCAAGCCAATTCCACAATCCTTCTGATTTCTCTTGATCAACAAAGTTCGAAAACTTCGGTTCAAGGAATACATGGTTATGTAATCTAAACTCTCATTTCAATCATTGAGATATTCTCAGAGGACGCTATGTAGCTGTTATTCACAGACCGATTCACGTCAGAGCAATCCTCAAAGTGATTGAAACTTTTCATGACTTTTGTCACTAGGTGAAGATAAACTTGATCAAAGCGAAACGCTTTACCAACACACGATTTCGAGAAAAAGTTAAGCCATGAATGCTCAGCTCGAAACGTCAAATATGTATGATCTAGTCTATATAGCATACGACTTTTGTCTCATAAGAAGTAGGAGATAGAAGAGATAAACTTTTGAGTGATAGATAAGTTCAAGTCTCCACATACCTTTTTGTTGATGAAGTTCCACGGTTCCTTGTATAGATCTTCGTCGTTGTATGATGAATCGCCATGAAGTCCTTGAGCTCAACTACACTTTTCTATCCTTGTCCGAGACTTAGCTATGTAGGCTAGAAATCAAGACTCATAGTTTTGATCACTAACATTGACAAACATGCTTGAGATATCAACGCATGCGAGGTTGACCGAGCTATGCTCTAACAATCTCCCCCTTTGTCAATTTTAGTGACAAAACTATTAATACATATGGAATACAAAAAAGATAAACTTTAATGGCTCTTATTCCATAGTCTAATCTTCAACTTTCCCTGAAATCTTCGTCCTTCCAAGTACTCCAATGATCCCAAAGGTTGTAAGTTTAGCATCACCGTTGTTGAAGATCCGTAGCTATAAGAATGAGAGAAATCGAGATTCTCGATCATCATTATACAATGTCATAGTATTATTATGTAACATAAAAGTCCAATTGTATCACGACTTTAAAAAATAATACTACGGTGATATGTATCACTCCCCCTTAGTCAATACTCCATCTCGATCATGGAAACCACTCCCCCTTACACAATAATCTGAAAACCATATGTATTTGTAGTGTGAACTACATTATTTCTCCCCCTTTTTTCCAATAAAATTGGCAAAGGTACAAGAACGGGATCATAATGAAATTTCCACAAGAGACATTTCATAGACTAAAAGAAAAATACATACCAACTAAATTTAGATGCAATCATAAAGACGAAGCTAAATGCATTCGTCAAGGAGTTTTAAGATACAAGATAACCCCTATAAAATTCCGCAGCCGCACACCCCACAAGATATTACCATTAAGCACAAGTTCAAAAGAACTCTCCCCCATTTGATGTCATTCCTGAAAGAACAACAAGAGCGACTTTAATTTCAAAACAAAAGAAGGATTTTTAAATTGGACACCAAAAACCATAGAAATGATTTTCTATATCCAAAGCTCAACCAAATTAATCACAAGTAAACCCATGATTAACTCAATTGGAATGCGCAACTAAATCAAACCACAAAAGTGATCAATTTAATTGAAGGTGCTCAACATAAGTAAACTTGCGGAGCTACGACTAAAGTAATCATACGGAATGACTAACTTAATCGTTCACATACTCAACATAAGGAAAACCTTACGGAATATACGACTACATTAACCAATAAAACATGATTTGTATAGCCGTTCATATACTCAACACAAGAACTTGTGGAATATATGAAAAATCAACTAGACTAATTACAAGAGAACTCATAATCTAATTGGAATACAAACAACCAAACTAATTACAAAAGTAATCAATTTAATTGTCAAAAGATTTTTCTCGACAAAAGAAGACTTTCGGAGCAAATAACTAAATAACCAACCAAGATGATTAATTTAGTTCATAATGCTCGACATATAGCATCTTATGGAACAACCAACAAGCCAATAAGAATAATCGACTTAGTTGTATCGTGCTCAACATAAGTCACAAAATGGAGCCCTCACGGTAATACATAACAAAATGGATCAATGAAGATTGATACCGTGGATAACATACAAGGATCTATTCTATTTTCCATCATAACGACATAATAAACTTTATCCTTGTCAAACAAAAGATTTTATCCTATTTTCCATAAAATACATGACTGCATAGGCATAATTTTTGTATTTTTCAAAAGTCTATTCGTCATTTCATCAATACGAATACCGATTCATGAACGACTTTACTTTTGACCGCATATGGGACCTTCAAGTTCACGGACGTAAACAATACATATCCCATAAACATATTGCAATATCACAAAATCATAAAGATTAATACTGCAATAACATCATCCTCAAAATATTTTTAGAATTTAATACCAATAAACCTAAAAAATAAACATAAGAAGATGAAAACAAGGATAGCTATGTGTAGTCACAATCATCGCTATTCAAAGCACTAGTTATTCTTCCAACTAATCAACAAGAAGACATACTATGTATATAAGAAGATGCATTACTCATCACCTTCATCATCGGATAATTTCCAAGTAGATTGAATTGAATCCAACTCTTCCTTGATCTCGGGACACTTGGTTCCAATTAACGACACTTGATCTTTTAAGCACTTTACTCTTGCATACACCCTTGTAAACTTTTTGAATAAGCCTCAAGGTGGTAGGGTCTTCAACATCAAGAGGAGTACCTCTTTGTCGCTTGCGAACATTTTCCCTTATACGCCGAAAGGTACATGGACGAAAAAGTTTGGGAACCCCAAGAGAATTTCCAATAAAATAAAGTCCACGATCACGACAAATTTGGCTAATCAAACAAGCATAGCCTAACATCTTGATGTGAGAAGTCATCGTCATCATTTGAAAGATGATAAAACCACAAATATCAAGATTTGTATTCCCGGAAGCAAGGAAGAAGACCAATTCCGCAAACTCATAACTCCACCAAGAATTCTCAATTGTGGAGGGACAAAGGTTAGAGATACCGAGTTTTCCAAACGCCATTAAAGCAATACTAAGATCATTAGTAGGAAACTTTCCTTGACTCCACATAACCTTCTTTCCACAAAGTCCAATAGAAATATCATCATATGAAGGACGTTCATCACTTGGTCTAGGTAAACGTACGTTGCCCAACGGTATTTCAGTAACCCTTGAAATTAACTCTCTATTAACAAGAAACCTTTCTCTATTTATCATGGATTTAAATTCCATCTTCTTAAAATCAGCATCATGAATGTTGGCATAGAAAATCCTTGTTAGAGAATCAAAACCTTCACTAAGGCCATTAAAGATATTCCCAATATTGAATTCTTTGAAGCAAACTAAATCCTCTTCATGTCCACTAAAGGTTTCCAATTTCTTTTCTATAATAAAACCTTTGGAAGCAATCCTATCAAAAGTTCTAACACAAGAATTATTCACAAACCTAATTCTAAGAGAATTTTGATCACAAGGAGGAATCAAGCTAGAGGATTTTGAGTTTTTAGAACTCCTTTTCATGCTTCTAGAAATAATTATAAAGAGATATACAAGAGGAAAATACTTACTTGAAGAGAACCTCAAACACCCTTCCTTTTGATAAGTGTGAACAGTCCCTGTAGTATAATAAAAATAATGATGATAGTCAGGGCAGCTGGAGCTTTCTATCCTTCGTTGGTTCGGACTATAAGAAGGATATTTCCGATTTCTGGGTTGTTCAGTATTAACAGTTTTAGCGCGACCAACACCCTTTCCAGAAAGATTCTTAGACTTAAAAACATTAAGTTTTTCTAAGAATTTAAAAACGCCTTCGAACGCTTTAAACAGATCTTTATCAATTGATCCATCACGATAGTATTCCTCATAGAGATCAAGAGTTAATCTAGTGAGGTTCCATATCCTTGAGCGTATTGAACGTTTTCCCAATTTTTTCCTTCCTTTTATTTTTTTCTTCAGATTACTTCTTAACATCTAAATCTCCCCTTTTAGATAAAGCAACATTATCATGAGAACCCAGAGGTTTTAACCATAACAATCTCTGAACAATCTTTAAGGAATTCTGGTGTGCGTTACAGATGTCAGGAGCAAATTTTCCAAAGAAATTTCCTATAGGGCAATTTATATTGAACGAACAAACACAAACTTATTAGGTTTACCGTGTTTGCCTGCTCTAATACCAATTGAAAAAGCGGGGGTCTAACAACACCACCCAATATTTCTCTTAGCAATCTATATGGACTAACTCCGAAATACTTTGCTAGAGAATCAACTAGACAGTCAGACTCAATCTAGATAAAATTATCCCAAGGAGTTAATATCTCTCTCTTGATTTGATTTTTACTCAAGCTAAAAACCAATAGCGAGTCTTTACCAAATACAAGGAATACTTGGACGGTACCAAAGACCAATGTCCAATGATCAATCAATATCAACCAACAACCAAAGGTTGGATTTCTAATTGATGATCACGAACGCACAACCTATATTATTTCAATTATATAAAATATAACACAGATACCAGAAATTTTGTTAACGAGGAAACCGCAAATGCAGAAAAACCCCGGGACCTAGTCCAGATTGAATACACACTGTAGTAAGCCGCTACAGACACTAGCCTACTCCAAGCTAACTTCGGACTGGACTATAGTTGAACCACAATCAGTCTCCACCGATCCAAGGTATGGTTGTACTTCTACGCCTCTGAACCCAGCAGGATACTGCGCACTTGATTCCCTTAGCTGATCTCACCCACAACGAAGAGTTGCTGCAACCCAAAATCATAGACTTGATAATAAACAAATCTGTCTCACACAGAAAAGTCTATCAAAGGATAAATCTGTCTCCCACAGATAAACCCCCAGGTTTTGTTCGGTCTTAAGATATGAAATTAAGGTGAACAGGAACCAATTGATAATCCGGTCTTATATTCCCGAAGAACAGCCTAGATTAATCAATCACCTCTCTACAATCCTTCCTGACTACACAAGCGGTTTGTCGAGGAATCACAAACAGTGAGACAAAGATGTTTGTGACTTCTTTATCTTGCCTATCGGAGAACTCTCACGATCTCAAGCCAATCAATCGATTGTACTCGTACGATAGAAGATGCAAGATCAGATCACACAACTACGATAAAAGTAGTATCGGTCTGGCTTCACAATCCCAATGAAGTCTTTAAGTCGTTAACCTGGTTTTAGAGAAGAAAACAAAAGGTTAAATGAGAATCGACTCTAGCGAGCACACTAGTATCACACGGACGTGTGGGGATTAGTTTTGCTCAAATCTAGATGTCTCCTTTATATAGCCTTCAAATCAGGGTTTTGCCTTAGTTACAAAGCAATCCATATTCACCGTTAGATGAAGACCTGATTTAGATTCAAGCTAATATTTCTCAACTGTTAGATCGAAAACTTAGCTTATCACACACACTTGGGTAGACGTTTACTGGGTTTGTGAAAACCATGCTCAAACGTGTACGTGTATGTTGGTTCATCATAGTAACCCAAAAGGTTAACCATATGAGCATTTCATATTAACCTTGTTCTTATTCACCATAACTAGTTCATGTGACTCAAATGAACTAGTTAAAGAGTTGTTCAATTGCTATGAGATCTAATGTAACTACACAAGACACAATTGAAAGAAAGATGATTCGATTCGATTGAATCGGCTCATGAAATTTATAGCCACGGTTCGCATAAAGAATCCCTTAGTAATTCAACTTTCATGTTCAGAGCACATCTTTATATCATAACCTCTTAAGTTCACAAACAAGTTCGCGGACTTAAGTTAATCGGTTGAGTTTTCCAAACTCAGCAGAAATTCTCGGAAAGAGAACTTCAGCCAGTTCGCGGACTGAGTTCGCCGACTTAGCACACAAACGAGTTTTGGAAAATCCAGCAGAAATTCTCGGTCGAGAACTTCCGACAGTTCGCGGACTGAGTCTGCGGACGGGGTTCGCGGACTTGGCAAGCCAATTCACAATCCTTCTGATTTCTCTTGATCAACAAAGTTCGAAAAGTTCGGTACAAGGAATACATGGTTATGTAATCTAAACTCTCATTTCAATCATTGAGACATTCTCAGAGGACGCTATGTAGCCGTTATTCATAGACCGATTCACGTCAGAGCAATTCTTAAAGTGATTGAAACTTTTCATGACTTTCGTCACTAGGTGGAGATAAACTTGATCAAAGCGAAATGCTTTACCAACACACGATTTTGAGAAAAAGATAAGCAATGAATGCTCAACTCGAAATGTCAAATGTGTATGATCTAGTCTATATAGCATACAACTTTTGTCTCATAATAAGTAGGAGATAGAAGAGATAGACTTTTGACTGATAGATAAGTTCAAGTCTCCACATACTTTTTTGTTGATGAAGTTCCACGATTCCTTGTATAGATCTTCGTCGTTGTATGATGAATCACCATGAAGTCCTTGAGCTCAACTACGCTTTTCTATCCTAGTCCGAGACTTAGCTATGTAGGCTAGAAATCAAGACTCATAGTTTTGATCACTAACATTGACAAACATGCTTGAGATAGCAACGCATGCGAGGTTGACCGAGCTACGCTCTTACACTTATGTTGTTGAATCTGTAATTCTAAAAAGAACTTTAATTCACCAATATTTCTCATTTCAAACTCTTTACCAAGTGAAACTTGAAAATCCTTTGCAAGCTTCTCTGAAGTTGAACCATAGATGATATCATCTACATAGACTTAATGACAACATTTTTCCCACTCCATCTGGTAAACAAAGTTTTATCAGCTCCCCCTCTTGAAAAACCTTTTCTAATAAGAGAAGTGGTAATTTTTTCAAACCAGGCTCTAGGTGCTTGTTTTAACCCATATAATTCCTTTTTGAGCTTAAGAACATGATCTGCAAAATCAAGGTTTTAAAATCCTTTAGGTTGAGCAACATAGACTTCTTCCTTTAGAATTCCGTTTAGGAACGCGGATTTTATATCCATTTGGAAAATCTTAACCTTGAGAAAACAAGCATGAGATAATAAAAGTCTAATGGACTCAAGGAGTGCCACAGGAGCAAAGGTTTCGTCAAAGTCGATACCTTCAATTTGCGAATATCCTTGAGCGACAAGTCTGGCTTTGTTTCTGATAATTGTGCCAAATTCATCAGACTTGTTCTTGAATATCCATTTTGTTCCAACAATATTAACATTGGAGGGACAAGGTATGAGTTCCCATACGTCTTGTCTTATAAATTTATTTAACTCTTCATGCATTGCATTCACCCAAAAGGGATCGTTCAGAGCTTCATCAATATTTCTCGGTTCTACTTGTGACAGATAACAACCAAAATTGAACATGTTTTGAAGTTGCCCTCTAGTCTTAGATGTAGAATCTCTTCCCACAATAATACTGTTGGGATCATGATTCCTTTGAACCCAGAGGTGTCGTGGAGGGACACGTTCTTGTTCGTCAGGAATAGCCTAATCAGTGCTCTTCTCCTCGTCAGTAGAAATATCAGGATCAGAAAATGTTGGGATAACTTCAACTGATTCTGGTATTTCTTTGAATTTCTCAATTGTCTCGGTTGGAGGAAATTCAACAAAAGGATTATCATGATGAAAATTACTAATATCATCGATGATGACATTAGCAGATTCCATCATGACCCGAGTTCTGAGATTAAACACTCGAAAACCACTGCTATCAGAAGCATAACCAAGAAAGATACCTTCATCACTTTTGGTATCGAATTTCCCTCTCTGTTCTCGATCTTTTAGAATGTAGCATTTACTTCCGAACACTCTAAGATAGTGCAGGTTGGGTTTTCTTCCATACCACAACTCATAAGGAGTGTTTAGGGTTTTAGACCGTAAGTAAACATGGTTGATCAAATAACATGCCGTAAAAACAGCTTCTCCCCAAAACCTTAGAGGTAAGTTTTTGTTATGGAGCATTACCCTGGCTATTTCCTGAATGTTCCTATTCTTTCTTTCTGCAACTCCATTATCTTGAGGAGTAATGGGTGGTGAATATTGTTGAATAATCCCCAGTTCGTCAAAAAATTTAAACACCTTAGTGTCCTTGAATTCAGTTCCACGGTCGCTCCTAATTTTCATTAGTTTGCGACCTTGTTCGTTCTGGATTCTTTTAGCAATAATCTTGAATTCATCAAGGGTTTCATTTTTAAGAGACAAAAATGCAACCCAAATGAATCTGGTGTAATCATCTACCATAACTAAAGCATACTTCTTGCCAGCAACCGTGGGTTGTTGAATTGGTCTGAAGAGATCCATATGAATTAAATCAAGTGGAGCTTTAGTGAGAATATCTCGAGATGATTTATGGTAAACTTTCGTTTGTTTACCCCTTTGACAGGCACCACATACACCTTCAATCTTTGCATTGAGTTTAGGAACGCCTCTAACAAGTTCTTTGTTAATGATCTTAGTTAGAAGACGGTAGTTGATGTGACCAAAACGCTAATGCCAAAGATGTGTAGATTCCACCTTAGTCAAATTGCAACAGTTGTTGAACTGAGTATCAAGAAGATAACAATTGTTTTTACCACGAGTTCCTTGAAAAATTACTTTCCCAGTTTTGTCTATAATGTCACATCCATTTGCATTAAAGACAAATCGGTGGCCTTTGTCACAAATTTGACTAATAGAAAGAAGATTTGCAGTCATACCTTTTACGTATACTACATCATGGATTTCAGGTACGCCGGGCAGTTTGATCGTCCCTTTCTTGCTAATGTAGCAGCAACTCTCATCTCCGAAAGTTACTGGTCCTCTTTCATAGTCGTCAGAAGAAATAAACCATGTGAGATCACCTGTCATATGTCTGCTACATCCACTGTCAAGAAACCATTGAAAGGGTGATGTTGATTTTAAAGCAAAAGCTCCCATACTATTAGTACTTTCCTGTTTAGGGTTTTCTGATAGTTCTGTACATCCTTTTAGAGAAGCACTAAGTTGTTTAGTTTTCGTGTGAAGATTACTTGCAACTTTCAGTCTCTTTTGGAAGGACATACAAGTATGTTGAAAGTGATTAGAGGAATCACAAAACAAACATGGGCAACACTTTTGGAATCGTCAGAAAAGTTCTGAGTCATATCAGTTTTGACTTATGACTGTTCTTCAAAGAGAAGCAACTGGAGTTATTCAAATCCATTAAAGGGATTTTAACAGATTTCAAACCCTTAAGCATTGCAATTTCTGCTATGAGATCAGAGTTGATCCAGATTTGTTCATCCAACTTTTTCTGGAGAATAACCAGTTTATTAGAACTTTTTCTACGATTGGTTTTAAATCCTGGAGAAGCGTTTCTAGAGACTTTTCTGTCCATAGAGTCAGATCTCTACAAACACGGACTTGTAAGGTCTTAAACGTGTTTGCCTGCTCTGATACCAATTTAAAAAGTGGGGGTACAACAACCACACCCAATATTTCGCTTAACAATCTGTATGGACAAACTCCAATATACTTTATAGAGAATCAACTAGACAGTCAGACTCAATCTAGATAAAAGTATATCAAAGAGTTTATATCTCTATCTCTCGATTTGATCTTTACTCAAGCAAATAGAAATCTGCGAGTCTTTATCAAAGAGAGATAACTTGGATGGTACCAAAGACCAATATCCAAGTGTCAATCAATTTAAATCAACAAACAAAAGGTCGGATATTCTAATTGATTGAACAACGCACAACCTGTGATATTTCAATTATATAACAAAATATAATGCGGAAACGAAATAACACAGACACCAGAATTTGGTAACGAGGAAACCGCAAATGCAGAAAAACCCCGGGACCTAGTCCAGATTGAACACACACTGTATTAAGCCGCTACAGACACTAGCCTACTCCAAATTAACTTCGGTCTGGACTGTAGGTGAACCCCAATCAATCTCACATTGATCCAAGGTACAGTTATGCTCCTATGCCTCTGATCCCAACAGGATGCTACGTACTTGATTCCCTTAGATGATCTCACACACAACTAAGAATTGCTACGACCCAAAGTCGAATACTTTAATAAACAAATTGGTATCATACAGAAAAGTCTACTGTAATAGATAAATCCGTCTCCAACGAATATACTTATGAGTTTTGTTCCGTCTTTTGATAAATCAAGGTGAACAGGAACTAATTGATCAACCAGACTTATATTCTCGAAGAACAACCTAGTATTATCAATCACCTCACAATAATTTTAATTGACGCAACGAAAAAAGATATTGTGGAATCACAAACGATGAGATGAAGTGTTTGTGATTACTTTTCTATCTTGCCTATCGGAGATATAAATCTCGAGCTAATTATTATTGTACTCGTTAAGATAGAAGATGAAAGATCAGATCACAAAACTACAAGAAAAATGGTATCGGTCTGGCTTCACAATCCTAATGAAGTCTTTAAGTCGTTAACCTGGTTTAGAAGAAGAAACCAAAGGTTAAAGGAGAATCGACTCTAGCTATGCAACTAGTATCACACGTAAGGTGTGGGGATTAGGTTTCCAAGTTGCTAGAGTTCTCCCTTATATAGTCTTTCAAATCAGGGTTTAGAATCAATGTTAGCTTGGTAACAAAGCATTCAATATTCACCGTTAGATGAAAACCTGAATAGATTCAAGCTAATATTTCTCAACCATTGGATCGAAAACTTAGCTTGTTACACACAAATGAAATGTCCAATTTTGGGTTTACTAACCGTTCCCAAACATTAACATTTGTTGGTTTAACAATAGTTAACCAAATGGTTAGCCATATGATCACTTTCATATCCACCATATTTTTCTTCACCATAACTAGTCCAAATGACTCAAATGAACTAATTAGAGAGTTGTCCAATTGCTTAGATCTTATGTAACTACACAAGACACAATCGAAGAAAAAACGGTTTGATTCACTCGAATCGGTTCATGAACTTTATAGCCACGGTTTGCAAAAGCATTCCTTAGTTTATATAAACATGAGTTCAAGAACAACCGATTTTAGATATAACCTGCTCAAGTTCGCGGACTGGGATCGCGGACTTAAACTCATGGAAGGAGTTCACAAACTCCAACAGAAATTCTCGGGTCGAGAACTTCCACCGGTTCGCGGACTTGGCTCACACCACATTTCGTTTCTCTTGATCAACAAAGTTCGCAAACTTTGGTTCAAGGAATAATGACTTATACATATATGTGTTTCCACAACAATGCTTATATCCTACCAATGGCTATGTAATCTAAACTCTCATTTCAATCATTAAAACATTCTCAAAGGACATTATATAGCCGTTATTCACATACCATTTTTCGTCAGAGCAATTTCCAAAGTGATTGAAGCATAACATGACTTTCGTCACTAGGTAAAGATGAATTTGGCTAAAGCGAAAGCTTATTAACACATATTTCGAGAAATAGATAGGCGAGATAAACTCGGCTCGAAATAGCAAATGTGTATAATTAAAGTCTATACATCAGCACGAATTTTGTCTCAAGAGTAGGAGATAGAGTAGATAGACTTTTAAGTGACAGATAAGTTCAAGTCTCCACATGCCTTTTAGTCGATGAAGATCTACCAGTTTCTTGAGTAGTCCTTCATCTTGTATGATGATTGCCATGGAGTCTTGAGCTCAACTACACTTTATATCCTAGTCCGAGACCTTTAGCTATGTAGGCTAGAAGATTTATAGTTTTGATCACTAACATTGACAAACATGCTTGAGATAGAAACGCATGCGAGTTCGACCGAGCAATGCTCTAACATAAGGTAACTACCCGTTTCCCCCATGATTTATAAGGGCTGATACCAGTCTTACTAAGGGGGGATACCATTCGATCGATCCAACGGCCGAGATCGCTTCAGATAATTTTGTCTTATATGGAATGGTATCCCCCTTAGTAGGACTGTATTAGCCCTTCTAATTCATGTTTTTCCCTTTCTCATTTAATCCTTTTTCATTTTGACCCCACCAGTAGTCTATTTGAAGTTTAGTAATTGTTTGTACCCAGAAATATTTCCAGGCATAGAACACAATCGATTTAATGATGATGATAAAACCTAGGGTTTTACACAAAACAAGCATAAATAAGAAAGACATGAATTTAACGTGGTTCGGCATGTTTTGCCTTCATCCACGGATGAATCCCCATAGGGGGAGAGATATTTTATTGATGTATGGATTGCAATGGTTTCTGATCCCCCTTTTAGGGTTTGATGGTGAATTTTCGTGTATCCAGGCCTCCCTCTTTAGGGTTGAGATAATACATGAGTTAAACCCTAATTTCGAGATAAATTTCATATGGAAGATCTTCCCTCCAACAGCTTGGTCAGCAAGTTATCCAGAATCTTCTTCCAGGGTTTTTGCACTAGATCGGTAGAAACAGGACGAATTGACATGGGCTAGCTGGTTTGACCAACGACCTTGACTTTGACCGACATGGTTGACTTTTGATGTTAACTGCGACTGTCGATCCTTGACTGGCAGACTTCCATGACTGGAGACCGGATGGATGGCAACATGGATGGAGGCTGGCTGACAGCACGATTGGCAACATGGATGAAATCTTAATGGCAGCGCGGTTGGCAACATGGCTGGAAACAATCTAGCAGCATGGCTGGAAACAGGCTGGCAGCGTGGCTGGAAACTTGGATGGAAACATGATGGTAACATGGCTTCAACAGTTGGACAGACGATTGACCGACCGTTCAATTTGACGGTTGACTGGTCGTTGACTTCGATCATTGACCGGCAGTTGACTTTGACCATTGACCAGCCGTTGACTTTGACCATTGACCAGCCGGCATATTCGGTTAGCCTGTATACTGTGTTGGTTGGCTGAATGGCAGACTTGAATTAGGACCAAATGGCGGTTCAAATGGTGATCTGACCCAATATGTGGCATTTTTACTCATGGTACAGATAGTAATGTTTTTACATATCTTAACTGAGGTTTTTAAACAGTTCATTTGGTAAGCATATAATAAAGTTGTTACATATTTTACCATGATAGTTTTACCGGCCGTGCTTAGATTCATTCTTCTCCAATTGTTCAGTCTATTCCACATTTCTTACACCAATGGATCAATGCAATCAATCTTTGATCTATTGGTGAATAGTGGTGACCTCAAATATCTGTCATTTAGCGGTATAATCTTGGCACATATGATTTCTTTAACTCTGTATCTGAAATGAGTTTCAGTTTTTGGGCTGAAGAAAATACCCGATTTGTTCAGATTGATAATATGACCTGAGAAATCACCAAATTCAGTGAACAGTTTAACCAGATTGTGGAAAGTTTTGTCATCTACCTTGCAGAACAACATGAAGTCGTCTGCGGAGAGTATAAATGTCTTATTGCCGGGGCCTAGTGAACAATTTTTATACCTTTATTTAATCCTAAGTTTTCAGCATTAGTGTTTTCCGATGTAGTGCCTCCATACATATTAGGAATGAGTATGGCGAGATTGAGTCTCCTTGTCGTGACTCTCTCGAAAGTTTGAAAGACTTTGCTGGAGACCCATTTATTAGGACATAAAGCATAGTCCTAGATTTACATTGGTGTACAAGGTTACACCATTACTATTAAACATTTAAACCCTATTTTGCTCATTATCTTTATGAGAAAGTCCCATTCCACATGATCGAAAGCTTTCAACATGTCAATATTCATACCCATGAACTCCTTAGATTTAGAGTTTTTCATTTTATGTATCAGTTCATGGAGAATTGTTATGTTATCCTATATGTAATAGTAAATAAAACGTGCAGTCAATATTATCATAAAAATCATATTAGTTGCAAGTCACGCCAGATAGCTAGGCAAAGAAAGAAAAAGAAAATATGGATTTGAACTGTGTATCTCTTAGTACAACTACCAGGTCTATGATTAACTCAACTATTAGATACTTGCAAAATAAAGTACTTAGTTTGGATATATTTAAGGAAAATGATTGAATCACCGATGGTTTATCCGACCCTCATAACAAATGGGTCCACATACAACAAAAAAAAACATATTAATCCACGATTTGGGAGGGGAGATGGCATTTCTGTGAGGGTCGGGATAATTTATGGTTCCCAACCTTTGGTCAACGTAGCAGTTCTATATATTGAAATATTGACATCGATGGTAAATGAAAATGAATTCACTGAGTTATTTTGTAGTTGAGTCAAAATTGCATGTTGTGGTGTTTGGATCATGTACGAAAATTAGGACCATGGGGCCAATTTCAAGTCGTTATATATAATACTAGTCACAGGGGAAATTCCAAGGAAGACGTAGATGCTGGAGATTAGTTTATGTGATAATTTTGGGTCATGTGGAAAATTTATGTTCATAGTGGAAGATTTTGAATCACGTTGCAAATTTCCTAATGAAAAATAAATTTTAAGTAACACAGATTATTGACAGTATAGTTGATATTGCCTTACTTTACCAGATTAGGTCATAAGGCATATTTTGGGTATAAAGCAGACTATGAGTTATGATAGCACATTTGCACCACGACACAACATCGAAGTATTTTGAGTTAAAGCGTAAATATCTATCACTAAATAATTTTCGGGTCAAGAGGCAAATATTGGGTCATGTGCCTAGTTAGCAATTCGGGATTCGGCAAACGTACGGAACGACAAACGTACGAGTATTATACGGTTTTGTAAAATCCAGATTCGGTCCAAAATTCGGTCAACGGGACGCGATTCGTCATTAATTCGAAACGGCATACGTACGTGTATAATTCGATTTATAAATGTGAGTTCGACTCTGAAAATTCGGTATCTATATATAACAAATAATTTGTATTTATAAGGTCATAGACCAATTTTTATGCATATGTGTGAGTTATTTAAGGAAAAAATAAACTCAATATGATGATATTAATAATATATACAACATTAGTTATCCAAGAGGACGTCGTATGGTGGTTTAGATGCTTGGTTAGTGAGTTTGAGATCTCTCTCACCTTCACCTTCAAATCTCTTCAGTCGTTTTTGTTTCATAAAAATTACAACACGTCTAATATTCGGTCGTGTATGTTCGGGAGGCAGTAAAGCCCAAAAAATGGAGTCTTTGAAAAGTAAAAGCTAAAGAATTTATGACGAATTAAGCGGACGTATCATTCGGGATACGTAAAATTCGCAAACGTACGCGAATAATCCGGGAATGCCACATAATACGCGACTTGGGTTCGGAGTTGCAAACGTACGCGAATAAGACGGTAAAATTCGTGATACGAAAAAATTCGCGAATGATTCACGAATCATTCGCGAACTTACTAACTAGGGTCATGTGTTGATTCTTTTTGCCAAGTAAGTTTTTGATACATAGATAATTTGAACATAAGAAGATTTATGACTGTAATAGTAGAGGTTGGTTAACTAGAAAATCTTAAGTCACGTGACGAATTGGGTCCTGATAGTAGTAGTGCGTTACGAAGCACCGGGAAAGACTTTGGATCACAATGTAAATTTTATTACAGGGGGTGATTTTATTTTTTTTGGGCCAGCAAACAAATTTTAGGTCAAGTAACAGATTTGTGAAAGGTTTTAGGTCATAATGCTTGATTTTAGATTATAATGTGAATTTTGCGTTACAGAGACAGATAGTGGGTTGTATTGCATGTTCGACATTCTTTGAGAGATCTTAGGTAACAAAAATATTTAAGCCACGGGAAAAATTTAAGTTACTTCGAAAATTTTAATCTTTTAACAGGTTTTAAGTCACGAGGATCTTATGGAAAATTTTGAGAAACGAAAAATCTTTAAGGTTAACTTTAGCTTAAGCTCGCAATGCCTTTTGGGACGTTTATAAGTGTAGCAATCGCAAATAAGCAAACTGCAACACTAATGGCATTGCATAAGCATTACGTTTCACATGAATCCTTGCACGTTGCAAGGTTATTTGATACATTTATAAGATGCCACATATTTCAATTTTAATGTTTTCCAAATTTGGTACATGCAACCCACATGGACTGTCGCATTGTAAAGCACATGTTTCCGCTTGTTTAACCCACTTTGGCCGGTCAGTGTGAGATCGTCGGGTGAGTTTCTAGTATTTTGATTGGCCGAAACAAAATATGGGTGACAAGTCAACTCCATGAGATCTTATTGGCCGATCATGAAAGGTGAGAAGACGGTGTGGTCAGAACCGATCCGCGACTGACTTAGGCAGTCACGGCTGACCCTAATCCCAATTTTATTTATTTTCAACCATCATTAGGGTTTTAATGCAACCAACCATGGGAGGTATTCACTCCATGCTTATGTAAGCTAGCTTTCGACCAATATGAGTCAAGATACTACGCTTCACGCTAATTTGAGTAAAAACAGACATATTCACGTCTTCACATTAAATTGAGCAAAATAAGTAAACTTGCGTCTTCACACGAAATTGAGTGAAATAATCAAATTTTGTGTGTTGTGCAACATAGAAGAATTTCGTTTGCTTACACAAAATTGCGATATGTTTGCAGTTCCTATCTGGCGTGATAATTACCTGATTTTGCGAATATAGGTGTGATGCTTCAATCAAGTACCTTCATGTGCAGCTACATCATTCATCTGGAATGAATAGTTATGTTTAGGTAAAATTTTAGGAATACATAACACTAGAATATTTTGACAATTAAGTAACGAGGGAAATATCAAGAGAAATTCTAAAATGACCGCAATGCCCTTATCGCTCGACTTTTGGTAAGATGTCTATTTTGTCCCTGGTCCAAAACTCGATGAATATGACTTTTCACGTTAAATTCTAAAATAACTGTTTTTCCCCTAGAGTGTAAAATTATTAGTTTACCCCTGGTATGAAAATTCACCCAAAATGACTGTTTTATCCTTTGTCAAAAATCCATCATTGACATTTGGATACCAACCGTGACGGACCAGAAAATTATGCCTATGACGCCAAGCCTCGCAGGCCGAAACTTCGCGATGCGCCACTCGTAACTGCAGCGACTGTGCCCTAAAACTTCAAGGATCACCTAGAAAATGCACGTTCATTTACCATTGCAAGCATGATGCCTTAAATGTAGCTTCCACACCATTCCAACTCACCTTGTTCTACGAAGGGTACAAGGTCATAAAGGTTAATGATGATGCATTCTTGCATGCATCACTAGCTTCCAAGTCCTTTCCAGGCGTAAGACATGCGTTGGATTGCGCATAAGCGCTTGCAATCTTGTCTCGGCTTTCTTTTTTCGTTTTGGTATTGTTGAAAGCATGCACTATCGTAGTTCGTGCCAAGGCTGCATTAGTCAGGCTCATGCCATCCTTTCCTTGCATTATATTTTGTGATGCAAGTGGTTTATGCAAAATCCCTTAACTTGCATACCAATTTAGCTTACTTCTTTCGCTATATGCCCAATTCGCAAATTGGTGCATGCGTACCTCGAAAGGATTAATAGGAAGTATGAGCATCCAAGGAATGTACTGCAACTTGTATCATCAAATATGACAACAATCATCCCTTGCGTTGCTTTTCCAAGGCAGAAGATATGAGTTACCATAATGCCTCAACTCATTGCGGCTACCTACGTACCCTCATTGCGCTATAAAGTGTTGGACCACTAATGCTGCAACTCATTGCGGCTACCTACGTACCCTCCTCTGTGGCTCTAAGGGATCCAACATTTACCGTAGTTCATCAGTCATCGGGACTAGCAACTAAAGCCAACTCGTGTTGCAAGGCCAAAGTCAAGCAAAGCCTAGTTCGCATAATCCAAAGGGATTTCTGAAAGATGTGCACAAGGGAGTTCATAACTGATGTTTCCTTGAGGAAAATATCCTCATTTCCTTGAGTAAACTTCCTGGAGGAAACTCAACTAATCAATAACTCCTCCCTATATATGTCTTATTGACATTTCTACCAATAAAAATTATGGAGAGGATTAACACTCACCATGTACCACTTTCTCTAGGAAACATCGTCAACTTATTTTGGGAAGACTCACAACATGATGGTGTCGCATCATGATAATGCTTTCACAAGTTTAAGATGAGGCGTCATCTTGTTCAGTGACGCATCTTTGAGTATGCACCATGAGAAAAATACGGATGTTACAAAATGTGATTTGATATTACTAGCAATATTTTTCTTGTCAGCGGGCCAAAATCCTATATCATTCTGAATAGAGTCAATTTGGGTTCTTCTCCTCATAAAATTGATTTTTTGCTGAAATCACGCAGTATTCCTATCACCTAACATAAGATCATCATCTTTACCTTTTTGCTTCCAGTAGTCAGCCTCCACATAGTACCAATAATTTATACTATTATGCAATCTAAAAAATTCAGCATTCAAAGGATTAGTATTATGAGACTTCCAACTTTATCAGATATGATACCAAAGTGCATATAATTCCAATTTCTAAAAGGTAAACATATTATGGGTGAAAATACCAATTTTTTGATATACAGATACATATTGTGTTATCATATCAACCTTTTTGATTTAATGTAGAGTTCAACTCTCAAGATAAATTTGGGGTCATAAGAAAGGTCTTCGGTCATGAGGTTTGCACCCACATGCGGATCTTGAGTCACTTAATTTATTTTATTTTTCTTGGTTGAGTCACTTAATAAATATTGGATCATAAGGCATATTCAATGGTTGACATGTTACAAATACTAGGTTGCAAGGAATATTTGGGCTATGGAACAAAGTTCTAATTGCAGTGATTGCATTTGATATATGAGATTATCCACCTTATTTCATTGTGCATTATGCAATTGATCACATTAAAAAATTCCTAACAGTTATGTTACACAATAATTAAGAGGACTTTTTTTTACATTACAGGGGAATTCTATCAATAAACATGATCTTTGGCTACATCAGGTTTTTTTCCTTCAAAGCTTATTTCATACTCTTTTCGTTTTTGGATAAGAAATAATTTCATTTTTTTCATCTTTTGGTTTTCATTTTTTCATTTCGTTTTTCCATTGCTCAAATTGAAAAAGTGATAATATCTCTTTTCCAAAAACGGAGGTAATAATAAACTTAAAAAGCATCAACTTTATATTTCCTTGTGTGCTTTGCCAATGTATCTGTAGGCCCATTGCACTCTCTAAAAACATGTATGCATTTCCAACTATTTATCTGACTTAAGTAAAGTTTGACATCCTTTATGATATTGTGATTCTCCCAACTGTTTATCAACCATTTTTCTACCATAGCACAATTATTTTCATTTGATGTTTTTCTCTCTTGCGTACGACTCCTTCTCCTCCCCAACTCGTCTGATTTCCTTCATCTCCGGTAATTTCTAGTCGTTATCCTTGTTTTCTAGCGCTTTAACGGCTATTTCTTCCCGGATCTCGCCGGAGTTCTATGACGGACCTCTGTTATTTTTGATTCTCCTCTGCTGATTGTTACTTCTGTTCTAGTCTCTCAATGAATATCACTACACCTAATCACAGTTGTTCCTGTAACTGCTTTAATCACACCGAGAATCACAGTACTATTACTTCAAGAATCACAGGTATCTCAAGTATCACAAGCAATGTACAAATCACCATCCTTACAGAACAAACAGGCATTACCCAGTCTCCAGGCAACTCTAATAGTATTAGCAGAGCAACTCAATTCTTCTTTGAGAAATCTCTTTTTCTTGAGAATCTTAGTCTCTGGAGAACTAAATATATATACAAAATAATCCAAATTAGAATTACAAATCGTATCATTACAAACCAACCCTTCCTTACATCAAATCCCTATAATAATCTAAACCCCACTCTCATTCTCTACTCAAATCCTACCAATTCTTCTGATCAGTTTTCATGGAACACAAAATCCCACCTCAATTTTAGAATACACCAGATGAATCACCAAATACATTATTCTCATAACACCCAAAAACAATCTAGCCAAGCCACATTCAGGATTAACAAATTCATAACCCATAAATATCCTTACACACATAATCATCAGAAAAGAAAACAATACTGTTTCAACAAAAAAAAAACTCATAAACCCATCTAGTCCAAAAAGTAAACAGTTCACAACCCATTCCTTAACCCAACCAGAAATAAACATCAATCATAAAGTTTTTACCATCCACAAGTTTAAAATAAAACAAGAATGGATTCAAATTTTCTTACTACTGCAAGTGACGAGTCTTGTTTAGAGTCCCTTGGCTGACACTCCGAGTCCGGCTACGAGTCATATGAATGGTAGGATCAACAGCTCGTCTCCTTGGTGCTGAGAACGCTGATCTCCTTCAGGATTGTCATAGTCATCCGAGATGCCGCTGGAAGAATTGACAGGTACATACTCGGGGGTTGCAGGTACGTTTATTTCTGGAACGAACTCAAGATAGGTTGGATGGGAGACTGGATCGGTATCGGAAGTTGGAGCTCCCAAACCTGCAAAAATAGAATGTCCTATCTGACTGGTGGATGGACAGAGTGCACTATTACTGGAAAGCACATCGGCTCATCATACCGCCAGGGTCGACTAGCCAACTGACGAACGAAAAATATTTCTTCTGAAGGGAGAGTAATGGATCGAATTCCAATCCTACTCAAGCCAGAAACCAGAAATCGATCGGCAACAACAACAACTCCTGCATACATCTGAAATGGTCCAAACTTGGGATGATAAGCATACAAAATCCAACCATCATTCGGACCTTTGTGTTTCTTAGAAGAAATTGGGGAATCAACAACATCTTCCATCTCTGCATCTTCACCCTCTTTTTGTGGAGAATGTGTCTCCGCACCCTTTGCATGTTGGCTACTACTACCTATCTCAACATTTGTACCTTGACACACAAAAGGATTGCTAGTATCCTGATTAATGGGTTCGGGCTTTGGCCTATTGAAGAACTGACACAATTGAACAGCTGGAGAATCAACCAGCAATTCATGAACAATTCCTGGTGGACCATCCTGTTGAAGACATTCCTCAATCTTCACGTTCACATTATATTGCCGATCATCCAAATACCAAGAGAAACTTTGTTCAAATCCAGGCGACTCACAACCTTGGGGAAAAGCAATTCCATAAGGAAACCGATCGACTACATACTCATGAGGATACCAGTGAATTCTTGGCTCGATATCAACCTTAATCATCTTCTGCTTACCCTTTCGATCCACTTTTTTTTCATTATCAGACATGGTGATGAGACTGATTAGTTGATTACTAAGAGGAGAAACTGAGTTCTCAAAAAACAGGAAATAAGATAGAACAGTTTCTAACCTTTGAAGAAGATTTTATAATAAAATGCATCGCTTGGTGTTGGGTCTTCTCACCATTAATTGGCGAAGATTTCCAAAGAAAAACCCTTTCCGTCTCCAACACTCTCTATCCCTACTCCGTCGTTTCAAATTTCCCGCACCTAGATTATTGTTACCTACAGCGTATGAGGAATTACTCCTCATATTTTTTTACTAATTACCAATAGTTTACTCTTCTTGACAGATGGTGAGTGGATGCTGGTTGATACTACACTTGGCACAAAGAATAAAATGGTGTATAAATCCGACGAATTCATTGCGCATACCACACACACGCTCACGACTCAGAAGATAACTGGTCTGACTGGAACTAACTATATATCTGAGTGGTTTGCTGATTCAACTTTGGCAATTCTCAAGCTAGTTCTCAAGGCCAACGAACAACATCAACTATCTTGGTTCAGTATATTCAAAATCCCTCCTCAGTATTTCACTTTTGCATTTCATGACCTTGACTATACTCACTAATTTCATGATGATAGCGCTCTAACGAATAAGATCCACCAGGATATCTTTTTTAATATCCATTTGCATGCTCTAAACCTTAGGCCTGCCAACCATTGGTGGAATCTACTCATAGGATATCTTACCTTAAATAGGACTCACGGGCACTATAATCATTTTTATACGCATATATGTTCTCTTTTTTTGTTTTTGGCATATTGACAGGTCGCTCTCCCAAGGTTCTCTAGTAGTCAACAACAACAACTTGGTCAGCAATATAAAACACAACAGCATTGAAATCAATCAGATAACACATGAAGTGTGTACTTCCCTTCTGTTAGAAACTAGACTATTGAAAAATGTCATTGTCATCTGCAGAGTAACAACAAAAAATACCGCCAGCAAACAAATTGTTTATACCTCCAGTTTCAAATTAAAGATCATTGTCCCATCATTATTCATAGCACTTTCTCCCTCGACATCATCACCAACACATCCATCACCAAATTTTTTTCCCATTTCTCCAACTTCATGGCTTCCACTTCAGGGACTAAACCTATTGATCAAGTTGAAAAAATGGTTGAACAAATGAACTCTTCTCTAAATATTCCTGAAGACCTGTTTCCCGAAGTTTTTATCAATTCTGAAAATACCTTACCTAAAAAGCAAGAAAGCTGGAAGTGGGTGTTCATTGGCAGATTTTGTAGCAAAGTCTCACATGAAACCAAAACTATCTCTAGATTCATATACTCTAACTGGGAGCTTAAAAGAAATGCTGAGGTTGATCTTTGGAAAAAGAGGAGAAACTATTATTCAATCAGACTTGGCAGTATAGAAGATTATAGAGTTTTTAGAAGAGGAGGCACCAGAGGTATCTTTGACAAACTCATGTTTTAAGTGAAGTTCCTCCTGCTGGTCCTGACTTCATTGATGAAGCTAACTTTTATAATGTCAAGATTTGGGTGCTGGTAAAAAGAGTTCCCAGACACGTCATTTGTGATATGAGAAACATACTTAAACCAGCTGGAATCTTCCAAGAAGCTAAATGAGCATATGGAAGAGATGATGATGAAAAGAATTTGGAGGTTCTCATGACCATTGGTTACTAGAGCTCTAAAATTTGGTATTGATGCTTATGAAACCCTACCACCTCTCACTGGCTTGAATTTGCATATGCCTTGAATGGTATTGCTTTTTATAAAGTATGCAGAATTCTTGGTCATCCTGGACCTCTTTGTGAGGAAAAAGAAGAAGTTCCACATAATATCACCTACAATACCCACCCCTCCAACCTCAACAAGCAATTCTTACCCTTCCAACTCCAACACTCCAAACAATTATGCTACTAGTATCCCTCAACCTATATCAAGAAAAGGTCTTACTCAGACAAAGATGCTGCAGAGGAATTTGCTATCAGAATGAGACTAGCATAAAGACAAATTGTTATCAAGAATATAGCTCTGAAGAGCTGGATGGTCCTGAGGATTATGTTATCTTTAAAGCTGGTCTGCATCAACCCATCAGTGAGGATATTCCAACTACTAATCCTGAAATCATTGCTTTCCAAAAGAAGCATAGAAAAATTCTTGAAAGTAACAGGGTAAAGGATAAAATGTTGAAGAAAAAAGGCATTAACATCAAAGCTGCTGCCAGGGAACAACACCCAACTTCAGAGAATGGGATGGAAAACATTATCAATCCTTCCAATATCTTTCCAAAAATCAAACCTTTCATCCCCATCCCCTTTGAATGTTGCCTTCATTATCTGACGTTCAAAATCAAATTAATGAAGAATTCAACAACCAGAAGAAACTCCTTTGGGAAAGAAGACAGAAGGAGTCCAAACTTAAGGTTGTGGATACATCTAGTCATATCCAACTGATAGATCCAAAAATAAAACTCTATGCCCCTTCTTCCACTTCTAAGAATCCCCTCCTTCACTGGGACCAGATACATCCATCCAAGAAGAGTAACACTCAGGTCATGCCTTTGGAGGAAGATCAGCTGACAGTTGTGAGTACTAGCAACCATGAGGGAGCAAACCCCTTCCAAATTCTCAAGGTATAAATTTATATCCTTAATAGACCTTTATTCATTCTGCATAATTTATCCAGCATGAATAAATTAGTTTTAATAATTTTTACTATGATTAGCCTCTGTGATTATAGAACTACCAAGCTTCATAGACACTATTGCATAGGTTACATCATCCTTATCTTTTTTTATCCTAGTGTCTCTTATTTCTGGCATTTTTTCTCAAGCATGACTTGGAATTGTCAAGGTCTAGGAAAACATAACACAAGTAGACATCTGAACAATATGTTAAATAAACATAACCCGGACATTTTCTTCCTATCTGAAACCAAACAACAATCTAGAAATCTAAAAGCCATCCTTAGCAACATAGGGTTCACTAATGTATGTTTTGTAGAACCTAGAGGAAAACCTAACACTGTTGGAGGACTTGTCTTAGCATGGAAAACCAATTTAAATGTTGCCATACAAGACTGCTCTAATAATCATATTAGTGTTACCGTTTCTTCTAGCATAGGGGACCCTTGGCTATTCACAGGCTATTATGGCAGCCCTTATACCACCCTTGATAAACTTCACTCTTCGAAAATGATTGAAAACACTGATAAACTTAATAACTTACCTTGGGTGGTAATGGGAGATCTAAATTTTGTGTTGCATGATCATGAAAAATTTGGTCAACATTTTATTAATTCTTGTGAAGCTAACATTTTCTTGGAGAAATTGGAAAAAGCCAATCTCACTGATTTGGGTTACACTGAGTGTCCCTTCACATGGACTAACAGAAGATTGGGAATTCAACTTACATAACAAAGACTTGATAGAGGTTTAGCTAATGAGGATTGGCTTGAAATATTCCTAAATTCTACCATTTCCAACCTACCATCTGCCATTGATTCTGACCACAACCCAATCATTCTCAATACCAATCCTAACTGGAAACAAGGCCATATCCCATTCAAATTTTTTGGCCCTTGGCTGGATCATAAATATTGTAAAGACATCATAGCAGAATGCTGGAATACAAAACACAAAGGCTCTCTTGCAATCAAGATTTCTAGGAAATTAAGAGATATCAAAGCCAAACTCAAGAAGTTATAAGGAAGTTTATGGTAATATTAAGACAAATCTTGAGGAAAAACTATAACATTTGGACTGGATCACCAAAAATCAATTCAATATTACCAGAGGACATGACATCAGAGAGGCTAAGAAAGTGGTTGAACACTGGCAGCATGTTCAAGAATGTTTCTGGAAGACTAAAAGTAGAGATCAACTCATCAAGCTAGGGGAAATAAATACCAGTTTTTTCTATGTTTATGCCAAGAAAAGGTATATAAGAAACAAGATTGTCTCCATTCAAAAAGATGATGGCACCTGGATTCACAATAGTAAGGAGATCGCCATCTGCTTCACCAATCACTTTGCTCATATGGCCACTGCTGAACCAATAACCATTAATCAATCCCTCGTCAAGCTCATTCATGTTGCTATCACCAATACTGAAAATACTAATCTTTTAAAAACTCCTGATGCTGTTGAGATCAAATTTATCATATTTAGCATAGCAGGGGACAAAACACCAGGTCCTAATGGTTTCCCACCAAATTTCTTTCAAGCCAACTGGGAGATAGTGAGAGAGGATATAATTATCATGGTTCAGAACTTCTTCAACTCCGGATTTCTCCTAAAAAAGATGAATTCAACCTTCATTTCCCTCATCCCAAAAACTGATAATCCTACTACTCCGTCTCAATTCAGACCCATATCTTTATGCAATACCACTTACAAAATAATATCAAAACTTCTTACTAAAAGACTCAAACCTCTTCTTCCCAAACTCATTTCTCCCTATCAATCTGCTTTCATTCATGGCAGACAAATTTCTGACAATATTGCCATAGCCCATGAACTTATCCATCATATGAATACCAGGAAAGGGAAAAAAGGAGTTAATGGAACTATGGGCATCAAGATTGATATGGACAAAGCCTTTGATAGGGTCAACTGGGAATTTCTCATCAAAATTATGATCCAAATGGGGTTTAGTACTCAACGGGGAAACTTAATTCAACAATATATCTCCACCACCAACCTTAATGTGTTGGTCAATGGTTCCCTGGAAATTTCTTCACACCTACTAGAGGTCTCATACAAGGAGACCCTATATCCCCATACTTATTTTTATTCTGCGTGGAGGCTCTATCAAGGTATCTTGTCTTTGGAGAATCCCAGGATCTAATACATGGAACAAAAATCTGTATTGATGCTCCTGCAATTAGTCATCTCCTCTTTGCTGATGATTGTATGATATTCTGCAAAGCAAACAAGGAATAATGCAACAACTTAATCAAGATTTTCCAAGACTTTAGTCAATCTTCTGGACAACTGATAAACTTTGCTAAGTCTGGTATCTTCTTTCACAAAAACATTGCTCCTTGTATTGATGACATTATAAGCAATTCTCTGCAAGTCCAAAGAATCAACATTAAAGATAACTATTTTGGCTCCCCTCTCTTCACCAACAGAAGTAAAGTGCAATCTTTTAAGCCTTGTGTGGACAAGTTAAAGCACAGGCTTGCTAGATGGAAAACCACTTTGTCAACTGCTGGAAAAGTAATAATGATCCAAATTGTCACCTCCACCTCTAGTATTTATCAAATGAACTGCTTCAAGATTACAAAGGCGACATGCAAAGAGATAAATGATATCCAAAGGGACTTCTTCTGGAATAAAGAACAAGATAAACCTAAAGGTCGGTTTTACATAGCCTGGGATGCAGTTAACAAACCCAAAGATCTTGGAGGGCTTGGCTTCAAGAATATGGAATATGTCAATATTTCCATGATCACAAAAATTTCCTGGAGATTAATTGTTGAACCTTACTCTCTCTGGAGCAGCACCATGAAGGCATCTCACTTCCCAAATCATGAAGTCATCAGAATGAACACCAAACCAAAGACTACTGATTCTTGGATTTGGAAAGGAATTCTGGAAGGCATAACTTACATACAAAATATTACATCTGGAAGATTGAGAAAGGCACTTGTATCCATATTTGGGAAGACAGATGGATTAATAATTACCCTGACATACTTCAAAAACCTTCTAACTGTCCTTCAAACCTTACTACTGTTAACCAACTTTTCAATACCTATGGAGAGTGGGATTTAGATCTCCTGGCTCTTTGGTTCACTCAAGATGTTCAAAATCACATTATCCTTACCCACCACAACACAAACACTGAAGACGCTATAAGTTGTAGCTTAACTCATACAGGAAAATTCACTGTTAAATCCTTATATGATAAGTATATCAAAGACAAGTATGCTAATGATACTCTCGTAGCTCAATGGGGGAAAATTTGGAAGCTTGACACTACTCCAGCCATCCAGCTCTTCATTTGGAAATGTTCTCATGGCATTATCCCAACTAATGCCAAGTCTGCTAGTATCCTGAATTATATTGATCCCCATATGCACTCTCTGCAGGAATGCTCATGAAGATATTACTCATGTCCTTTTGGCATGTCCAGCTGCTTCCAAAGTTTGGGAAAAACTCCCTGGGGAATCTCACCATCTCTTCATTGCTTTTATCTTCTTTCATGATTGGCTCAATAGCTGGTTATACAATGGAAACACTAATTCAAGCTGGAATGCTACTTTTGCTACTATCTGTTGGTTTATCTGGAAAGCCAGATGTGATATGGTTTTCAGAAACACTAGATCTTCTGCTGAGAATACTGCCATGAAGATCACTTGACACTTATGCTCTTTTAACAGAGTGATAAATAATTCGGGGCATATTCTGAACAATCTTTTTTACCATGACACTGATAATGACCAGCAACTGAGAATTGAGAGCTTGGTCAGAAACCACAAAGAGAAATTTAGCATCACTATTAACATGAATATCCTGGAAGTAAATAATAACATGTCTAATGATGATCTACAATCATTCACTAACTTTTCCCTTGTTGCTTTGTCCTTCTCAGGTCAATGTGTGGGAGCAAGAAACTACAAAGACCCTGCAATTGGACTCAACAGAGCAGACAGAGCAAGCAGAGGAGCTCAACTTGCTCTGGATTGTGGCAAGGATATGCAGAAGTCCAACATTGACTTTGCTGCAGAAGATGAGTAAATTCTACAAGCCATTCAGAAAGGTTATCAAATGGAAGTTCAGGAAAGATTTCAAGGAAGTTTCACCCTCAGTTACGGTGGAAATTTTGAAGCTATTGATTTTGCACTAGGAAAACTAATCAAGCTAGCTCCAAACAAAACACTAATGCTATTAGATTGGCTCACATATTTAGTCGTTCTACTTCAAAACTTAAATTGGAAAGGTCCCAACCTTCAACTGTTTTTTAATGCTTTACAGTCTATTCAAATTCCCACTATTAAGGATAACTGTAATAACATTCATCAAGATTTGGGGGTTCATCATGGTGCTAGATATAGCCCAGATGGCCACATATTGTACCAGTGAGTTAGTTGCTATGTTGAGCATTTTCTACTCCTTCCGTTCTTTTTTAATAGGCTGGTATTGTTTTTAGAGAAATTTAAGGAAATTAAGAGAACTAATCATTGAAAATGGTCCACATGACACTTGTCAATAAAAGAAGTGAAGTGAAATGGTCCCCATGACACTTGTCAGCAAAAGAAGTAAAGTGAAATGGTTTCCATAACACTTGTCATCAAAATAAATTAAGAGAAAAATGGTCCCAAAAAATTAAAATAACATTTGACTTTTCCAATTAGGAAACTAGCCTTTTTTTTTTGAAACATTTATTTATAGAAACCGGCCTATTAAAAAAAACGAAAAGAATATGTTTTTTTATAAAAAAAATTCTCCCAACATGAACGGGTAGCTCACACAACACCGCTTCTAATACCGCATAACACTCCGCTTCCTCCACACTTACATCTCCACGTCCATAGATGTATTTTGAAAATTGGTGTTCACAGCTAATAGTGAGAATGGTGTTTGCCCGCACAATCAAAGTGAATTAATCCAATAAACTAGTAGTGCCAGTGTTACTAGCTGGTAGCATTCTAAAACACGATTAATTTCAAAGAAAAGATGTCAAGATCGAAACGATTTTGGTGTTTGCCTTCTTATACATATTCAGAGACAGGAAATAAATAATTCAGAATCTAAGGGATTCTTGTGTTTAGTTGTTTACACCACATTTGAAAGTTAAGTTTGTTGATGAATTAAAAAGTTTTTATAAGCAGTAAGAAAAACAAAAATGCCGAATGGACAATAATTTTCTTTCTCATAAACAAGAAAGAATGGACGTCACTATCTGGAGGAGTAATGGGACCCCAATGAATCACATGGGGGTGGCAGCAACAGCAAGAGATCAAAGCGATCAAGATCTCCTTCTTTAATGGTTTCGCACAGCTACTAGCCTACTATCTTGTTTTAAAGTCTATGACAGATTTAGAAATCTGCATTGGTTATTTTGACTATACACAAAAGATCTCACGAATCCAAAGCGGATTCAAATAGTACTATTTTTGTGCTTTCCTTTTGTCAATGATTTATTTTTGAATCCTATTATTATTCGGGCTTTGAGGTGTGGATTTCGGGGGCTTAAAATGTTAGGTGGAGACTAAATGGTATATTTTCATTTAAGATTTATGTCTTAAAATTCAAAAACATCCTCATATATTTTCATTTAAGACATTTCTACCCTTTCACTAACTGATTAATCTAATCAATAAAAAAAAACTGATTTTCATTAAATGTAAAAAAACCTGGCTTGATTGGGGTATACCAAAATTAATTGGGGTATACCAAATGAGACAAAATAAGGTCATTTTGAAGTAAAACACAAAGCCCCTTATCCACATATTTACAAAAATGGCTAATCTACCCTTGATTAATTAACACTAATAAATGTGATTAAGATAATTAATTTAATTAGTTAATTAGTTGATTAAAATTTTGAAATTAGGTTTTATTTTAGATTGAACTCATGGATGTGGGTAGATTTTTGAGATTATTTTTTTTTTTAAGAATTCTACTTGTAACTGAAATGAAATTGTACTACCCAAACACTTGTAAATATGGGATTGTAGAGCCGCTGGGCGATTATATACTCAAAATTATAGAAGGAATCAACATTTTCAGCTCTGAAAGTATGAAAAGTCGGCAAGGTCTACGGATGAAGAACATGCCGACTATATCCGGCCGGCAAGGTCTGCGGATGAAGAACATGCCAACAACTTATGTCCGGCAAGGTCGATAAAAAAATACCCTGCCGACTATAGGATTTTTGACATACAGAGAAGGTGTTACAAATGCATGATTAGTCGGAAAGGTATTAATTTCATAGCCTGCCGACTAAAATATAGTCGACAAGATATAGAGATGGATATCTTGCCGACCCTGTAACTGCTAACTTCAGAGATGAAAAGTCGGCATGGTATACAGCCTTATACCCTGCTGACTATATTTTAGTCGGCAGGGTCGACAAAAAATACTTTGCCGACTTTTGGTTCGTTTTGATTCTTCGTTTTTTTTCCTTTTGATTTCACATGTATAATTAGAGTGTAGAAGAAAGATTTTGTTTTTTTTAATATGTTTTGGTCGGCATGGTTTTTTAGTATGGGCAATTAGGTCTTTTAACACCTTTTAGACACCTCTTAGCACACTAGTTTGGATAGGAATAAAATGAGTGTACCCCAAATTAATCTGGGTATACCCCAATCTCGCCAGGTAAAAAAACTGAAAATCAAATGAATTAAAAGAGAAAAAAAATGATTTTCATTCCCTTTCTTCTTCTCTGTCCCTCTTCTTCTTCTTCTTCTTCTTCTTCCATTCTTCTCCGTTCATCAACGATTAATCGTCGATTTAAAAAAGTTACGTCGTCGATTAAACTCATTGTATAAAAGCATGAAAGCAAAGAAAAAATTAGGTCATTCTTCGTCGAATCAACCTCCTATTAAAGCAGAGAAACCAACTTCAACTAATGAAGTGGTAAGTGAAGATGAAGAGGAATTGAATGAAGGAGATGCACCAGCCTCTCAGAATCCTGAGATGACATCAATAAGGTATGAATCGAAATACTCACTCTTTAGTTAAGCTTTTTATCGATCTTTCATTAAGTTTCGAAGATTTTAGGTCTGAAAAAACAGTTTCAGAAACTGTTTACGGCTGGGAGTTCTTTGTTTCCCAGCCGCAAATAAGTATCACGGTTATGATATGTTTGTTTCCTAGCCGTTTATATGTATCACGGTTCGGAAATCTAAAAACTCCATGCCGTAATTTAGTCGATGCGTACGAGGTAGAATAATCTCATCCGCAACAACTTAATCACGGCTGAGACTTTCCTAGCCGTATATATCTCTGTGTTCGAATTCATGTTTCATCAGTAGTGGTTACGTCTAGGTTTTCCTATCCGTAACATGAGCAAGCAATGAGAAAAGAAAACTTCCCAGCCGTTATTGTTTTTACGGCTTGGTCGATAAATCAAAATCCCATCCGTTATTTCTATTGCGGCTGGGACTTTTCACTTTTCCTAGACGTTCTTTTTTTACGTCTTAGTCATTTGATAATTAACCCATCCGTAACTTTATTTTCGTCTGGAACTTTGCATACATCCTAGCCGTTTTTATGCTTTCGGCTGGGTTTTGTCAAGATTTCCCAGCCGTTGTCACTTATCTTCTTTTGCATTCTTGTCTGGTTTGTCTTTGAACAGTATCGAAAAGAGGAAGAAAAGATCAATAAAAGTAACAACTTCTAGTGAGCCCACTCCGCAACCTCGTCACGGAAAACCATTGGGTACAAACGCAAGGAATACAAGTGAAGTTGGAGTTGGTGGAGTAAGTGAATTTGTGCTTGCTGTTAGTGGAGGAAATGAAGGTGGAGTTTCAGGAGGAAACCCGTCCGTGGCGTGTTCACGGTTGGGAAAAACCTAGCCGTTGTTTGGTCTAAATTCCTTGAACTATAATGAGTCATGTTTACGGCTAGATATCCAAGCCGTGTTAAATTCACGGTTAGGTCTTATATCCGTGAATATATTTACGTCTTGGTCGACCTAGATACTTCCTAGACGTTATGAGGGAAACGGTTCGGAAACTCATCCGTGAAAGTTTACGGTTGGGACATTCCTAACCGTATAGTACTCTGGTAAACCAAAAAAAAATGGCTCCTAGAAACAGCTACATATCCAAGCCGTAATTTCTAGCACGGACAGGAATCCCAACCGTAACTCTGACAGGCCATCAACTCTGCAGGTCATACAGAATTACGGCTTGGTATGCCTAGCATTTCCCAACCGTAATGCTCTATAATTTCACTTGTACTACTTCAAATCGGCTAGTTTTTTGAATTTTGAAAAATATATCCGTTTGAAGACTAATCTATAGAAGTTTCTAGCTGTTCAACCACCTATTTAAACTTGAAATAACTTGTTCTCCATATAACCACCCATTCCATATCAAAATCACACCTACAAGCTCTAGTAAAACTCCTAATAACTCAATGCAATGTACTCGAAGGATAAACCCGACTTTAATTTGGATGAAGACTTATCTCTTTGTCAAAATTTTGTGTTATGCTATCCAAAGAAGGGAGAAGAACGAAGGAATGGTGGTGTACCGAGTCAATCTTATTGGAAGAAGATTTTTGAAATTTTTTGTAATGAAACAGGTAACCCTAACAACCGCGATGGGATTGAATTGTATCTTCGATTCTCAAACATACGCAAAAAAGTGGAAGAGTATATGGCTTTACTTCGTATGTGCAAGCAACTTCGACTTAGAGGTGAGACTGATGAAGAAGTCGTAGCTCAAGCTAACAAGGAATGGACAAAATGGAAAGGTTATAATTTCAACTTCGAAGCTCAAATGACCATCATCAAAGATTTCTTGATACATCGGAAGGGATGTTATTAAAACCAGTTTTGTAATAGGGATATATTAAGCATGTAATGGGTTTTTATTGTGGTCTAGTTAATGAAAGTATTAGTAATTTTCAATCGTATTAAGAATTCGTGTTGAATCAAAAAAATTCTCAACTTTCAAATCTGATTACGGCCGGGAATGTTTTGTAAACCCAGCCGTTTTGCAGACTCAGGTTATTCAGGGAAGAATAACGCCCAGAAGTTCGTAAATTCCTGTCCGTTTTCTGTAATCACGACTGGGGGTTCCTGATTTCCCAACCGTTTTGTGGTGTTACTTCTGGGAATTTCTAATATCCTAACCGTTGTGTTGATTTTCGGTCGGGTCAACAAGTTTACCCAGCCGTTACTGCAGAAAATTCCAGATTTTTTTCCAGATTTTCGACGGATTTGAACTGATAAATTGATGTTGGGAGTTGATTATAAGGTTATCTTGAATTTTGTGATGAAGGGTCTCGTCATTTGTCTTCAAATTTATCAAAAAAATTTCACCAAAATCACCATTTTTCCTTCTTCAAAACTCAAAAAAATCAAGTTTAGATTTACAAAAAAATAATGTTTGGATTAGTCTAATCGATTCACTAAGACTGATTAGTTAGCTTAATCAATTTAATTAGCACTAATCAAATTAAGGGTAGATCAGACATTAGAGAAAAATATAGATAAGGGTCATATAGGTTGTTATTTCATGACCCCAAAAAACCTCCCGAAACCCATCCTTTTTAAGCCCCAATAATAGGATTCTTATTTTTGTAGTGTGTGGATGGGAAAAAGTAAATTGAAGTAAGACGTAAAATGCTAAATAACCTGAAAAGTATACTTCAAAAGTGATATGAGTCGACCGTAAACCAACAATCTAAATTTAAAACTTGCCCAACACAAATAAAAAGGTCTAGAGTAGAGAGTGTCAATTGAAGACATGAAACTAGAATTACGCTGCCAAGCAGGTGATACTATTGATCCAGAAATGCGATTGTTTGGAATGTTTTTTTCTTTTTGAAAAATTGGCATGTACTAAAAGAAGATTATAATGATTTTGAAAATTCATACGTAAAGCAGAGTATCGCAACTTAGTAGCTTTTGACCCTATCGCACCAAATTACCTCGAAGACTGATATCCCACTTTTGAATTACTGTATATACACAAGTAATAACACAACAATTATGTGCTTTGGTTATTTAGGCTAATCCCTATGAGCTAGATTGAACTGCTAATTGGCCAAAAAAATGTTGGAAATCATGAAAAAAGTATGGAAAAAAAGTTAACACTAGCATTGGATAGTTCTCTCTCCTACCAAGTCCTCGCAGTTCAACTAGCAGCGAGATTGAAACGCTGAATGGTTTAATTCTCAAAAAGTGTTTTTAATGCTGAACGGTTCAGCGCTGGGAGATAAATTTTATGATCTAACGGCTGAGATTTAAAACGCTGAACCAAACAGCGCTCAGCGCTGAACCAAATAGCGTTCTATAGTGGTTCCAGATGACGTGGATGACCAATCCAACTACTAGATATCTAGCCCATAAGACTTAGAAGGTTCCCTAGCTGACGTGGATGACCATTCTAGCTGCTAGATTGGCCAAAAAGTATTGAAAATCAAAAAAAAAAAAAGTGTTGGAAAAAAATTAACTCTAGCCCTGTCTACTTCACTCCTGCAAATGGTAGAAAGCAGAAGCGTACCTACTTTCGAGTAGTCACTGATTAGGCAGGGCAATCGACTTGATCGACTGCATTTTCACTATGTTCAGGACCCACCACGACTATAACTTTTCTTTTCTTTTCTTTTGGCCGTTTGTCGGTTTCTTTAGATTCAATGGGCGGTAGTACTACCTAACACAGTAACACCACTTGCACGTACGTTTTGCTTCGCAACACATGTTGCATGCTCCAACTGAACATACAGACTATGTTGGTCGGTCTCTGTCCATTTTGTAGGCCGCTGCATGCACTTTTCTGGGATATCTGAGATGATTCAAAACTTCAAATGCACATCTTTTTCTTTTCCTTTCCTATCTATGTCCTCTAAATTTCGAAAGGGAGTGTGTATCACCGATATATTAGGCAGTGGAATCCACAACGGTTGAAGCACTCTGAATCGAAAAAATTACCAACTAAACACGATATATGAGACATGAATGAAGCACAAGATTAAATTTCAAGGGATTAAACACAAATGGCTCACATCACATACATGATCATCACGAAGCTTGAAACGAAAAGCGACGATTTAAAGGAAAAACACAAACCAATCCACTAAATAAATACAACAAAGACAATCCCTCTTCTTGCTCTTCATCATGATCCAATCATCTTAACTAGTAATCAGTGGAAGGTAATTGTTCATGTGTGTTGTGACCAATGAAACAGAACTCGTACACGAGCCCAGCAAGTCCACCACCAACCAAAGGTCCAGCCCAGTAAACCCAGTGGTTAGTCCATGTCCAGCTGACAACTGCAGGACCGAATGATACAGCTGGGTTCATGGATGCTCCATCGAAAGCTCCACCGGCCAAAATGTTAGCTCCAACAATGAAACCAATGGCAAGGGGTGCAATTGTTCCCAAACTTCCCTTCTTTGGATCAATGGCTGTTGCATATACAGTGTATACAAGACCGAATGTCATCACTATCTCGAATACGAAAGCGTTCCAGACTGTCACTCCAGATGACAATGCAAAAGCCGATGTAACCTGTAGGGAAAAAACAACCCAACATACATCAGCTAAATTTCAACTGCACTAGCAGAAAAAAAGAATAACAAAACGCACGTTTTACTACTGGAAAGTCATATTAACCTGACGTTACCGCAGGTCTAAGAAGGTTTGTTAGAGAACTACTATAAACAAATCAGATACATATGATGCTAATTAAATTTGAAGTTGATCTAAAATGTTAGCAGCAACAACAACAAAGATCATTTGTAGGTTTGTCTTACCAAACCACCGGTGGCGAATTTAAGGAGTGCGCAAGCAACGACGGAGCCGAGGAGTTGAGCAATCCAGTAGAGAATACCACGAAGAAGAGTGATATTACCACCAACGAAAGCACCGAAGGTAACAGCAGGGTTAACATGACCCCCAGAGATGTTAGCACCAACAGAAACCGCAACAAATAGTGCGAAAGCATGAGCTAATGAGGCAGAAACAAGACCAGCAGGACTACTAGCTCCATCATTGGTAAGCTTGTTGTAGGCCATACCTGAGCCTTCTCCTGCAAATACAAAGATTAGTGTGCATATGAATTCAGCTAATGCTGCTTTCAATGCATCAGGATGAGTTGCCTCTTCGGGCCTTCCAATTGCAATATCTCTGATCGGCATCTTACTATGTTTTTGTTTACTGATCACTTACTCTCTCTACAACTATTCTCTATCTAGAATTTCACTAGCTTGCAGGATCTGATTTCCACATCTCTGCTTGTCCAACTTATAGTGAGGAATCACGGCAATGGTTACTGGCTTAACCAGTTAACCAGTCATCAATTATTAGGTTGGGCTGCCGAATGAACTGTTGCTGTTGGTGATAACATGTAGTTGGTTGAACATAACATTCCATTACTTCAAATATTGGACGGTAGGATCTGTCAAAGAATTTCTCTTCCAACGATCTAAATGTTTATATTTGATTGAGGTATGGTACTAATCTGCTTTGAATAGTATGCAAACGAGTGATATTATTTCACTTCTTTCTATAATCTGACTGGTTCTTGTTCACGTAGACCCATCCAGCTCAAACGTCGCCTCCAAACCAGTCTCGTGCTGACACGTGAACCACACGGATAAGGGCCACGTTAGGTGTCTCTATTCCACGATCATGACCATTTCTGAACTTCATTCTCGAAGGGTCTGAAAAGATTAATGGTGTTCGATTAACAAATTAGATAAACACTTTCTTATCTTCTCCAATAGAATTAACTAAAAGATATGTTAGTCTAATAAAGCAAATGGAATTTTAAAGGTACAGTGATAGGTATATTTAAGGTACGAAGAATTCTTAAACATATCCAAAACCATTAAAATAAAATGTCCATAATTGATTTATAAAAAACGAAATTTATGATGTAAGATTAGGTTCTGTTTAATTGAATCAGTTAGACACGTGCAATAGCACTTACCTACACCGATTATATGTACCATATTTGGTAAGCCCTCGATAATTAAAAGCAAAGAAAAAAGAAGAAAAGGCACAAATTTCTTCATTAACTTTAATTACCTTTCATAATCAGTCGCAGTAAATAAATACTACTACTAATCATGAAATCAGGTCGGTGAAATGAAGTTCAATAATGAAGGAGAAGGTAAATGTTCCCACCAGAATCTTCAAATAGTGGTTAAAAAGTTTTACTGCACTATTTTCTTATTCTTGTTCTTCTTCTTTCTTTTTCTTTTCTCAATTTGACTGACGATCTACTTTACAAAGACGGAAAGAGCATAAATGTTGAATGGTACTCACTATATCAAATGCAATCCAAATTTTGATTTATTACACTTTAAAAACAACTAAAAACAACCCAAGTCAAGTCAAAACCGAATTACAATCCAAGAGTAATTAACCTAAAATAACTAATCGTTTCTGATTAACCGTAAGAACTTATTTAAGGTTTTTGGCATTGATTAAAAGATGTTTTTTACTTTTTTTTTGATTAAAGAGGTTATTTACTTTTTTTTATTAAAGATGTTTTTACTTATGTCGACATGGAAATCATTTTCATTATAAACAACGCTTGGTAACTTATAGGGTCGTCTATGACATTTAGACGACCATGTGCGAAAAAGCTCAAAACTCCCTTTGGTCCCAGTATTGGACTAATAAAATGGCACAATATGATGCAGAGGCATTAAACTTCATCACCAAATAAGCACAGTTCTATACACCTGTTGATGGTGGTTTTTAGTTTAGGGTTAAAATCATAAAACTGTACATCTGACATGACGTCACTATGATCATTAACACATTTATTGAATCAATCAGCATGCCTACGTAAGAAATACCGGGGTACCTTTTTTTTACATGCGTCATGTTCCACGGCTGAACCCTTAACATTGACTGACATCACAAACTCTAATTCTCATGCTACCGCGCCAAGGCATGCGAACCATGCCAGAAGCACCACTGTGCCAATGGCATGCCATGCCAGCAACGTCTCCGCGCCAAGGCATGCAAACCATGCCAGCCGCACCACTGTGCGAATGGCATGCCATGCCAGCCACGTCTCCGCGCCAAGGCATGCCAACCATGCCAGCCGCACCACTGTGCCAATGGCATGCCATGCCAGCCACGTCTCCGCGCCAAGGCATGCCAACCATGCAAGCCGCACCACTGTGCCAATGGCATGCCATGCCAGCCACGTCTCCGCGCCAAGGCATGCCAACCATGCCAGCCGCACCACTGTGCCAATGGCATGCCATGCCAGCCACGTCTCCGTGCCAAGGCATGCCAACCATGCCAGCCGCACAACTGTGCCAATGGCATGCCATGCCAGCCACGTCTCTGCGCCAAGGCATGCCAACCATGCCAGCCGCACCACTGTGCCAATGGCATACCATGCCAGCCACCTTGCCGCGCCATACCATGTCGTCCTTCCCTTTGCGGCTACCAAAATGAAGGCTTGCGACAATCAACGACCATCCTTCTATCTGAGACGCCAATCTTAGCCCTCCAAGGTCGCCAACCAACACATGGTAACCTTTGGCCCAACGTCGAAACCCTAGTTTTTTCCACGCCTAAGCTGCGCCAAGTTATGTCGGCCATGCCACATGTGCCAATGGCATGCCAGCCACCTTGCCGCGCCATACCATGCCGGCCTTCCCTTTGCGGCTACCAAAACGAAGGCTTGCGACGATCAACGACCATCCTTGTATCTTAGATGCAAATCTTAGCCGTCCAAGGTCACCAACCAACGCATGGTAACCTTTGGCCCAACACCAAAACCCTAGTTTTAGCCACGCCTAAGCCGCGCCAAGGCATTCCGGCCATGGCACATGTGCCAATGGCATGCCAGCCACCTTGTCGCGCCATACCGTGTCGGCCTTCCCTTTGCGGCTACCAAAACGAAGGCTTGCGACGATCAACGACCATCCTTCCATCTTAAATGCAAATCTTAGTCGTCCATGGTCACCAAACAACACATGGTAATCTTTGGCCCAACGCCAAAACCCTAGTTTTGGCCACGCCTAAGCCGCGCCAAGGCATGCCGGCCATGCCGCATGTGCCAATGGCATCCCAGCCACCTTGTCGCGCCATACCATTCCGTCCTTCCCTTTACGGATGCCAAAACGAAGGCTTGCGAGGATCAACGGCCATCCTTCCATCTTAGATGCAAATCTTAGCCGCCCAAGGTTACCACCCAACGCATGGCAACCTTTGGCCCGACACCAAGCCATAGTTTTGGTCGCGCCCAAACAGTGCCAAAACCCTGACTTTTGGTCGCGCTTAAACTATGCCATATTAAAGCTAGGCCGGCCATGCTTTCGTGCCACTGGCTACCAAACGAAGGATTGCAATAATCAACGGCTACCTTTCCTCTCAAGATGCAAAATCTCGACCGTCGAAGGTCACCACCGAGCCGGCAAGTCTCCCAAGCTCAACTTGCCAAACAACAACAATATGCTATATGTTTTCCACGAAAACACTCGAGACATCAACACATGTCACAAACTGGGGGATGCTCATTAGGTATTGGTTTGGCAGTTTACAGCGTGCGGCGTACACTACGCCCGTTACAAGACAGTGTCATAAGGATGAGGCGGTTAGTAAATACAAGGAATAATGGTGAAACGCTTTCTTTTATGGAACACCAATTCCAAGAGTTACCGATTACCACCTCTTCCCATTTACTCATCTTTTTTCCATTTCTTACGAGACCAGAGTACGTTTCACTTCGACTTGTATAAATAGGTCTTACCTATTTCCACCGAACAATAAGTTCTCGTAAGGAACATACAACACTCAGAAAATATTTGCTAGCTTTCCCATATGTTAGCTTCCCACTTTCTGATACAAGTTGTAAAACAACTACTCTTCCAGAATCAACTATTTTGGTCTCAAAACTTTCTTCGCTTCCCTCCCCAAAACCAACCCTTCTCCTCCACTTTGTGACTGAAGCAAGTCTGGAACGGCCGTTTCTTGGTTTAGGCCGGATTTGTACAGATTGATCTCTCGAATCTAAAGTACTCCCTTGCAGTACATTGTTTAAGGTTTAGACTCGTTTCTCACCCACACATCCGAAATTACCAAAATCAGCAGAAACCGTTTTCACCCTCAAACAATTGGCGACCACAGTGGGAGATCAATCTCTCGGTTCCAATACCAATTTCAGATACGTTTCTCTAACTCAGGAAGATGGTCGGTTTTAGGGCTGTATCTGTGTCCTCAAGTTCCACTCAGGCGAACGGCAATGTTTCTTCCCCCAACGCAACGCCCAACAACGCAATCGACGAAGGAATTCCAAGGCTGACTGACTTGGTGCGGATTCAGGAGATCCACACCAAGAACATGGGTCTAATGAAAGAAACGATTAACATCATACTGGACTTCCTCATCAAATTAACGGCAGAGTTGAATGATTCACTTGCTCCGGAAACTCCAGGACTGGGGACTAACATCCCAGACGATCACTCTCAAGTCAGCATCTTCGCTACTAATCAGAAACCAGTAGGCCAGGAAGTGGCCTCACTGGTGGAAAATTTATGTGAACTCTTACATCTTTCAAAAGATCAACGGATGGAGACGTTCACCGCCATCAATCGAATAGCGTTAAACGCGTCCTTGATTCCTTCACGCTTGAAAACATCAAGAATGCCAGAGATGTCCATCAATAATATCACGTTTACCGACGAATACATGATGGCAGAGGAAGGACATAACCGGACCCTACACGTCACGGCCCGTATCAAGGACGTGGAATTCAAAAGGGCTTTCATCGACACGGGAGCATCCTACAACGTTGTTACCCTCAGGACGCTCAGACGGCCATGGTACGGCCGAACGAAGTCGTGCGACAGTCCACTACAATGACCGATTTCGAAGGCAACCAAACCAGCACGTATGGGTACATCAACCTGAATCTATCAGTAGGACACGTCCAGTCAAAAGTAAGGTTCGAGGTAATCGAAAAGGAGCCAGATTACCACATAATACTGGGAAGGCCATGGCTCCACGACAACAGAATCATTCCTTCGACGTATCACTAGTGCTTGAAAACCATGCTAAATGGAGAAGTCGTTCGCATCGCTGCATCATTATCTCCCTATGTGCCGATCTGTGGCATGGAGATTTTTGAGCCAAGAAAGGGCCCGCAGGCCACAACCAACAAGGCTCACCACACTCCACTGCCAAAGTGGACGTCCATTGAAGAAAGCGATGGTCTTGCACAGCTTCACGGAGAAACCTGGTCTCACATCACCCCTTTGAAAGAGAGACACGCCAGCCTCCACCCGCCGAACCGGAGTCCGGATTGCACCCATACTAAGCGAGGACGGGATTTTATCATGGGTCATGATGAAAAGGGGAAAACCGTATATCAGCACCGCTATTAGCAATTAACAGGAGAGACTACCACACAGTCTCTGCGTACCCAATGAAACGCAAACACAGTAACGAGCCGTAGGAGGAAGTACCTGATGCACCACGAAGGCTACAAGACGGGACCAACTCTACCATGGACGAACTTGAGGTTGTTAATGTCGGGAGTGAAGAATCTCCGCGACCCATCTCGATCAGCTCGACTCAGTGCACGGATGAACGCGTAAAGCTGGTAGACCTCCTCAAGGAATATCAAGACGTATTCGCATATACATACGAGGAAATGCCTGGCTTGGACGAGAAGCTGGTCACTCATCATTTACACGTGATACCCGGATCCAAACTGGACAAGCAAACCCCGAGATGATTCCGGCACGATGTGGAAGAACAGATTAAGGTAGAGATTCAAAAGCTACTAGCGGATGGTTTCATCAAGCCAATTCACCACCCTACTTGGCTGGCCAACGTAGTTCCGGTGAAAAAGAAGAATGGCCAGATCAGGTGTTGTGTCGATTTTAGAAATTTGAACAAATGTTGCCCTAAAGATGACTTTCCGCTCCCCAACGTTGACATGCTAGTAGACGGCACCGGTGGACATGGTATGTTCTCTTTCATGGATGGATACAGCGGCTACAATCAAATAAAGGTGTACGAACACGACGCAAGTAAGACGGCTTTTCGAACTCCTCTTGGAAACTTTTACTACACTGTGATGCCCTTCGGTTTGAAAAACGCTGGCGCCACACACCAACGCGCCATGACCACCATTTTTCACGATATGATGCACAAGAAAGTCGAAGATTATGTAGATGACATAGTGGTCAAGTCAAGAACTCGGGCAGCCCATGCAGGGATTCTGCGACAGGTGTTCGAAAGATGTCGCGAGTGCAAACTGAAGATGAATCCGTTGAAGTGTGCTTTTGGTGTCTCTTCGACAACTTCCTAGGTTTTCAGGTGACTTCCGAGGGAATTAAAGTTGACCCAGTCAAAACACAAGCCATCCTCACGATGCCACCACCGCGAACCGTGAAATAACTCCAGAGTTTCATGGGTAAAATAAACTACATTCGCCGCTTCATACCAGGATTGGATCAACTTGTTGCTTCGTTTACCCCCTTGCTGAAGAAAGGAGCAAGCTTCGTCTGGACCACATTACAACATGAAGCGTTCCGAAAGATTCAGCAAACATTATCTTCCCCAGCCATCATGAAATCTCCCATACAAGGAAGATCGCTACACCTCTACACTGCTTTTAGTGACACTGTTGTCGGAGATCTCCTCGCCCAAGAAGATGACGAAGGAATTGAGCATCCCATCTACTACTTCAGTCGAACTTTAAGAGATGCCGAACTCAGATATACCAAAGCAGAAAAGGCGTGCTTAACTTTGATCCACTCCATCCAGAAATTCAGGCATTACCTACTTTCCAATAAAGTGGTGCTAATATCTAAGTACGATCCTGTGAAGTTCCTCCTATCAAAACCGGCCCTGATAGGAAGACCAGCCAAATGACTCCTCCAAATGTCAGAGTTCGACATAACATGCGCTTCCCGAGAGCCATCAAAGGGAAAGAAGTTGCTGGCGGTGTTTCCGGGAGAGAATACCATGGCACTACACGAGGGCCTCCGTGGAGACTTTCTGTAAATCTCTTTCATCCAAGAAGAAACATGGATACTATTCTTCGACGGCTCTGCTACCCCTAACAACAGTACTGGAGGAGCAGGTGTGGTTCTAGTATCCCCATCCGGTGAAGTATCCTCGCACTCCTTCAAGCTAGACTTCCCCTGCACCAACAATTCAGCAGAATATGAAGCCTTTCTCATCGGACTGTCCTTGGATAAACGAGCTGGAGCCGCACGTCTGGAAATAAGAGGGGATTCTAAATTACTTTTCAACCAGGTGAACGGAATATACGCACTGAAGGAAGTAACCTTGACCCCATATAGAGCCGGGGAACAAAAACTGCTAAACTACTTCGCCGACGCGACCATAACGCATATTGGGTGCAGCAGCAACCAACACGATGATTGCCTAGCCACGCTAGCATCAAAACTGCAATTTGAAGGTTTTGAGGAAACCCTGACAGTGAAGAGACGAATCGTGGCTTCAACATGGATTTCGCAACCCGAAGAGGATGAAGCCGACGACTGGAGGACACTAATTATCCAAGAGCTTAACAGCTCGCTTTTCCAGGGAAAGGTCAGTCTCAAAACCTTACAAAATTTCTTCATGCTCCGAGGGGTGTTATACCGTCGAAATCCAGACGGTTCCTTGTCAAGATGTCTTGGAGAGGGAGAAGCACAACAACAACTCAACCGCGTCCATGATGAAGTCTGCGGTCAAACATTAGGGGTAACACTCTATCGCCGTTTGCAACGCCTTGGATACTACTGGACAGAAATGGAGGCTCAATCTCGGTTACTTCAAAGAACCTGTTCCAACTGTCAAGCACCACCGCATCAATTAGAAGTTTTCAACATTGGTCACGCTGGGGACTGGTAGGAGCCATACATCAGTTACCTTCATGACGGCGTACTCCCCACCGATAAGAAGGATGCATCCAAGATAAAACAAAGGTCCGAGAGATTCGTATTCCACGAAGGAATCTTATATCGTAAAATCTTTGGAGGAAGTTTTCTATGATGTTTGAACGAAGCAGAAATCCCAATCATGCTGAAAGAGATGCACGAAGGCGAACATCAAGGAAAACGGAAATTATTTCTTTAGATACACGAGAAATACTACTGGCCAACCATGGAGGATGATGCAGCTATTTTCTTCCAGAAATGCAAAAAATGCCAAATTAACGGAAACCTTATCCATGTACCGTCGATTCCCCTGCATTCGATAAGCATTCCGTGGCTCTTTCACAGCTGGGGCCTCGGCATCATTGGAAAGATCAATCCGCCGTCCTCAAAGCATCACGAGTACATAATAACAACAACCGAATATTTCACCAAATGGGTCGAAGCCATACCTTTACGAGGGACGAATGTAACCACAATCGCGGCATTCATTAAGGAGTACATTATCTGCCGATTTGGCGTGCCTAAACACAGCATCACCGAAAACGACACTCCTTTCGCAAACAATAAAGTATAGGAGTTACTCGAAGAATATGAAATTAAGCAAGTCTTCTCCACCGTGTACTACCCCCAAGGGAACGGACATGCTGAAAGTACCAACAAAACTCTAATCTGAATCCTCAGTCGGAAAGCGCACGATAATTTTCGGACATGGCATGAGCAATTGCCAATGGAACTCTGGGAATACCGGACATCACCAAGAAGTTCCAATGGCGCCTCTCCCTACTCCCTCGTTTACGGCGCAGACGCCATCCTCCCAGCAGAAGTTAAAATCCCATCGGCTAGGATTGCCGAACCAAGCGTAGTTCGATGGAATGAAGCTAAAGCATTAAGCGCCATAGTAGCAGAATTGGACATTGTAGATTCCAGAAGATCCAAGGCGGAATAGCACGCACGAGCATACAAAAATTGGGTTTCCAGAGCATATAACAAAACCGTGAAGCCTCGAGTTTTTCAAGTGGGAGATTTGGTACTGAAGACTGCCAAACACATCCAGCAAGACGCGTCTACACCAAAATTCTCCGCAAAGTGGGAAGGGCCTTATATAATCACGAAAGCGTACAACAGTGGGTACTACAAGGTCATTAAAGAAGACGGAGGAAAACTGGAAGCAGTCATCAACAAAAAGTGGCTTAAGGCATACTACGCCTGAACGCCACCTCGCGCCCCGCCATATCACAAACACGGATAGCCATGCATCTTTCCACTTTTCTTCCGCATCTCAATTATCAAGTTTCTTTTCCTTTGTTTGATTGAAGCAAATCAATAAAATTCTATTATTCTTTCAAAAAGAAAAAGAAAAAAAACATGCTCAATACCTAGAAAGAAACCAAACATCTCGCAACTACATAACTCAGAAAATCCCATCCAACAGATTGCAATCCCTCGAAAGCATCATCTTTAACCGTCTTTGATACCTTTCAGTCATACTCTTCAAGTTCCGGATTGACTTTTCCACCTTATGTGACTCTATGGCCACATCTTTCTCCTCTTCCAGAATAGCTTTCGCAGCGGGAACCACGCCAGCAAGAATACCGGCTCTGTCGACCTTCACAATATCAAGACGATGCCACAACCAACTAACGTTGAACTTCATAGATTCACAGGTATACACCATGTTCTCCCACTTTTGAATAGTTGATTCCGCGACAGCATGGATAGACATACTTTCCATTTCGGCGACCATTGGCAAGAGACAATTCACTATAGAAACTAAAGCAGACGAACAATATTGCACCACACTACTGGTGGCGATATGGCCATATATCCTCCATATCTTTGTGTAAAGAGTCACGAATTCTTTCCGCACCAGAAACCCACCGACGTTCTGATAGTTAGAGGAAAGACACCTCATGCGGGTTCCGAACGACAAACCTGCATTGGGATACTCATGACAAGAAATTCCTAAGTCGGCGTTCTCCAGATCTGCAGCGGTTGGTGGGATCGGGCTCAAAGGAAAATGGGTAACCAAATCATCCTCATCAATGATGGTGACGCATGCTCCGACAAGATATCTCTGCACATAAGGAAACTTTTGTCATTCATCAGCAAACAATGAAACATTTGTTGGTCGACAGAAACATACCGGTATAATCTTCTTGACTCGGATGACTCGGATGGGGTAATTGTTGCAAGAGTCAGGCCTCACGCGTTTGACTAGAGATTCTAGCTGGCTCGAGGATAATTCGCTTCTGATTGACATGATAAAGAGATACAGACTCAACAAGAGGAAATCTTTGTTGTAAAACGGGGAAAACGATGCAACTTCACCGGCATAAATACTGTGGAAACCCTAAAGGAAGAAAGAGAAACAGAGACTGAGTAAACGGGACGTGATTGCATCACGACCGGGAAATCAGCCTCAAACGAAACCCCTCACCAAAACCCTAATGAAAGCCAAACAAAGGATACAGGAGGGCATGATACTTTGGCATTTGAATGAGGAAAGGATTTCTTATTCGAACTACGTGTGGAAAGAGGCAACCAGGCACGCAGTGACAAGCTTCACGATATCAACACACCACGCCGGCGCCCAAGTTTCGCCATGCCAACATCCACGCCAACTATTCGCTGAGCCAGCACCCCCGCGTTTCCCAACCCGACCAAGATGACGCGCGACCAAGCTAAGCCGACAGTATACATCTCAACTAGCAACTGTCTCTACCATTTCGCGGTCTAGCCAGCAACACCACAAGTAGAATTTATGCAAGGCCACCAAAACGGGAAGCACAAACTCTCCTTACCTTTCGAAAAAAGGTTAGTCGGGTCTACTTGACCATCTTCCCACACCTTATCATTTCGATTTTTGTCCTTGCCCGTCACCATCTTATCCTTACCTCGCAACAAAGCTCCCGTTCCGAGCTAAGCAGGGGAATTATGTTGATGGTGGTTTCAACTTAAGGTTAAAATCGTAAAATTGTACATCTGACATGACGTCACTATGACCATTAGCACATTTATTGAATCAATCAGCATGCCTACGTAAGAATTACCGGGGTACCTTTTTTTTTTTACATGGGTCATGTTCCACGGCAGAACCCGTAACATTGACAGACATCATCTATGCCAAACCCTAATTCTCATGCTATCGCGCCAAGGCATGCCAACCATGCCAGCCGCACCACTGTGCCAATGGTATGCCATGCCATCCACGTCTCCGCGCCAAGGCATGCCAACCATGCCAGCCGCACCATTGTGCCAATGGCATGCCATGCCAGCCACGTCTCCGCACCAAGGCATGCCAACCATGCCAGCCGCACCACTGTGCCAATGGCATGCCATGCCAGCCACGTCTCCGCGCCAAGGCATGCCAACCATTCCAGCCGCACCAATGTGCCAATGACATGCCATGCCAGCCACGTCTCCACACCAAGGCATGCCAACCATGCTAGCCGCACCACTGTGCCAATGGCATGCCATGCCAGCCACGTCTCCGCGCCAAGGCATGCCAACCATGCTAGCCGCACCACTGTGCTGATGGTATGCCATGCCAGCCACCTTGCCGCGTCATACCATGTCGGCCTTCCCTTTACAGCTACCAAAACGAAGGCTTGTAACGATCAACATCCATCCTTCTATCTGAGACGCCAATCTTAGTCATCCAAGGTCGCCAACCAACACATGGTAACCTTTGGCTCAACGCCGAAACCCTAGTTTTGGCCACGCCTATGCCCCGCCAAGGCATGCCGGCCATGCCACATGTGCCAATGGCATGCCAGCCACCTTGTCGCGCCATACCATGTCGGCCTTCCCTTTGCGGCTACCAAAACGAAGGCTTGCGACGATCAACGACCATCCTTATATCTTAGATGCAAATCTTAGCCGTCCAAGGTCACCAACCAACGCATGGTAACCTTTGGCCCAACGCAAAAACCCTAGTTTTGGCCACGCCTAAGTCGCGCCAAGGCATTCCGGCCATGGCACATGTGCCAATGGCATGCCAGCCACCTTGTCGCGCCATACCGTGTCGGCCTTCCCTTTGCGGCTACCAAAACTAAGACTTGCGACGATCAACGGCCATCCTTCCATCTTAGATGCAAATCTTAGTCGTCCATGGTCACCAACCAACGCATGGTAACCTTTGGCCCAACGCCAAAACCCTAGTTTTGGCCACGCCTAAGCCGTGCCAAGGCATGCCGGCCATGCCGCATGTGCCAATGGCATGCCAGCCACCTTGTCGCACCATACCATGCCGGCCTTCCCTTTACGGCTGCCAAAACGAAGGCTTGCGACGATCAACGTCCATCCTTCCATCTTAGATGCAAATTTTAGCCGTCCAAGGTTACCAGCCAACGCATGGCAACCTTTGGCACGACACCAAGCCATAGTTTTGGTCGCGCCCAAACAATGACAAAACCCTGACTTTTGGACGCGCTTAAACTATGCCATATTAAAGCCAGCCGGCCATGCTTTCGTGCCACTAGTTACCAAACGAAGGATTGCAATAATCAACAACTAACTTTCCTCTAAAGATGCAAAATCTCGACCGTCGAAGGTCACCACCGAGCCGGCAAGTCTCCTAAGCTCAACTTGCCAAAAAACAACAACATGCTATATGTTTTCCACGAAAACGCTTGAGACATCAACACATGTCACAAACTGGGGGATGCTCATTGGGTATTGGTTTGGCGGTTTACAGCGTGCGGCGTACACTACACCTGTTACAAGACAGTGTCATAAGGATGATGCGGTTAGTAAATACAAGGAATAATGGTAAAACGCTTTATTTTATGGAACATCAATTCCAGGCGTTACCGGTTACCACCTCTTCCCATTTACTCATCCGTTTTCCATTTCTTACGAGACCAGAGTACGTTTCACTTCGACTTGTATAAATAGGTCTTACCTATTTCCACCGAACCATAAGTTCTCGTAAGGAGCATACAACACTCAGAAAATATTTGCTAGCTTTCCCATCTGTTAGCTTCCCACTTTCTGATATAAGTCGTAAAACAACTACTCTTCCAGAATCAACTATTCTGGTCTCAACACTCTCTTCGCTTCCCTCCCCAAAACCAACCCTTCTCCTCCACTTTGTGACCGAAGCAAGTCTGGAACGGCCATTTCTTGGTTTAAGCCGGATTTGTACGGATTGATCTCTCGAATCTAAAGTAATCCCTTGCAATACATTGTCTAGGGTTTAGACTCGTTTCTCACCCACACATCTGAAATTACCAAAATCAGCAGAAACTGTTTTCACCTCAAACAACACCCTATTTATATTATGCAATGAAAATTGAAACCATATGGAAGAAATAATACCTCCAACAGGTAAACCAAGTCTATGCATGGAACATAACAATTGGATCTTTTTTTTCTTTTTTTTTTCTTCAAAATTTCTCTATCCCGCCCTATCCCTCCCCGTGAAATAATACTGCTCTATCCCTCCCTGTGTTGGAGCCCAAGAAGCCCCCCTAAGAACCGTAACCTGCAAGAAAATGAATTGTATTCATGCTTTCACAACATTTATGATCACATTATAGGCAACAAATATTTTGAATACTTGGTTTGTGTTCACGTTACCATCTTTAATAAATCCTTGAAATGAGTTTCTCACGAATCTTTTCCCTTACACAGATGAATCTATTTTGAGTAAGTTTGACACTTATGTTTGAATTCCAATGGATAATGATCCATCTTCAATATTACAACCCACTTTGGATAACACATCAGAAGTAGTTTTTTGATTTCTAGAAGTCGAAAAGTCAGAAATCTGTTTGGATGTCAAATTTAGAAACGACTTCTGGAAGTCAAAAAAATAACTTTTTGTGAAGCAAAATAATTTTACTTCTGACTTCGACTTCTAGAAAAGCAGAAGTCATAAGCAGATTTGTATCCAATGCGCGATATAAGACTTTGTCTAATGCCTCAAATATGATGCCTCCTTTGTCTAAAGCCGCTAGCTTATAACTCTTTCCCGCACTGTCGTGCGGGACAACATCACCCATACTTCTCTTCCTCAATAATCAACACAGACTACTAGCCTCGGTAAATGCAATACAGACTACTAGCCTCGGTAAATATAAAAAAGGTTTACACCAGTTCTCTACACCAAAACCTTGCCAAGTTCAGTATATGTGGTACGAAGGGAATATCAATATACTGTACTATAAGAGTTTCCATCCCACTAAAGTATCAACAATGATTTAGATACCGGGAGTTCCCATTCCCTATCCAAATGTACAAGTCATTCCATCTCATCGTTCATTCCCTTTCACGGGATTATTCCAGGTGTAAATGGGCGTCAACATAGCATCGTCCCTAAGACCATCTCTAATGAGGGAGGAGGAAATTCTCCTAAAATCCGACCTGACAACGAATGAAATCTACGTGGAAAGTAATAAGGGATTACCATGTGTTATGGTGTTCCAACTTTTTTTAACCGAGCGATTTAATATTACACCATCGAATTCCAGATTCACGATCGGGATTCTCTTCATCGAGAAACCTTTCTCCCATCATATACTTAATATTTAATTTAAGTATTATTAAATGTTTATCTGTATTTAATATAGTTATAGTTGGTGGACCCATTAGCTTATTATACCTTTTTTAAGTGTTTAGTAATTATATTTGATGACCCGCTCACAGAAGTGAATACTGATCGGGGTAATGAATACCGATAAAGATTTAGTTCTTTTATAAGTTAAATGATTACTGATCGGTGGACATTTAAAATGAATTCCCTCAGACCATCTCCAATGAGGGATTTACACCCTTAAATAGGGGAAACGCCATCTCCTATGAGGTTGGGAATTCTCCAAAGCTCCATTTCCCAATCCATATTAAGGGAATTTGATTGGGGAACAGCGGAACAAGGGAACTCATTTTAAATGTCCACCGATCGGTCAACTTATAAAAGAACTAAATCTTGATCGGTATTCATTACCCCGATCAGTATTCACTTCTGTGAGCGGGTCATCAAATATAATTACTAAACACTTAAAAAAGGTATAATAAGCTGATGGGTCCACCAACTATAACTATATTAAATACAGATAAACATTTAATAAGACTTAATTAAATATTAAGTATATGATGGGAGAAAGGTTTCTCGTTGAAGAGAATCCCACTCGTGAATCTGTAATTCGATCGTGTAATATTAAATCGATCAGTTAACTTTTTAGTTGTAACACCGTAAGACATGGTGATCTCTTACTACTTTACACGTCGATCTTATTCGCTGCCAGGTCGGATTTTAGGGGAATTCCCTCTTCCTTCATTGGAAATGGTCTTATTCTCCTATTCCCCAATCAAATTCCTTAATATGGGGTAGAGAAACAGGGTTTTGAGGAATTCCCAGCCCCATAGGAGATGGTGTTTCCCCTATTTAAGGATATAAATTCCTCATTGGAGATGGTCTAAAGTATTGAAAAAGAGTAATTGGTCTTGGAAAATACCAAAGTGTTTAACTATTGTGAAAAATACTAGAACCCCCTACTATATGGGTTCAACATATACAAGCCTCACTAAATGGATCTTCCATTATCAACTCCACACTTTCCATTTTTGATATTTGTAGGCCCAGAACTTTTTTTTTGGGGCCTGGTTTTGAATTTTCCCGGATTGCTGACGTCATCAGGATATTTAATAAAAGTGAAAATACCATAATTACCCTTCAGTATTTAAAGTTGTTTTATACGGTAACAGAAACAGAAAATCAAATCAAATTAGTTTTTAGCTCTCTATTCTCTCTGCTCTCGTTGATTTTTTCTTCAGAAACAGAATTAGGTTTTTTCTTCACACGAAATTGCTGCATTGAAGAACAAGAGTTCGTTAGTCTGTTGTTGTGTTCAAGAGGAGACGAAGAACAAGGATTCATTATTGCTTTTTCTCAATTTATTGATGTTATTCAGTGGATTTCAGATCTGACGAGTTTGAGACGATGCATTGAAGAACAACAAATAGGTTTGTATCAATTTTATCTTCTGTTTGTATCGAATAGGTTTGATTCATTACTTTTTCTGATTGATTGTTTGATTTCTATCTTCTACTGATTTTTGGATTTTTGTTTTGTTTCGATTTTATTGAGTCTGAGAAGAAGAAGAAGACAGTTTTGAATAGAGAAATCAACGTAGGTACGAATTGTGATTTCGATCTAGTTTTCAATTCAATTGATTTTGATTGTTACAATTGCGATCTAGTTTTTTCACTTTTTTTTATTTGGTTTTGATACTGAGTATGTTTTTGTTGATGCTTACACAGGTTTGGTTGATACCGAGAAGAGGAATAGTAAGAACATTGTTTCAGAAGTAAGAAAACAATCAATCTAGGTAAGAATTTTATTTTGTTTTTGATTTCAGATCTGTTTTCAAATTTTTTAATTATTTGTTCTTCTTGCATGTCCGATCTGTTAATTTTTGTTGATACTGAGAGGAGTATGAAGAAACAATTTTGTTTCAGTAGAACAACTTCAATTTGATTTGTTAGACATGCTGTTTTTTTGTTACAGTATGTGTAACTTTAGGTTACACATATATATCATGTTGTATTTTTAAGCATGTGTAAGGAAGGTGCAGATGTTTTTTAGTTGCAGCATGTGTAATTTTAGTTTACACATATATCTGTTTGTATTTTAAGCTGTGTGAGGAAGAAGCAGATGTTTTTTAGTTGTAGCATGTGTAATTTTAGTTTACACATATATATCCTGTTGTATTTTAAGCATGTGTAAGTTGAAGTTACATATATATGTCCTGTAACAGGTTTATGTGTAAATAGTTGTATCATCTGTATCTTTTACTCATATTTAGCTTGCCGCATAGAATATACTTCTCACGAGGGGGCAACGCCCCCGAGTGAATTGCGTTCGTTTTAAAATTTTGATATTGTTATTGTGTGTTTTATATTTTTCAGGTTGTCATGGATCCTGTTAGTTGCGCTGTGTTAGTTGCATTGTTTGTTCGCTACTCTTCAGATTTTATTACCCTGCGTGTTAATACTGATATCAAACTTGAAGAGTTTAAGGAACAAGTTTGCAGGGAATGGAAGCAGTTTACTCCACTTGGTATTACTTTCTTCTTCCGAGAAAGTGGGAAAGATTTTCCGCTTGACTGTGATTTTTCGTTGCAAGCTCTTATATCCATCACAAATAGTAAACAGAAGACCAGTGTTGATATTTTCTTGCAAAATGTTCCTCGTGTGGCCTCTTCCTCCAGCTCTAGGGAGATTCTTCTATTTCTAATGGGTCTAGTAGTACGTCTTCGTCCAGAAACAATCTTACTGTTGCAATGTATTTGGAAGATAAAAGCAAGCCTGCGAAACCTTTGTTATCGGATGGTTGGCCCAAGGTTCTTGGTGAAATTGGTCATGTGTTTGTTGAAGGAGTTACGCAAGTCAGGGTTGCTTTCACCAAGTATCGTCTTCGCACTGGTTTCCAAATGATTGTAACTCACAATGAGCGTTCTAGGTTCACGGCTAAGTGTGCAGATGAAAAATGCGGCTGGAAATTCCATGCAGCTTCTATCGATGAAAGGAACGAAATGTTTCAGGTAGGGTTTCCGTGTTCTGTCATCTAATGCTTAGTATATGTTATGTTTTGTTACAGTATGTGTAACTTTGGTTTACACATGATGTTTTTTGCACCATATTGTGTTTTGGTTGAATTGTTTATATTTTGTATGAACCTCTTCAGGTCAGGTCTTATAACCCTGAGCACATTTGTGGTGCTGGTGGGCGCAACTTGAACCAAACTTACTCCACCAGCTTCTCGTCTAGTTTGATTGAGGAAGAAGTTCGCAAAAATCCTCACAAGAAGCCCAAGCAAATTGCTGCTGATTTCCAGACCAACTATGGGATTAACATGGAGTACTATCAGGCATATAATGCTAGGGAAAAGGTTTATGAGACGATTTATGGCGACGATGTCAAGTCCTACTCGCACTTGGTATGGTATATTGATGCTATAAGGGAAACCAACCCTGGTAGTGTGATAAAGTTTGAACGTGAAAATAAACAGTTCCAACGGATTTTCATCGCATTTGCTGCATGCATCAAGGGGTACCGGTTTTGTCGTCCAATGGTATACTTGGATACTACTTTCCTTACTGGTACATTCAAAGGTTGCTTGATGGCAGCTACTGGGATCAATGGTGGTAAAGGTATGTTTTTTATGTTTTTTTTTTGAACAACTTCAGTTGACAAATAACTGAGAGTTACACATGTGTAACTCTCAGTTACACATTACTTTACTCAGTGTGTAACTAAGAAAATAGCATCTGTAACCTTAAGTTACATATTTGTTTTAGCATGTGTAACTTGTATTTACACATTGTTTTCTGTTTGTGTGAAACTTATTATTCTTTCGATTCTGCACAATTTTTTTTGTAGGATTTTCCCCCCTTGCTTTTGCACTAGTCGATTCTGAGACGATCAACAACTGGGAGTGGTTTTTAAGGAATTTGACTGAAGTTGTTGGTGATGGGAGGCCAATCACCTTCCTTTCGGATCGCCATGAAGGACTCTTGCAGGGTGTTCCACTTGTTTATCCAGATGGGTTCCACAGCTTCTGCTACTATCATTTGACGAAAAATATACCCATCACTGCAACAGATCCTAGGTACTCGCTTGTGATGGACCATTTCCGAGAGGCGACATACGCACTCTCACCTGAAAACCATGCGAAAGCCATACAGAAGATTAGAGACTTGAACTGCGATTGGGTGGCTGATTACATCGAGACAATCCCACCTGAAGCATATGCGAATGCCTATTTCAAAGGTTGTCGGTATGGACGAACATCTAGTACTCTAGCAGAATCAGTCAATAGCTGGGTTCTGGTTCACAAGAAGATGCCTGCATCTGCTCTTCTTGATCAGGTTAATGTGTGTGTGTGTTTTGCTGTTTTGTTGTCTTTTTATTTCATGTGTTTGTCACTTTATGTATTCATGAGTTTTTTTTCTGCTTTTCAGATTAGGAGGAAAATAATGTGTTTGATGGCGGAGCGTCGTGAAATTGGTGCTAATATGATGACTCCATTAACCCCTGAGTATGAAGAAAAGCTTGTGGCTCTTCAAGATGAAGGTTTGGCTTGGGAAGTATTGGTTGCTAGTCCTACCGTGTTTGAAGTTTTTAGCGAAAGGTCTCACATGGTGGACCTCGAACACCAGACTTGCACCTGTCAAAGGTTTGGTTTCTTATGCTTTTTCTTCTCTCTGTATGTTCATTTTTTTTAGAATGTGTATCTTCCAGTTACATTAGATATATGCATGTCTAAATAGTAGTTACACATCTATTTTGCAAGTGTAACTTAAAGATACACATCCTGTATATGCACCTGTAACTAGCTAATTTTGAGTGTTTTATGATTTGTATGTGCAACTAACTGATTTTTTGATTATTTTTGTTTTCTTCCAGGTGGCGCGTATATGGTTTTCCTTGTGCTCATGCTCTTGCACCATACGCAAGATTAAACGTGAGGCTATTGATTTCATTTCACCGTATTTTACAAGCGACTATTTTAGGAAGACTTATATGCATGCATCCAGCCGATTCCCAACTACAACAGGCCTGTTGAATATCATCCAGACGACACCGTCAACCCGCCTACCGTGAAGAAGCAACCAGGTAGACCACCAGGGAAAAGGATTATAAGTAAAGGTGAGAAGTGAAGAGGAAAGTTCGTTGCAGCAATTGCAAGGAAACAGGTCACAACAAGGCAGGTTGCAGGAATCCTCGGAAGTTCACACCCCACTAGCTTTAGCCTACCAAAGTTCATTTCTGCAAGTAATGATTTGATGTGTGGATTCTTATTTGTCTTGGATTATATGTTTTTTAGTTTTCTTCATTTCGGTTCTCACGGACCAAACGTTTTTATTTTCTGCAACGTTGATTATGTGCAAGGATCTTTTATTCAGATTTTATATTTTGTCAGTTCACAGTTGAAATGCATTTTACTCTATTTTTGATTTATTTATGTACGTCTGATCAGTGGTCAAATGCTTGTGTAACTTTAGTTTACACTCAAATATGGATGTGTAACCAGAAGTTACACTGCTGTGAATGCATGTGTAACATTAGCTTACACATGATAAATGCTGGTGTAACTTTATTTTATTTTGATTTATTGGGTAAGTCCGATCAATGGCTTGTGTAACTTCAGTTTACACTCAAATATATGGATGTGTAACCAGAAGTTACACTGCTGTGAATGCATGTGTAATATTAGGTTACACATGATAAATGCATATGTAAACTCTGGTTACACCTTCTGCATCAAGTTAAGATGTGTAGTTACTTAACCTGTTGCATACTTTCTGAAACCTGTACACACAGCAGTAGAAGTTCTAACAAGATAAAAGTTTTTAATTCAAAGAATTTCAATCCAAAAATATTTTCAAAACCAAGAACTGCTAAAATCTACTAACTGATGAAATTTAAAAGTTTCTAACAACATATTTTCCAAGTCTAACATCTGCTTGTGGCTAACAACATATTTACGAGTATAGAGTTTTTTCTAATCCTAATGACTGCTTTCACATCTCTGGATGGATCCGAAAGAATCTTGTATAACATGCTTCCTCTCATGCGGTTCAGCTTGTCAGTCCACCATAGCATCATACTTGAGCTTAATTTTTTGTCAAGTGGTTTATTCTTCATCCTGATCTTCATGTAAGTGCATACACATGGAAGACAGTCAGGAAATGAACCTTGTGGTGGGAAGGGAGATTCTTGGCATTTTCATTCATCCCAAGAGCATAAGGACACAAGAGTCTCAGTTCTGTAGTAATTGCAAATGCATATTTCTTGGCTTGAACAAGGTGTTCACCCTTGAGTTCCTTAACGTTTGACGAGTTCATGTAGGACCAAGCATTAGAGCTCCTCAAGTCATACTCCAGCAGTGTGAAGTGTGTGTTGTTGTTGCACATTGGGGAAAAGTCTGACTGCATCGTTCTTGTACTTGACATACTCCTTCGCAAGCTTTGGAATCCAAAATCTCTTGAATTCTCCGTAATCGTTCAAGTAAGAGGCCTGCAAAAACCATTTGGAATGTCAAACTCACATTTTTAATCAAAAGTTACAAATGAACAAGTGATTATGTAAACAGAAGTTACACATAGGGCCTTGGGTTTTACACTGGAAAAATAAGGATGTGTAACTTCAGATTACACATTATAAATGGTTTCCGACATTAAAAAATCTCGAGTATGTTATCATAATCTTACCACATACACTACACATTATAAATGCAATAAGATTTTAAATATATTGAAGTACTTACGTATGCTTTTGGCGACAGGAATAACGCTTTGTCATACTTGCTGTTAGAGTTCATCTTTGTCTTCAATCTGCTAATGTAGAAGTCGATGAATTCTGACTCCAAGTAGGATTCTTTCTTGGTAAGCTGTAGCATTAGTTCTCCAGATATATCAAACATCTGGTTACCATCTTCGTCGCATTCCATCCAAGCAAGCAATGTCTCTGCATTACAAAGAAGTAAACTATTATCAATCAAGATAACACAATCAAGTAGTAAAATACAACAATCAATAAAAGAATCAAGCCTACTTGGAGTCAAGCTACTTACGTTTTCGGATGAGTATTGAAATATTCAAGCACTATCTTCTTTTTCTCGCCTTCCAGCCTTTCGATAACTTCTGAACCTTTCACATCCTTTCTCATTGTTCCATCATCTTCTTCAGCAACCTCAGCCATTCTTTCTTCTTCTACTTCTGGAACTGCGTCTATTCTTTCTTTTTCCACTTCTGGAACTGCGGCCATTTCTTCTTCATTAGATGTCTTCTTAACCCTCTTTGAATTTCTTTGATATTGTTTCAGATCTTGTGTTGGATTTTTCTATTCCTCAGCACACGTTGTTGATGAATGCTGGTTGGTTTCTCTTATTGTCTTCGCTCGCTTCCTTCAGTAACTCTCCTACAGGTCTTGGAGTTTTTCTATTCCAAGGCTAAAAAAGTTTCCTTGTTGTAGCTGCGCAAACAAATATAGGCAGAATCTCAGTAAAATTAGCACATGTATGTAACTTAAAGTTACACATGCCAAAATAATAATGTATGTATGTAACTTCAAGCTACACATGCCTTTTACAATGTGTAACTTGAAGTTACACTTCCATTACAAACAAAACATATTGTATGTAACTTCAAGCTACACATGCCTTTTACAATGTGTAACTTGAAGTTACACTTCCATTACAAACAAAACATACTATATGTAACCTCAAGCTACACATGCCTTTTACAATGTGTAAATTGAAGTTACACTTCCATTACAAACAAAACATAGAACGGAAGAGATTCATACCAGTTGAGGTAGGTTCTGCATTCTCCGTCACTGCAGGTCCATGTTCAGTTTTGTTAATGTCGCTGACGATCTCATCTATCATTTCACTCACTTCAACATTCGGCATATCATCAGGGTTAGCTCCTAGTTGCGGTGTTGTAGCACTTATCACCATGGAGTCCTCAAACTGTGTTGAAGCAGAACTGTCCCCAAAAGTTCCAGGAGTTGGCTGAGTTGGAGCAGTCATAACCAAACCGTCACCAACATTTGCAGGTGTTTCCTCATTGACTTTTGCAGTTACATCATCACCTGCGGCTTTTGCAGCTACATCATCACCTGCCCCATCCACAACTCCACCATCTGCAGCTTTCTTCTGCGCCTCATCCGTAACAGGTGTCTCTTCAACATCTTTCTTCTGCTCCTCATCAACATTATTTGTAGGAGTGGGCTTTCCCTTTGAAACGGGCCTTTTCTTTGGTGGAGTCTTGCAAGTTGTCACACTCTTCAAACTTGAACTATATGTCCTCAGTGGTCTTTTGTGCCCCTCTGCAGCAGTTTGAGCTTGCAGAATTGTTGGCGTATTTCCAGCTGCAAGGCTCATACATGGAACTGCACAAGGATTGAAATGAGAATTAGGATGATGATGATGATGTTAAATTTTTTTAATAAAATTTCAAGAAGAATATATCATGTGTAATCGACTGGCTTGGATAACTAACATGTGTAACTTCAAGTTACACATGAATATGGCATGGATACCTAGTGTAACATGGAGTTACACATGCATCTAACTAGTGTAACCAGAAGTTACACATGCATATAGCATGTGTAACTAGGGATTACACATCCATATGATTAGTTTACTCAACATTTATTAAGTCTAATCAAGTTAAAGAAGCATATTAAAAATGAACAACTACTTACATTCTTCATGGAAGGAGGTTTTCGGGCCATCTTTCTCTTTCTATTGCTCAGTCTTTTTCTCGGTCTCTTCTTCTTCATGCTCAGTACTTCCATCTGCTTGTTGCTCAGTCTCAACTAACTGTAACTCTTCTTATTCATGCTCAGTACCTCCATGCCCAGCATCTTCATGTTGCATAAACTCTTCTTGTGTCACTTTGTAAGGATCAATACCCATTGCTTGCATAATTTGGCAATTAAAATTGTGAATCTTGAATTCTGTTGTTCCTGAAAGGTCCCCTTCTGATATCCCTTCTCTGGCAATTGCATGCACTGCTTTCAACATTGCTTGCTTTGGTTGCAGTTGCTCTTTCAGATGGCCATTCTCAATGGTTTGCGCTTTCAGCCAACTTTGCAAGTCGTCCTTGCTGGGTACCACTGTTGATATACCTATCTGCTTCTCAAGCTGTGAAAACTCAGCCACAAAGCTAGGAGTTGGCTGCAATTAACAGATGGAGAGGTTAAAAAGAGATAGCAAAAACAGTTGAACATTCTAAATATACAAATTTTCAGTTGTATGTGTAACTTAAAGTTACATAAGCACATTTTATATGTGTAACCTATAGTTACATAAGCACATTTTATAGTTACACATATAAAATGCATTCATTGGTGTTATCTTTGCATGTGTAACTATAAGTTACACAAGCACATTTAAATGTGTAACTTATATCTACACATGACAATTTTGATTACATCAAAGTTTTATCTAAATTACATTACCATGAATTTACAAAACCTAAACCAACTGACATATAACTCTTACCGAAAACTGTGTCATATCTGTTCTCCAAATGTAGTCAGAAATCTGCTATATATCCCACCTCCCAATCCTCGGGATATCTTCTTCGTGGTTCTCAACTTTTGGGATTAATCCTGCTAGCGTGTGTTCAGCAAACAATAACTGCAATATATAAATTTTAATTAGTCGATTGAACAAAAATATCCATCACGTAACACTAAAACTGTTGGAATAAGAAACTACACACAAGCTTTTTACCAGTAGGTATTGCACACAAGCCTTCACATTTGACAAACAACCAAGATTAGTATGAATTTCTTCAAACAAGTGCTCGTGTATTAAATCAGGCCACGACACCTTGAGCACCGTATCATATGTTTCAACGATACTAAGATATTTCGCGTTCACTCCATTGGCATTTTTGTCGCCAAAAAACAATACACAACAAAGATAAAGACCTATCAAACAAACTAGATCCTTCTCGTCAACTTTCTTTCTTTTCCCACTTTTGTTCCTTTTTGTCATAAGTTGTTTTATCTTCTCTAAAATGTTTGTCTTAGTCACTGTCGTCTGATGCTTTGTAGATTTGATATCAGTGAAGAATTTGTTGTATAAAACATTGTCAGTCAAATCACTAGGACAATAGTACTTTAACAGCTTCTGACCCATTCTGCTTCCAATCCTCTGCATGCAAAATATACCAGCCAGCTTTGCCGGTGTAGACTCTATAATCTTATCATCACCAAACTTGAATGAACACGGTGTCTCACAATCCATGTCAAAGCAGTTCAAAAGCTTCAAGACGCCGTGTTTGTTGGTACTTATCTGTCTTGTTGTACTCGGTACAGCTGTATCATAGTCATCGTAATACATCATTACGAGTTCACCGTAAGCAGCTCTCCTAAGATATCTCTGAGTCCTATCAGTCAGTCCTATAGGTTTTATCACCTTTACTAAATCCTTTACTGCATTCAACGACTGCCTTAGGTTTCCTGTACACATCACACACAAAAATAGCATGAGTCAGTATGTTGTGTACTTATCAAATACACTCATTTTTAACTGCAAAATGAAAATCATGTTACACACTATGTGTATTTGCCAAGTACACAAACTGAATCATTCTATTATGTGTTGTGTAACCTTAACTTACACATGCATATGAAGGTTTACAGGCGTCATTTTTTGATGTGTAACTATTATTTACAAACACAATACAGTCGTAGGTTATATTTTGCATGTGTAACTTTCTAGTTACATAGGCAATTGGCAAATCAGTGATGTTATTATGCATGTGTAAGTTCTAGTTACACAGTCACTTGGCAAGTTAGTGGTTAGATTTTCAATGTGTAACTTATAGTTACACATGCATATGCATTACAAACATGAGATTCTAAATGTGTAACTTATAGTTACACAGCCACTTTGCAAGTCATTGGTGACATCTTGAATGTGTAACTTACAGTTACACACTCAGTATACAAAGGCTCAATTGTATGTGTAACTACAAGTTACACACTCAGTATACAAACCACAACACAGTTGGTGGTGAGATTTTGAATGTGTAACTTATAGTTACACATGCCCTTGTTTGCATAGTTATACATTCAAAAGCATTTACATTAGATCATCACAACCAAAATCGCATGTATAGTTTTTACTAGCATGATATCATAATAACACATATGATCAAATAATTTCAACTCTTAATACATGTTATTGCAGTATCTGTTTCAGCGGTATTGCTTCTTCCTCGCGCCATTTTACTTCACAAAATTTAAATTGAATCTGAATCTGCAGTTTAAAAAGGAAGAAAACATCAATCTCCAGTAGTACTAAACTCCTTAACATGAGATTGAGATGATACAATCTCCTGAATATGAATCTACAGTGCAAATTGTAAGAATACAAATCAATTTGATTTCAAATCATGAAACCTAAATTGCGAAACACTAATTTTCAAAAATAATCACAAAATCAAGAGATAAATCAAATCAAAACATCAATCAACTTACAGTTGATGTAGTAATTAAATCAGATTCAAAACCTCAGTTCAACTTACTGTTTCTAGGGTTTTGAAAACAGATTCAAAACCTCAGTTCGTCTTCTTCTTTCTTCGTCTTCTTCTTCTTTCTTCGTCTTCAAAAAACAACGAATACACTGAGATTTAACACATCAAATACAGTTCGAAAACAGATCAAATTTAATGAGATTAAACAGATCGAAAAACAGATTTAATTACAGTTACAAAAACAGATCGAAAAACAGATCGAAAAACATGTTAAACACGAAGAATAATAAAATATTAAACACGAAGAAGAAGATTTGAGCGAAATATACCTATTTTAGTTTTTCGTTTCTTCGATCTGCAAAAAAAATTCTCTGAAACAAATTTCTCTACATTTCTTTGAAGGTTTTCGACCGGAAGATTTCTCAGGTGAGATTCAGTTTCTCTCTCTTGAAATGAAATGAATGTGTCGGTTTAATAGAAAAACTAGGTTAGATACTTATATAGTGAAGGTTATTCTGGTCATTTCAACTGAATTAAAATTTATTTTTAATTCAGGGCCTAGTAATAAAACTCTTTTAACTAGGGCCTCATATTGTGGGTTATCCATGGGTTGGGCCTTAGCCTAATTTTCCCTTAACTATTCTTTAGCAAGGTTATGGAAGAAACCACATTTTTCAAATGGTTTTATTCCTATCTATACGGCCTAAGCAATTTTGACAAAAGCTATCCCACACGACTTTGCGAGATAGTGATAGACGTGTTTATGTGTCTATTTTGATCTCGATTGTTTATATTTTTAGTACCCATTTTTGTGTTTATTTGATTATTTTATGTCTTTGTAGGTATTTTTGGAGAAATAAACGTGTGCGCAAAAATTGACTCGAAAAGTGTTATTTGCTCCCACGAGTAAGGCTGAACATGGTTTCGGTTTCCACTGGAACCAGACCAAACCAGACCAATTAGGAAGAAACCAAACCGAACCATTTACTAACGGATTGGTTATGGTGTAGAAAGTGGAAAACCGATAGTGTTGGTTTTGGTTTTGTTTAACTGCTAAAACCGAACCAAAAACCATTGGAAAATCGATTAATTTTTAAACTTATTTTCTACCGTTGAGTATTAGATTCTACCCATTGATGTAAAGGATAAATAGAAACCCTAAATCCAATATTTCATTATAATATTCTCCCTCTTTCTCTTTCTCCTTCTCTCAGCCATTACTGCTACTAGACTTTCTTCATCCCGTCTTCCTTCTTTTTTGTTTGTCAATAACTAAATTAAGATATATTATATATATCTTCTTTTGATCTCTAGATATAGAGTAAGCTTTAACTATTCTTGATAAAAAAAAATTTATCTGTTTGTGTAAACCAATACTATCGACACGATTTTTTTGTCTGTTAATTTGTGCAATTCTTCTTTTGGTTTGATATATAGAATTATTGGTTAACCAAAAACCACTAGGACAAACCAAAACCAGCTGGAACCATTTGGAAACCGAACCAATGATTAATGGATTGGTTTGGTTTAGATTTTTATAAACCGATAGTATTGGTTTCGGTTTTGGTTTGGCTAGAAACCGAATCAAAACCGACCATGAATAGCCCTACCCACGAGACAAAATTGCTAAAGGCATCCTTCAGTTGGATAAGGGGCACCCAGACGATAAGAGGCACCTACCTTCTATTGGCACCCCATCATAGGATAAGGGGAGGACATCTTCAACAATTCAAAACTCAAATTTGGCGGGAAAGTTTTGGCAGCAAAAGTTCAGACTTAGGGTTGGATTTTTCGGCAAGGTTTAGAGAGACTAAATCGTTAATATTGGTTGGGATGGAATTCTTAAGGTTAAACAGGGAAGGTCTAAGTCTTCTTAAAGTTCAGAAATGGTCGAATCATCGAGTTCCATGAAAACAGAGGCGAGAAGAATGTGTTCCAGCACCGTAAATATCTGGACAATTTCGATGAGATTTTCTTGATGTTTCTCAAGGTCTTGGACTGGAATTGGCCTGTTGCGATCAAACAGGCTAGCTAATGGAATTGACGAGAAAAAAAATAAGATGATTCTCATGCGGATTCGACAAAACAAGGGCATGGACCTTTCTCGGGTATGTTTAGATATCTCTGGACAAGATTTTCTCGGAGTTTCGCTTGGATATGAATTGATATGGATACGATACACCAAAACAGGGAGGTTAGTGATCTTGTAATGTCCGAAAAGGAAATTTCCTTGTTTATCTCTGTTATACAGAAACAGGGAAAGAATCTCGGCTAGACATGGAAATTACGTGGGATTAAGGGGAAGATATCTTTTCCATAGGATTTTATTACGTCACAGATATAATTTTGGAGAGTTTTGAACGGTCAGAAGACGCGTAAGAAGACTTGGGAAGAAATTCCCGGAGCCTGGCAGGGAAGAAAATATTCTAGGGAAACTAAATATTTCGGAGGATTTGAGGGACCTGTTGTGTATAAATATAACCTATTCGAGTCTTAGAAGGGAAGTCGAGACCTAGGTTAGAGTTTGGAAGTATACAGAGATGAGAAATCAAAGTTGCAGAGAAGTTCTTCATCACCAGCAGAACGAGGAAGAAGAAGATAGAAAAACCGTTAGCGATTCTTTCATATATTGTAACGGTTTTGAAATAATTATTTTTGTAAGGGTTTTCTCTGTAACAGTAGTCTCTGTAACAACGAGTTCTGTAACAATTATATCTGTTAAAAACTCGCTGCTTCACACCTTTTCCCTCTTTTAATCAACTTTTGAGCTATGAACCAATACTTTGAGCAAGTGATCAATATGAGGAGATAAACCCCTTTTCCGAGGCGATGGAGGAAGATATTTTTCCAACAATTATGTGGTAACAATCATTTAGTTAATTTCTGCAATTCTTTTTATGATTATTTGCATTGAATCAAAATTGGAATAATGATTTTTATTTGAGTTGTTGTGTTTTCACTTGATGGTGCATGCTTAGCTTAGGGCTCTTGATGTTCCATGCTTGAGATTAACTACTAGTGTTTTGAAAATCTACCATTGGCAATATTTTAGAATCACAATTTCTTTTGGATCTATATTGTCTAGAATTGCATGATAATTATTAATATTGAATCACATGAAAATTGGAAAATAGTGGAATCCATAGTCTCAGTTTTCTCTGAAATCTTGATAACATCATCAATTTAGTTTTCTTTATTTATAGTTTTCGAAACTTAAGTCTAAAATGAAATCTCTACAGGTCTTTAACGAACCACTATTCTTACCACTGTAAAAACTACATCAATTTTTGGCCCCGTGGCCGGGGACTTGTATTTAGGTTTAGGTTTTAGGTTTATTTTGTTTTTAGGTTTCGTATTTTTATTTTATTTTTATTTTTTTTAGACTTTTTTATTCTATTTTACGTCTTTGGTATTTTTTCTTTTGTTGTGCACGATCGACCCAAAGCTAAAAGTGGAAAGTTGAACTTGCCAAAAAAAGGAGAAACCGAAGATATTATTTTTGGACTTTTATTTATTAATTTCCTTATTTTTCTTTTGGACTTGCAATTATTTTTGTTGCTTGCTTGTTTATTTTTATTTTTTATAAAAAGAAAATAAAAACACGCACACACCAATTGCATTCTCTTCCGGTACCGATTTTAGGAAAACAAGTGGTTTAGTACGGTGAACCCTCTGGGCGTTATCATCCGAAACACCACAAGCCTCAGCCTCGTACCTTTGGGTGTATTTTGTTGTAGGTAACCCAAGCTTACCTAAATTAGTGAGCCCAGCATTGCATGTGCATAATTTTTGGTTGAATTCTTCTATGCCTGAACGTAAGAGAGACGCTTTAGGACGGTTTATGCGTGAAAAACCTAGAAGTGGTATTTTAGTAAACAAGAATATTGACTATCTTAATCTAGAAAGTCCTGTTTTTGAAGGCCCGCCTTTTACTGAGGAGAGAATCCCTAGTACTCCAATAGTGCCAGAAATGGCAACTTTGAAAACTTTGTTAAATCCTACTAGGACCACTCGTCCTTCGTGTATCAGGTTAGCTGAAATGGAGGGAAATTATGAACTTAAACCTGGGGCCTTACAGCTGCTCCCAATCTTCTTAGGGAAAGAAAATGAAAACCCCTATTTCCATGTTAGGGTAGTACCCTAAAAATTAGAAACCTAGATGATGATGCCTTGAAACTTAGGTTATTCCCTTTCTCCCTGAAAGATAAAGCCAAATCGTGGCTATATAGTTTGGATTCCGGGTCCATTGTAACATATGAACAACTTACATCTGCCTTTCTGAATAAGTTTTTCCCTAAGCACAAAACATCGTCTATTAGGACGCAAATATGCACGTTTTCTCAACAGGAGGGAGAATCTTTGTATAGGTATTTGGAAAGGTTCAATGATCTATTAGCTAAATGTCCACATCATGGTTTAGAAAAGTTTAGGTTAGTTCAGATCCTTTATGAGGGTTTAGATTATCCCACTACAACCACAGTAGAATCTATGTGTACAGGTGGGTTTGAAAACCAAACAGTTGATGATGTGATGACATATTTGAGTGAAATCGCTGAAAATACCCAACAATGGGAAAATAGTAGGGAACCCAAGAAAACAATTCTTCTAGGAAGAGAAACGTTAATAGGCTAGAAGGAGGCTTTGAATCAGATGCCCAAATTGCAGCAATAGATAAAAGGTTAGAAGCTTTAGAATTGGGTCACACTAGTGGTAGAGTGGAGACTTTTTGGGAAGGCCGGACTATTGAAGAGCAAGTCAATACTCTTTATAATAATAACACTAGATTTGATAACCGTCAGAAATTTGACCCATATTCAGAAACCTATAATCCTGGTTGGAGAAACCATCCGAACTTCTCATGGTCTAAGGACCAGAATCAAGGTCAGTTTAGTAATTCTAATTCCCAGGTTTTGGTTCAAATAATAACTCTTTAGGTCCGTTTCAGAACCCTTTAGAGAATAGAATGACTAGCTTAGAGGAATCTCTTAGTGTATTAAGAAAGAGCCAAGATATGTTAGCACAGAGCCAGGAAATGTTAATAAAGAGCCATGTTAGTTTTCAAGAGGAAACCAAGCAGAACTTTCAAAATAATGCTCAGACCCTTGCTAAGTTAGAACTTCAAGTAGGTTAAATAGCTAAGACTTTAAGTGAGAGAGATAACGGTAGGTTTCCTAGTCAAACACAACCCAACCTTAGAGGAGTTCATGAAATAGGTGCAAAGCCATCACATCAGTTGAATTCAGTTAGAACCCTCAGGAATGGTAGAGTAGTAGACAATCAGGTAACCATGCCCGATAGTGAGCATGTCGTAGTACACCCCTTGGGACCACCCATAGCTGAGGGGACTAATAAAATCTCTGATGATGCGAATTCGGTTCCTGAGAGGCCATATTTTATGCCTAGAGCCCTATTTCCACAACTACTAGTACCAACAAAGAATGAATCCAACTTTAATGACATAATGGAGGTTTTTAAGAAAGTTACCATAAACCTTCTATTACTAGAAGCAATTAGGCAACTGCCGGCTTATGCCAAGTTCCTTAAAGATATGTGTACGTGAAAGCGAAAGCTTAGTGTCCCTAAAAATGCCTTTTTAGCTAGTCATGTAAGTTCGATCATTCAGAACCCCACAACTCCTAAGTATAAAGACCAGGTGCCCCTACCATTGCTTGCACGATAGGAAAACACAGTTAGCTGATAGGTCCGTTAAAATTCCTCGTGGTGTCATAGAAGATATTCTAATTGAGGTCGACAAATTTATTTATCCTGTGGATTTCGTGGTCTTAGATATCCAACCTGTCCCTGACCCGGAGAACCAGATACCTGTGATTTTTAGGTCGCTCATTTTTAGCTACGTCTAATGCGATCATAAACTGTCGAAATGGTATTATGAATCTATTTTTTGGTAATATGACTATTGAGTTGAATATTTTTAATGTCAATAATCTACATTCTGAGGTAGATGACACGTGCATTGAAGAGGTGAACATGATATGAACCTTAATTCAGGAGTCTTTACCAAACATCGTATCGGAAGATCCATTAGAAAGTTGTCTGGCCCATTTTAACATGAATTTAGACGATGATAGCAACATTGAACAAGTTAATGCTCTATTAGATTCTATTCCTATGTTAGACATTGATAAATGGAAAGATAGGTTCAAACCATTACTAGCTTGCGAATCTACCTTAATCCCTTATTTGGAAGAGCCTGAAAAGCATTTAGGGTCACCTGAGACTTTTCTTGTGAATATAGCTTCCGATCAGGAGAGTAGGCCAGAAATCATGCTTCAAGATAATAAGGAAACATTAGGGTTAACCATATAGGATGCGACACATATAAGTCCTACAGTTTGTATGCCTCAAATGCATTTAGAGGGTGAACCACCTGATTATAATTTAGAGAAAGCAATTGACCTTTTTCAGGAACCTTATGGTCTAGAAATTAGGAATATTGTGACTAGTCTATCTAGAGATACCCAAAATTATAAGTTTGGCGGTAGTGATGCTCAAGTATCCCCAATTGAAGTCCATAACTTGGGACTAGATCCTAGTGGTCCTAAGGTATTAGTTGAATCTCTACTGACTCCACAACCCGATCCTCCTGATATTGTCCGGGAGGAAATCCAGGAATTAAAAACCCATAGTTCAGAAGAATCTATTAGTCAATATCCTCATATGAAGCCCAAGTGGGCACCACAGAAAAACACAGTTGTCTTGCAGGAAACATTGGATGAGGATGTGCTTTGTCTGTTCATTTTTATAATTTGGTGCAGTTGTCTCATAATGGTGGCAATTTTATTTGATTTTGTTGACCCACAGCTGTTTCGACTATTGATATACGATTTGAAAGGTAATTATCCATTTTGTGGTATTTACGTATGGGTGAAGACTTTAAACTTAGCACTTCTTGGGAGGTAACTCATTCTCATGCAACATGGTAATATCTTTCCTTAACTCTTTTGCTTCAACTGGTAACAGTTTCTCCTTGTTCATGCTTTTAATTTCATATTTAGAACATTGAGGACAACATTAGATTTAAGTTTGGAGGTATGAGAGAAACTTTTTAGTTGCATTAATAAACTTCAAAGCTTAGAAATTTATGCATATTAAGGATGGCACTAACCAATCTAAGTGGATGGAAGCATCTTGGTTGTAGGAGTTGAGGAACCAATCTGATTAGATGGAAACATCTAAAGAGTCTAATCATAGAAGCACAGAGCTCAGGTGTTAGAAAAAAAAAATTTTAAAAAAAACATGGTAATTTCGCCATATGTCGTTGAATCCTTTTCACTTCTATTTTTATTTTGTTTTGTTTTTAAAATATGTTTCTCTAAGTAATAAGGTGGGGCTCACGAATCAAGTTGTTACCACTGCTAGGGTGAAATAGAGTGATTGAGATACCATAAAAAAAATTGAGACCAGACCATCAGACCAACCGGAATAAATTCAATAAAGTCGACCACTTGTACCCTTGTATATGCCAGCTGAGTTGACCTAGAGTTAGGATTATCGACCACTGGTTCCCTTGTATATGCCAGTGTGTTGATATTAGTCCAGACCAGTATCTCAGTCCACTAGGATAGGTTTATTTTGGCAGTAGCCTTCAGACAGATATGGGAAACACCGTTCACCTTAGTTAACATCAAAACCATCTACGTTTTTTCTCTACATCCATCTTCTTAATCTATCCATGTGATTGGTTGACTCCGGTTATGATGTCCAGAAACTATCTGAGTAGATATCTGTCACTTATATATGAATTTTAGTATGCTTCAGTGCAAACTCGTGTACAACAATTGGAATTTCGCATCAGGGTACTTCCTCATGTAGTCAATAAGTATGCCAACCAAGGAGATTCTTTAGTGCCTTCCAAGGTTTTGCGTAGATAGCTAGAGTCTGGAGTAAAGGTTTTGTGGATATATCTCTTGTAATCCCTCCCGAGACTATAACTCGGCCGCTAGGGCTACCTAGGGGTTTAAAGGCTTGTTGCATGCGCTAAATGCAACCGAAGATGCCTGCGACACTGAGTTAGGATTTTATTATCTAGATTTGATTTGCTCGGGACTATCAAATAATAAGTTTGGGGGTATTTGATAGACGCATTTATGTGTCTATTTTGATCTCGATTGTTTATATTGTTAGTACCCATTTTTGTATTTATTTGATTATTTTATGTCTTTGTAGGTAATTTTGGAGAAATAAACGTGTGCGGAGAAATTGGCTCGAAAAGTGTTATTTGCTCCCCCGGGACAAAATTGCTAAAGGCATCCTTCAGTTGGATAAGGGGCACCCAGACGATAAGGGGCACCTACCTGCTATTGGCACCCCATCAGAGGATAAGGTGAGGACATCTTCAACCAATCAAAACTCAAATTTGGCGGGAAAGTTTTGGCAGCAAAAGTTCAGACTTGGGGTTGGATTTTTCGGCAAGATTTAGAGAGACTCAATCATTAGTATTGGTTGGGATGGACTTCTTAAGGTTAAAAAGGGGAGGTATAAGTCTTCTTAAAGTTTCAGAAATGGTCGGATCATCGAGTTCCATGAAAACATAGGCGAGAAGAATGTGTTCCAGCACCGTAAATATCTAGACAATTTCGATGAGATTTTCTTGATGTTTCTCACGAGCTTGGACTGGAATTGTCCTGTTGCGATCAAACAGGCTAGTATAATGGAATTGACGCGAAAAAAATAAGATGATTCTCATGCGGATTCGACAAAACAAGAGCATGGACCTTTCTCGGGTATGTTTAGATATCTCTGGACAAGATTTTCTCGGAGTTTCGCTTGGATATGAATTGATATGGATACGGTACACCAAAACAGGGAGGTTAGTGTTAGAAAAAACGCTTTAAAATTACCAATTTTTCCATGGACTATGTTTTGATCCCTAGACCTATTGCCCATTAATTGTTTTTTCTTTTGAATAGATAAAACAATAGTCCCACATTGACTAAAATCTAAAGAGTTTTAGACATAAATACCATAGAGTTGGCTATAAGGGCATGGCCCTTGGGTCATTAGACTTTTGTGCTTGGGGGGGAGGCTTAGACTAGGGCAAGGTTGCCTTTCCCGTACGCGCGGTGCTTCGCACAGAAGCACGCACGCCGCCGCCGCCGTCCGTCGGGTCGGGCTCGGGCTCGGGTTCGGGTGTGGGTGTGGGTGTGGGTGTATTAGATCCTATCTTTTTGCTGAAATTTTTGGTACGTGTTTTCCACACAAGTAGAAGAATCTTTTCTTTGTCTGCACGTTTTGTCCTGACTTCTTTGTCTGAACGTGCTTGTCTTGGCTTCTTTGTTGTACGTGTTTTGTCCTGGCTCCCTTGTATGTACGTATTTGGCTTGGCAGCAACACACTGCTCCATGCCTGACAAAACAACTTTTTGCACTATCTTTAACCCAACATACCAGTTTTTTCTGTCATACGCATGGGTTTTCTTTCTTGTTTGTAACTACACAAACACTATATAAGAGAGTAGTTGTAATCTCAGAAAACACACCACAGAGAAATATCTCTTCTACTCTCCCTCAGTTTTTCTGTAAACATCTCTTCTACTGTTTTAAGTTCTGCCAAGCTCTAAGGGTACCCTCATTGTATGCTACATTGAGGGGTACTAACTGTAGTTGTATCCTGGAGGTGACTCGCCAACTGCTGTAGCATCTCAGAGGAGTGGCAGGCGATATTGCCTTTAGGACAGCGTAGTCTACGTGCCTCTACATTTTCTGTGCAGCAACATCAGCAACATTATTTTGAGCTAAGTATCTTCTTCTCAGTTACTTATTAGTAATATTCCCAACAATCTAAAGGCAATATCCTCTTTACTATATTTTGTAACAACATGGGAAAGAGTACTGTAGACAAACCCCCAAAGTTTAGTGGCAAAGACTTTAAACGATGGCAGTCCAAAATGTTATTCTTCTTAAAAGACCAAAGGCTAGATGAAGTTGCCTTAGAAAGACCCTCAAGAAGGCTTCATGACCGTGGTTATGAAGATAGACTGGATAGGTGGACTAGGAAAAATTACATGTGCAAAAACCATATTCTTAACTGTCTGGATGACTCCTTGTACGACTTTTATAATGCAAAAGAGAATTTTACTGCTTTTGATTTATGGGAAGCCCTAGAAGAAAAATATCTTGCTGAAGCTGCTGGAAGCAAGAAGTTCTTGGTGGCTAGGTTCCTGGAATATAAGATGACTGATGAAAAGCCTGTTGTAGAACAATTCGTCGAACTCCAGCTACTCATCAACGAAATTCTTGCTGAAGGCATGCATATTGATGAATCTCTACAAGTATCTGCAGTGATTGAAAAGCTACCACCCTCATGGAACGAGTACAAGAGGAGGCTGCGACACAAGAATCGTGAAATCACCATGGTGGAGCTGGGGAAAAAGATCCAGGTGGAGGAACTTCTGTGCTGCAAGACAAGAGCCTGATGCTGAGCAAAGACATGTCAAACAAAGCTCATGTCCTGGACGATAATGCTGCGTCAAAGAAAAGGCACGGAGAATCCAGCAAAAATGGTAAACGTAACAAACAACGTAACTCCAAAGGTAACCATCTTAAGCCAAAGGGTGGTGTCTCCAAAAACACCATCAAAGGCGACTGCTATAACTGTGGGAAAACTGGTCATATGGCCAAGGACTGTAGGGCACCTAAAAAGACCAAAAATGATCCTAAACAGAAAAATAAGGCAAACGTAGTAGATGATTCTGGATATTTTACTGGCATGGTGTCTGAAGTCAACCTTGTCTCTAATGTGACCAATGTGAGAGACTGGTGGCTTGATTCTGGAGCCACTAGGCATGTCTGTAAGTTCAGAAATGCTTTCTCCTCCTATAACAAAGTAGGAGACGATGAGAAATTGTTTATGGGAAACTCTTCTACCTCTAAAGTGGTAGGAAAAGGCAAGGTTGAATTGAAGCTCACTTCAGGAAAAACTCTCGCATTGAATGACGTGTATCACGTCCCGGACATATGCAAGAATCTTATCTCAGAAACCATCTTACTTGGAAAGGTTTTAAATTTGTAGCTGAGTCTAACAAAGTTGTAATCTCTAAAGGTGGTGACTTCGTAGGAAAAGGATATGTCACTGATAACATGATTAAGCTTAGTGTACTTTCTTTGAACTTGAATGATAATGCATCTTCTTCTGCTTATGTTTGTGACTCCTCACATGTTTGGCATGATAGACTAGGACATGTTAATTTCAAATCTATTGAAAGACTTGCTAAATTAGGCTGCATTCCTAAAATAAACTTTGACAGAGGTCATAAATGTGAAATTTGTGTTGAATCTAAATATGCTAGAAAACCCTTTAACAAAAAGGTTGAACGTAGTACAACTCCCCTAGAACTAATCCACTCCGATTTGGGAGATTTGAAATCAACACCAACTAGAGGTGGGAAAAAATGGTACATCACTTTTATAGATGATCACTCAAGATACTGTCAGGTTTATCTTCTTAGAAGTAAAGATGAAGCCTTAGACGCTTTCAAATTATATAAACTTGAAGTAGAAAACCAAAGAGGTGTTACTATTAAAACTCTTAGGTCGGACCGAGGCGGTGAGTATGTGATACCTATAGGAGAATTCTGCAAACTTAATGGCATCATTCATGAAACTACTGCACCTTCTTCACCTGAGTCGAATGGAGTAGCTGAAAGGAAAAACCGAACACTCATAGATATGGTGAACGCTATGTTAGCTAGTTCAGGGCTACCTTCGAACCTGTGGGGGGAAGCAATTCTCTCTGCTTGCTATATCTTGAACCGAGTTCCATTTAAGAAATCCGACAAAACTCCATATGAGTTATGGAAAAAGACAACCGTCCTATGCATACTTTAAAGTGTGGGGGTGTTTGGCCAAGGTGGCCACTCCTCGTTCCAAGAAAACCAAAATAGGACCTAAAACTGTAGATTGTGTTTTCCTAGGATATCCTGAGCACACTAGTGCTTATAGGTTCATGGTAATTGGTGAGAACACCATAATGGAATCCAGAGATGCAGTGTTTTTCGAACACATTTTCCCTTTAGGGTCTGGACCTCATAAAAGGGTCCGCGATGATCTCTCAGATGTTCCTTCGACTAGTCAACCCCCGTCTCTAGATGCTGAAACCGAACCTAGAAGAAGTAAGAGGGTCAGAACCGAGAAAGGTTTCGGTCCAGATTTTGTGACTCTTACGGTAGAGTCTGAACCCCAAACCTATAAGGAAGCTATGACTTCTCCGGAAGCTCCCTTCTGGGAAGAAGCTTCAAATAATGAGTGGGATTCCATTCAACAAAATGAAACTTGGGAGCTTGTAGACTTACCTCCTGGTAGTAAAACCATAGGTTGCAAGTGGGTCTTCAAAAGGAAACTTAGAACAGATGGAACTATAGAAAAACACAAAGCTAGGTTGGTAGCTAAGGGGTACAGACAACAGGAAGGATTAGATTTCTTTGATACCTATTCACCGGTCACTAGAATCACTTCTATCCGGATGCTGATTGCTATTGCTTCTATTTATGATTTGCATATACATCAGATGGATGTTAAAACTGCTTTTTTATATGGTGAATTGAATGAAGAAATTTATATGGACCAACCGAAGGTTTTGTTGTGAAAGGTTTTGAAGATAAAGTATGCAAACTGAAAAAATCTTTGTATGGTTTAAAACAAGCACCTAAACAGTGGCATGAAAAATTTAATCATGTAATGATATCTAATGGCTTCAAGGTTAATGAATCTGATAAATGTGTTTACATTAAATCTGTGGATGATTCTCATGTTATTGTGTGCCTATATGTTGATGATATGCTCATATTAGGTAGTAACCTTGATAGTATATACCACTAAAAGCATGCTTAACGAAAACTTTGACATGAAGACTTAGGCCCTGCTGATGTAATCTTAGGGATGAAAATCAGAAAGATGTCTGATGGATATAGTCTTAGTCAATCTCATTATGTTGAAACTGTGCTTAAGAGATTTAATCATGAAAATGCTAAACCTGCAACTACTCCTTATGATCCCAATTGCAAATTGAAAAAGAACAAGGGTGAGGGTATTTATCAACTTGAGTATTCTCGTGTTATTGGCAGTCTTATGTATTTAATGAACTGTACAAGACCTGATATTGCCTATACTGTGAGTAGATTAAGCAGGTACACTTGCAACCCTGGGCAGGATTGTAACACCCCAAATTTTGAGCCTGGGTTCCAAACCCAAATCCAAACCCAAAATCCAAGATTCTACCTTTAATTGCAGGCCCTGACTTCCACACTTGGCCCAAGTCCAAACGACTAATTCTTTGTCTAATCTTTATTTATGTTCAATTCAGAAATTTTGTTGCAGCGGACATATAAAAATTCTTTTAAGAAAATCTAACCGTTAGATTGACGTGATTTTTAATTTACATAAACCCTAAAGAAATATAATTTATCCTAAAAATTAATTTCACCGTTAAAAGTTCCGTATTTAATCCAAAATAGTTACGTTTTTAAGGAGGAGTCATAAAATAGAAACAGACACCAGGTAATTCAAGGAATTTTGCTGACGTAAATACGAATCCATAAATTATTATAATTATACATTCTGAATCCTAACTTATCATATTTCCAATCATAAAATTTCTATAATTTTTAGTTTATCTTAAAGACATTTTGACCATAGTCAAACGAGTAGTTGACCTGTACTGCAGAAATGTAAAACAGTGATGGTTCGTTTTACAAAAATCATAACAATTCATTCACAACGTCAAATTAGCTTTGATCTACCATGATGAAAAGATAAAGGAACGATCTTCAAGTTTACAGAAGACACAAAAGTCTAAAACATAACGTAGAATATTTTGAAAAATAGATAAAATTCAGTACAGCTGAATCTGACAGAAAACGTCTGAGTTTTGTACAGTGAAAACAACTGATAAAAAAATACTTCTGGAACTCAGAAAATTCTAAAACTTTTATATGTGCATATTGAAAGAGTTTTACATATACGACGAAAAAATGAAAAAAAAAAGTATTATCTACTAATTATTATGGACAGTCAAACAGATCTGATCCAGAAATTTCCATTATTCAATCAAATAGACTAGTCTAAACAAAACATTATTTTCATTGGTTATACGTTAACCCAATAATATCTAAAGTTTTAATAACCAATAAATAACTAATTAAATCATCTAAAAGAGTTGATGATATTTTATTACAATTCTCAATCATAAATTCTATGCAAACTACTACTAATAACACCAAAACCGATCTCTACGCTTTTCCGCCATTAGCTCCTTGTGGTGCCATAAAATCTGGAATTTTTTGTCATTAAACGACGTGAGTTGTGACACCCAGTAGGAAAAGAAGCAACAAAATTTTTATCAAACATTTTCAATTCTTTTTAAAACAACTAACATGATTATTAGCATCACAACCACATGGAAACACCACATCCATAAGAACAATCAAATCAATCAATCAAATCCGCTCGCCCCAGGGAGCCCCACGTGGGTTTAGGGAACAAAACCGTTCCCAAGGATATCTCGTATCCCATCATAGTTGTTTTTAAGAATCACAATCTATGGACCGCAGCCCAACATACATAATCATACTCACAACATCGATTATCATTCATATATGAATCAAAACTTACAAAATAAAATTAATCAAAAGAAACTTAAATAAAAAGAAGGTTTTTGATTGTGTTGCGCCTACCTCCAATACTAGCCAGAAACACAAATCACCGATAGAGTAGTTCACCGCTGCCTCTCTACTTTTTTTTTTTTTTCGTTCTCTTTTTCTTTGTGCCGCTAGGTTTTTTTCTTCTTAAAATCACATAAGCATGAATATATACTGGATGGAAACCTAATTGTGACACAGGCTCACACGAGTGACCGAACCTAAAATAATAGACTAACTTTTTTCTTGATTGTAACTTACATTTTTAATTAGGCCCACTCACCAAACAGTGGCCCAAAAAAGAGTGTCCATTACTAAATTAGTTCACCTAAATTATTCTTAACTAAATGTTAAATCAAAGGCAAATAGTTCTATCTTTCTCTTTCACGTGACTAAATTCCTATACATTCCAGAACTAAGTTCTCCATGTTTCCACATAATCCAACTAGTTAACCAATAAAGCATCGACACATGGCATATTGTATGCTATAAGAAAATTGTTTCTTTAATTTAATTTTTGATTAAACATAAAATCTAATTTAATTTTTCTTAGCAAGTAAGATATATATTTGACGTGCCGTAAATTAGGTGCTCTTGACCATAACATAAAAATACCAAAATACCCTCTTAAGTAAATTACAAAATTACCCTTTCAGTAAAAGACGAAAATATCCTTGAAAATCGGATAGATATTACAAGGATCACTGGAATGCTCTCTACAGAGTTCTACGGTACCTGAGAGGAACTTCAAACTATTGCCTAAGTTTTGGGAAGTATCCTGTTGTGCTAGAAGGGTATTGTGATGCTAACTGGATATCAGACTCAGATGAGTGCAAATCCACTAGCGGGTACATCTTCACACTTGGTGGTGCGTCTGTGTCATGGAAGTCTACCAAACAGACATGTATAGCCCGATCCACCATGGAGTCTGAGTTTATAGCCTTGGAGAAAGCTGGAGAGGAAGCTGAATGGATACGAGGTTTCCTGGGTGGAATTCCACTCTGGCCCAAGCCTGTGTCTTCGATCGCAATCCACTGTGACAGTCAAGCTGCTATTGGATGCGCAAAGAATAGTGTATACAACGGAAAGTCTATACATCTTCGAAGAAGACACAAGACAGTGAAACAACTACTCTCTACTGGCATCATCTCTATAGACTTTGTAAGGTCTAAAGAGAATATTGCAGATCCTTTGACGAAAGGGTTATCTAGAGAGGTAGTTAGATCCACATCGAAGGGGATGAGACTCAAGCTCATAGAATAAATCGCCATGAAGGACACTCAACCTTGTGAATGGAGCTCCAAGATCAAGGTTCAATGAGATAACTAATTTTTGGTGATGTCGAGAGAAAGCACTATCTTTGTCCCTCCCTATGGTGTAACCATATGATAGTGCTGCCTGCATGTTTTAGGATGATCTGTCAGGATCTTAATGAGTTCCATGGCTTTATTTAAAGCGGAGTGTGGCAGGACACTCTTAATGGACTCACCTATGTGGATGTTGGAAGTGGGGCCGCTTCCTATGAGAATTTGAGCTTTTTCTCTAGAGACATTCATTAAGTCCGGGATTTAGCCCACGACCAAAACGGGCACAACGGCAAGAGCTTGGCAGCTTTCTTTTTCTTTGAGACATCAAAGTGTGGTTGTTATTTCTGAACTGCACTCACTGTTGACGGTTCAAGACATTGTGTTCACCGAAACAACAAGCAGTTCCGGTAACCTCTCACTATGTTAAGGTTCAATCTCTGGGACACCTTAGCCTAATATTGATGTATTATTTTTTCTCGTATTTCGTCGATATGTTTTATCATTCATGTGGGGGATTGTTAGAAAAAACGCTTTAAAATTACCAATTTTTCCATGGACTATGTTTTGATCCCTAGACCTATTGCCCATTAATTGTTTTTTCTTTTGAATAGATAAAACAATAGTCCCACATTGACTAAAATCTAAAGAGTTTTAGACATAAATACCATAGAGTTGGATATAAGGGCATGGCCCTTGGGTCATTAGACTTTTGTGCTTGGGGGGGAGGCTTAGACTAGGGCAAGGTTGCCTTTCCCGTACGCGCGGTGCTTCGCACAGAAGCACGCACGCCGCCGCCGCCGTCCGTCCGGTCGGTCGGGTCGGGCTCGGGCTCGGGTTCGGGTGTGGGTGTGGGTGTGGGTGTATTAGATCCTATCTTTTTGCTGAAATTTTTGGTACGTGTTTTCCACACAAGTAGAAGAATCTTTTCTTTGTCTGCACGAGTTTTGTCCTGACTTCTTTGTCTGAACGTGCTTGTCTTGGCTTCTTTGTTTGTACGTGTTTTGTCCTGGCTCCCTTGTATGTACGTATTTGGCTTGGCAGCAACACACTGCTCCATGCCTGACAAAACAACTTTTGTTGCACTATCTTTAACCCAACATAACCAGTTTTTTCTGTCATACGCATGGGTTTTCTTTCTTGTTTGTAACTACACAAACACTATATAAGAGAGTAGTTGTAATCTCAGAAAACACACACCACAGAGAAATATCTCTTCTACTCTCCCTCAGTTTTTCTGTAAACATCTCTTCTACTGTTTTAAGTTCTGCCAAGCTCTAAGGGTACCCTCATTGTATGCTACATTGAGGGGTACTAACTGTAGTTGTATCCTGGAGGTGACTCGCCAACTGCTGTAGCATCTCAGAGGAGTGGCAGGCGATATTGCCTTTAGGACAGCGTAGTCTACGTGCCTCTACATTTTCTGTGCAGCAACATCAGCAACATTATTTTGAGCTAAGTATCTTCTTCTCAGTTACTTTATTAGTAATATACCCAACAGTTAGTGATCTTGTAATGTCCGAAAAAGAAATTTCCTTATTTATCTCGGTTATACAGAAACAGGGAAAGAATCTCGGCTAGACATGGAAATTACGTGGGATTAAGGGGAATATATCTTTTCCATAGGATTTTATTACGTCACAGATATAATTTTGGAGAGTTTTGAACGGTCAGAAGACGCGTAAGAAGACTTGGGAAGAAATTCCCGGAGCCTGGCAGGGAAGAAAATATTCTAGGGAAACTAAATATTTCGGAGGATTTGAGGGACCTGTTGTGTATAAATATAACCTATTCGAGTCTTAGAAGGGAAGTCGAGACCTAGGTTAGAGTTTGGAAGTATACAGAGATGAGAAATCAAAGTTGCAGAGAAGTTCTTCATCACCAGCAGAACGAGGAAGAAGAAGATAGAAAAACCGTTAACGATTCTTTCATATATTGTAACGGTTTTGAAATAATTATTTTTGTAAGGGTTTTCTCTGTAACAGTAGTCTCTGTAACAACGAGTTCTGTAACAATTATATCTGTTAAAAACTCGCTGCTTCACACCTTTTCCCTCTTTTAATCAACTTTTGAGCTATGAACCAATACTTTGAGCAAGTGATCAATATGAGGAGATAAACCCCTTTGCCGAGGCGATGGAGGAAGATATTTTTCCAACAATTATGTGGTAACAATCATTTAGTTAATTTCTGCAATTCTTTTTATGATTATTTGCATTGAATCAAAATTGGAATAATGATTTTTATTTGAGTTGTTGTGTTTTCACTTGATGGTGCATGCTTAGCTTAGGGCTCTTGATGTTCCATGCTTGAGATTAACTACTAGTGTTTTGAAAATCTACCATTGGCAATATTTTAGAATCACAATTTCTTTTGGAGCTATATTGTCTAGAATTGCATGATAATTATTAATATTGAATCACATGAAAAATTGGAAAATAGTGGAATTCTTAGTCTCAGTTTTCTCTAAAATCTTGATAACAACATCAATTTAGTTTTCTTTATTTTTAGTTTTCGAAACTTAAGTCTAAAATGAAATCTCTACAAGTCTTTAACGAACCACTTTTCTTACCACTGTAAAAACTACATCAGATAGTTTCTTGCAAAAGTGGCTTCTAAGACGTTGGATGAGCAAATAAGTGGTTAGATTTGCATTCAGTTTAGGACCCACCACTTCCACTTCGTGACCCACCATTTTCCCTAAAGGGTTCAAGGCTTCTGGATAAATGGGGATGGTGGGACCCAAGGGAGTAAATGATAAACGTGTTGACTACATTGAGAAAGAAAAGATATAACAAACGTGTTGCAGTCTCTAAACATTTTTCAATTCAATCGAATTAAACGCAATGAATTTGTAGGAGACTAACTAAAGTTCCTTAGTATATTCAAGCGGTAAACAGAAGTGAAAACAAGTACACAAAATTAGTTATTCGCTGTTACCAAATGGATCCTTTCTTAATGGAATCAGCAGCTGAAAAGAACACAATTCTTTGTGCAACTCTGATAACTGATAAAAATATATATTTCTTTTACCCCAGATGAAGTGACCAAACAGATCGACAGGGAATGGGTTAATCTCACCTCAACATATTCTATCCAAGTGATTCATAATGATTATTTAAGTATCAAGTTCGAGAATGAAAAGGATAAAATGATGGTTATGGATTATGCACCATGGATGGTCTTTCAAAATCAATATGTACTTATTTTAAAAGCGTGGTGTAGTCCTCATGTACCTCCTCCTAAGATTGAGTTCACTACTTGTACATTCTGGATCCAAGTACATAACATACTAAGGATCATGATTACAGAAAACTTGGGTTTCAAAATTGGCGAAGTTATTGATTATCAAGTCTTGAAAGTCTAACTTTGTGAGAAAAGAAGGGAGAGAAATAATTTCCTGAGAATTAGACTTGTTGTGGATGCTACTAAGAGACTGGCTACTGGTTTTTGGTTGTGTATTTCAAGGAAACTTAATGAAGTGTATTGGGTGTCTCTAAAGTATGAGAATTTACCTAAAAATCTATGTTACAGATGTGGTATTCTAGGTCATGATAAGGATTGTTTTTTTAATAGTGAGTTACCTGAAGTACCCATTGGAGAGAAGTGTATTGTGAATTATATTGCTAACAGTGTTGTGTATGCAGGAGCAGTGCCTTCAAGGGTTTCTGTTGACGCTAAAACTTTAGAGGAGGATGAGAGTGAGAGGGGTTATGGACATTGGTTGTATGAAGAAGAAGGTCAGGATATTGAGGATGAGGATGAGGATAGTGAGGATGGTGATGGTGGAGACGATGACAGTGAGAACGGTAAGTAAGATGGGATAATCTATGATGAAGATTAATGAGTATAGTGCTTATGAATAATCATATGTAGATAAGTTATTCGATCTGATTTCAACACAAATAGATGGATCCTTGGTGCATATTTCACATTCAAACGTAACCACATTCTCGTGGCAAATGCAAACTTGTTGCTGAAACTCACCTGTCAAGCTAAGAAAACCAGGAGTTTAGCACATCCGTTTTTAATTGCTTTCCGAACAAAGAGAACCAGGAGTTATTTCCTTTTACTGAACCAGCACTTAGTGAGATTGTATTAATGTGTATTGAAAATGGTCAGTTGTTCTATTTATTTTTAGTTTTATGGTATTGAAGTTTCAGGTCATATGTATACTGTGAAAAACTAATTTTTATGTGTTTGCGAGATCGGATTTAACATGTAAAAAACTAATTTTTATGTGTTGCGAGATCGCTGATAGCATATAATTAATCTAATAACTCTTGACATTTGTGTGAATATGTTGTTTTTGGTGGTAGGCTTGTAAATTGCAACATACCATTGCACGGGAATTTGTTCTTATCTGCATAAGAAGTCTGGAGGAAAAATGTAATCAGGTAGACTAAAACCTCTGTATAAGAATACTAGGTAGTTGAGATAGCCAGCTTTGGCGGTTAGTCAGGGATGCAGGTCAGTTGAGATAGCTAGATTTTTTTACGGTTAGTCAAAGAATGCAGGTCAGTTGAGATAGCCAGCTTTTAATTAGGAAATCGTTAATTAAAAAAAGAAATACGGCCAGATTAGAAAATCAGTACTTAAATTAGGTTGAGTTAGGCTAAAGTGAATCCCAACTTATCCAAATTTAGTAGTCTTGACTGATATCCGACGCGCTTTGTCTTTGGTAAATGATCTCTAAATCTGCTTGGATAGAATATAGGTGAGCATTGAGCTTTACAATCTACACAAAAAGATTCTCAATGTTTTAGTTGGCTACATAAAATTTTAATCTTGATTTATTACTTTTTTGTTATTTTAAGGCTTAAGCATTGTACACATTCATTATTCGGAAATGCTATTCAACTCCCTCTTTCCCACCTCCCTATTCACCTCCTTCCAATCTTAACCACACATTTGGATTTGAATTCACTTTCAGGTAAAAGTGGGGTTCAGCACTCCCTTGATGTGGGGTTTAGATTAGAGGGAGGTGAATAGGGATATGGAAAAGAGGGAGCCAAATAGCACCTATTATTACAAAAATTCTTTACAGACCGAGCTGGAAAAACCAGCTCAAAATCGCTAGATACAAATCCACCCCCTTACACGTCTCCCGAGGGTGCGAGACCTCTGGGACCCACAAAAAAGGAAAAAAAAAATAGATAAATTTGTGTTTGGGGCGGTTTTGAGCTAGTTTGGTTTCCTCGAGTCTCGACCTATACCCTTCGTAATAATAAGTCTTCTCGAGTAGATTTCAGAAGTCAAGGTCACAGGTCACAACAAGATGTTTCCCTCTATATACATTCGAGCGAGATGTTTTTTTATAATCGAATTCTTCTTCACCCAACTCTAAATAGAGTTGAAAAACACTTGCAATCGAATGCAATCCCTTAATTGACGAAAATGGAGTTTTTCACTTGAAGTTGATCGCCGATCACTCATGTGAAGAATTTTTTTTTCTCAAAACACAAGTGAAAAGGAGGATTTTTCGCTCGGAATACAATAACACCTTTATCACTCATAAGCCTATTCAAATTTTACCTCTTTCACTCTTAAAAACCAGATTTGTGGCCCTGCTACGCAACCAAGAGGGAGCGTTTCATTGTTTTCATCATCATTCGGAAAGCCAATAGCCAACTTGAGCACTACTTACGGGATCTCAATACAACCGTAGATTTATCTATTAAAAGGAGAAATTTTGATATTAAATATGTAATTTATAGTAATTATTATATAACGTGACATCCCGATGTTTTTTCTATTCTTTTTTTTTTCTTCTAATTGTCATATATTTTAATCGAGGTAATTTTAGCATTTTTTTGAGTGAATTATTTTAGCATTATTAAGACGATCAACCACACCTTCTACTTTATAGTGTTACTCATTTTGTAGCGGCACAAAATAAACATCGTATGTACCCACGAATTAAGAGTGCACAGGAACCGAGCCGAAAACCCGAACCGACCCGGAACCGGCGGAACAGTACCTGTTTTTGTACCGAACCGAGGAAGGGGGTACAGGTACCGGTCCAAAAAATAGGAACCGAGGCTGATGAGGTACAGGTACACGGTCCTGCCTAAGTCCCGTACCGTCCCGGACCGAATATACCGAAGAATTCTAGCCATCAGATTTAGTGGTAGTGAACTAATAATAGCCATTAGATTTAGGGGGTATATATATAGAACATAAGGCTAGGGTTTCTTATTTTCTTATTTCTTTTTTCCGTCTCTCTCAGAGAAGGAGAAGAACTCCATTAGAGTTACAGGGAAGAGTTTTATTCTGAATCTTCTCTTCTCCATTAGACTTCAACTCCACGAACACCAGTTACACTTACACCACCTCTAGATCGAGAAGAAGAAGGAGAAATTGTTAACCAAGTGTAAGTACTTTTGCTTTTTTTTTCTCTCCAATTTTACTGATTCTTTATTTATTGTGTTTTATTGTGATTCACAGAACTTGATTCGTTATTTTTATTGTGATTTTTGATGGCCAATTGCTAGGAATTGAATTAATTTAATTTAGGGTTTGATATAGGGTTATATCACGCCAAGGAGAAGACGAAGGGAAAGGATTCAAGGAACCATCCAGCTCAGAAATTGTTAATCAAGGGTAAGTTCATCAAAATCTCTCATTGATTCCTGTGAAATCTTCTTCTGTTTTTGTGAAATCTCTCATTTTTGTAGGGTATTTATGTTTGTTTGATCCTCGGATTTCTAATTCAGTGGACTTGAGATGCTAATTAAAAAATTTATGTGAAAATTCATTAAACCATATTGTAATGGAATTCAGAATATCTAAAACAAATTTACCTGTGCTGTGTAGGGTTTCTTTGGTTTGATTTAGGTTTGGTTGGGGAACTGTATATGACTTTATTTAGCTTCAGATTTGTAAATGAGTTTAACTTGTCTATTTTAAGGATATAAATGGAGTGTGCTCTTTGTTTTCAAGTTGCATCATGTCCATTTTTGCTTTATTAGAATTGTGTCTGTAGTTAACACTTGTATTATCTAGTGTAGCTTTGTTATATTTGTAGTACAAAGTTGTCGCCACTAAATAATTCGTTGTTAGTAATAGCTTTAAGGTACTTACTTCCTTGTTTTGTAAATATATATATTTCTGTGAACTGTTTTTTTTTCTTAAGCTTATAAGGTGCTTGCGAATCTGCTGTACAAGCCAAGGAGGAAGAAAAAAGAGATTAGTAATTGTTTCTACTCGCGGTTTAGTGTCGGCGGTAAGTTTCTTGAAACAATAATGTGAAATGATGCTTTTGTGATAGATTTTTACTATGGTTGCTTACTGAAACTTCTGCTTTGCTTTGTATCATTCACTCCCTGCAAATATGGTGTGTGCAAATTTGGAAACCATGACTCTCTCATTCATTATCTAACTTGTGCATTTGGTTGATGTTCTAGTTGCTCTTACTGATTCATGAACATGTGTGTAGTTTGGCACTTTGGCTTGTAATCTTCTTATGTATTTTATATGCAAATGGCATCCTGAATCTGCAAAGTGATAATGGTTGTTGTTGTTGTGGATTGTGAATCGAAATCATGTTTGAATTGGTGCCTGTCTCAGTTTATTCCATTAATGTTAGGCATTTTTGTTTGCAGTATCTTGTATTTTGTTGGTCTTTTATGTATTAAACTGTAAACTCTTCTTCGGATTTTCAAATTTGCATTTTATAGAAATGCTTGCTCATTTTTCTTTCATTTTGCTCATATTTCTGAGTTGGGTGATTGGTATGTTCTTATATACTTAAAAATGTTGTTTTTAGTTCAAATTACTTACTAACTGCTATTAAAATTTTTTTTGCAGAGTTCCACTGGTTCTATCATAGCCACCGCCAGTGCTGCCATGGAGTTGGAATAGCCGAATAGTCATCTTTTATTTGCAATGTCCTTCTTTTCTTCATTCAAATTACTTAAGAGTCTTAAGACTATTGTTTGTAATTGTGTATGTCTATGTGTTGCAGCTACTGTCTACTTGCTATGTATTTAGCTTTGGATTGTTAATATTACATCTATCTTTTTAAAGAACAAGAATTTTTTTTACAAAAGTACCGACAGATACCGGAACCGTACCCGGTACCGTACGTGTACCGAATTTTACCGGAACCGAGGTACAAGGTACAGGTACCGGTCCAAAATTTTGGAACCGAGGCTAGGGAGGTACAGGTACTCGGCCTCCGCAAGAACCGAGCCGAACCGTACCGTGTGCACCCTTACCACGAATACCCGTCAACGCCATAAATCCACTACATCCCTCGAAGGATGTTGGGCGATTAATCGCAAATGTCATATATAAAGTTTAGACTGAAAACCTAGGTCATCAGTTAATTTATTCTCTTATATTTTTCTGCTATATTCTCTTTTGTATTGCAAGAAATTTTATTTTAATACTAAAAACAGTCGTTCATATAATCGGTTATCAAAGATAGCAGGGGTACCATTTGATCCAATGTTCATGATCATTTTGTGATATATGATTTGGTATCATCCTCGAAATACTTGGTTCAAACCTTTATTAATCATGTCATTTAGTACCTACCTTTATTAATCATGTCAAAAACATTCAACTACATCTTTCACAATATAATGTTACGGTTACCCGTCATGTAAAGACTTTTTTTTTCATTATGATCCAAGGGTATCAAACAGGCTAGCAAGAGCATTACCATAGTTTTCAAGTATTTATAGTCCCAATTCCCAAATATAGCAGGAGTATAAATTAATAATTACTAATAAGAAAATTGAAAAGTTTTTTATATGTATCAAAATGAAATTGTAACATATATTTAGTTATATTAGGTTAATTAGGGTTTATAGATACATTGTATTTGTATATGTTTTTAATTACAGCTATTGATCGACCAAGAATTTAAATGGTTTAAATACGGTTATTGACCAACAATTTCCAATGGGTGAATATCTAGTTTTCTATCTCAATATTCAATTATAGAATACTTCAAATTCCAAATCGTTAATTCAATTTATTGATGTTATCAATAGAAATATTCTCCAAATTAATATATTTTTAATTTATATTTTAAAAAAAATATTAGTATATAATACTTATGTTTATTTGTGTGTTTTTCTCTCTGCGTGAAGAGTTCTTTCTCTCCCAAAATTTCTGAGTGCAAGATTAGGGTTCCACCTAAATTTTTCCAAAATGAGGGACGGGTTATAGCCCAGGTTAGCCCCTTGCTAGGCCCGTCCCTGACGGTAAGGCTTTGGTGTAGAGAACTGGTGTAAACCTTTTGCATATACCGAGGCTGGTAGTCTATCTATCTCTATATCTATATCTATTACTATATATAAAGGAAACTCCCCTTACTACAGTGCTTTGGAAGTTGCCAATTGTGTTTGACAATTTTACCCTCGTATCATACCAATACAATAAATTGCCCGTAAATAAAGTGAGGCCATGTTAGTAATATAGGTACTAAATAAAGCTTGGATGAACCGAGATGCCAAAAGAAGAAGAGAATTGGTGGCAACAGAAAAGAGACAACAAAGATTTCGCGAGAAAGCAGTGAAGAATAGTGTTTGCACCCCATCCGCCAGTGAAGAATGTTGTTTGCAAGACTCAAAACTAGATGTGGGCTTGAGATATTATCCTTGGAAAATACATGGGCTTAGAAGAAATAAAAACCAAGATCCAAACCCGCTTCCAATCAAAGCCGTCGGATTCAGTTTAACTGCAGAGCATCCAACGACATCTCCATGTGGTGCATCAACTTTCGCTACTCCTGATCAACACCCTAGCCTCACATTTTCTCCCTTAACCGAACAGAAGCCAAACACTCTCTTGTTCGTCTTCCCCCATCAATCAACTCTATAACCGACCATTTCTGATTATAGCCACCTTCTCAGCCTCCATCAATCAACCTCCTAATCTTTATCTATCTCCATCTTAGATTTTTCTCCAAACAACAGGCAAACCAGACCTTGTGATGTACCCAACACGGTGACTACAAACTCTGAATTTTTGCAAGGGACATCAAATAGAATAGTATACTCCATAATACTTGTGGATACCAATACTGAATCGTAATTTATTGAGAAAATTGTTTTTGACACTGAAAATCTAGTATGAGTTGGGGCTCTTCGGTTCAACGGTACTAAAAAGAAATTTTAGATTGGTTTTCTGGACGACATGAGTCGTGTGCAATCTAGCAAAATTAGTATGTGAAATAGAATCAAGCATAAACTTGCACACACACTTGCAAATGAATGTTGTTTTTACTGGCACCTTTACAAGGATCTCAAACACTCCATTGTAAACCAAATTTTCACAGTAAAAAAGGAGAAAATAGAATTTGTTGTAAAAAGTAACCCTACAATTAACTTGAATCATTGTCCTCTCAAGTTAATAGAATTTGTTGGACCATAGGTCGTTGCTGGTGAAAATGAGAGGACAATGATTCAACTTAATTGTAGGGGTACTTTTGATGTTTCGATAATTGAATCAAGGATGTCTAAATGATTTACCAAAAACTGTGTTCATCGAATTCGTGGCTTCTTGATTTTTCGCACCTTCTCCAATCAAACGTTCAGTATCTGTAAAAGAAACATAAGATGAAGAACCGAGGGAGGAGGAGGAGGAGGAGCAGCAGTAGCAAACGAGATTGATTTGGGAACTACATATTCATGCGTTGGTGTATGGAAAAATGACCGTGTTGAAATCATTGCTAATTTCCTCCTCCCAACACATGAATATGTTGTTCCCAAATCAATCCCGTTTGTTGTTGCCAAATCAATCCCGTTTGCTGCTCCCAAATCAATCCCGAATCAATCATGTTTGCTGCTCCCTGTGTTCTTTCACCCATGTTAAAGAATCGCAGAGACAAGTGATGAAAACGGGGAAACTTTAGAAGGCAATTTTGAAGAGATGAAGTTGTTATTTAAAGTGATTTTCAGTGAAGTGAATGGGGGTTTTAGTGTGAGAGAGAGTGATTTACTGTAAAAAGAGTTGATTTTGTTCTGCGAGAGACGAAGTGGTGTTTTCAAAAAAAAAAGGAAAGAAAACAAAGAGACATGGGAGATTTAATACTGAACTAATTTGACTAGACCAGCGTCACCACCAACCCGCTTGGGCGTCAATAACATTGGAGGGTAAATGATCCGACGATCCTGGAAACAAAAGGATTGAATTCATTGCGTTCAAAACGTAGTGATCTCGATCCTTGCAGTCTGGTGCGACAAATGTTTGGGATTCCGGAAGGAACTTTAGTTAGTCTCCTACACATTCATTGCATTTAACTCGATTGAATTTAAAAAAAAAATCGATAGAATTCAAAAAATGTTTGGAGACTGCAACACATTTGTTATCTTCTATTTCTCAATACGAGTTTTGAGGTTTGAACATAAATTACTAATATTGTATTTATTCATTTTCCACCTTTTAGAAAAGTAAATCCGTCAATAGTCCAATGTGTCCCTAATTAATATCAAAAATGTGGGTCCATGGAAATATCTGATAGGGACAACGCGAGAAACGGATTTTGAAGCTTCAACTAAGGGGAGTTCCCTTTATATAATATAATATACTAGTGTTCTCCACGTGCATACGCACGTGCAAGCTGGGAGGTATATCACTTTTGTCTGAATTTGCAAAGTTAATTTTCAGATAAACTAAATTACTAATATACCCTTATATTATTTATTTCCCATCACTTATATCGGCATGGATTAAGGGTAAAATGGTCCAACGAAATTTGCAGCTTCATTGCTACAGTACCTAAGGGGTCTTCCCTTTATAATAGTAACAAGATCGATTGTGCGTGCTGAAATTGTTCACCGGGATCAAGGAACGTGTCAACAATCAATGTCCTGTGTCTCATTGTGAACCGCAAGAATTTCCTCAAGAGTCAAGACGCATCTTGCTTTACTGTTTAAGTAAAGCCCAAAAAGAAATATCCCCAACCCAGTGACCTTCCTTACCTCCTCCTTTCCGCCATCTTCTATATTTCATCTTCATTTCTCATAAACTTTCATTTGTTACGGTAAGAACTCCACCATATACGTCGTTCTCTCTCACAACAACTGGACCGAACCAATTTTTCATCGACTCATCTCTGTAAATTTGTATTCCCATTTCAATTTTTGTTAATTCATAGATTTTTTATCTTCAATTATGGAAATGGGTGTTTGATTAATGGTTATTTACAACCCATGATGATCTGTTGAATGGATATTTTCATAATGATGTGTTAGTTGCTGTCTAGATCTTGCGAGAATCAAACATTTCTGGATCTGTTCAATAGAAATGTACATATAGCTCAATTACGGATATGCCCTCAAACATTTTTCTACAAAGCAGGGAAATTATATTAATGTAGGGGCAAATTAGGAAAACGTTTTTTGCAGCTTCAAGTACTGTTGCTAAGGGGAGTTCCCTTTATGTAATAGAATATAGTAATGATAATAAGTACTCCTATATTGTATATAGTAATGATAATAAGTACTCCTATATTGTATAATAGAATCGGAAATGCTAGTTGGCTCCCTATTCTCCACCTCCCTATTCATCTCATTAATGTGGGGATTTAGATTGTAGGGAGGAGATTAGGGAGCCAAATAGCACCGCCGTAATAGAATAGATAGTCAACACGTTTATCATTGAATTCCTTGGGTCCCACCATCCCCAATTTAAGGGCAGAGAACTAAAATTCTTTAGTCTATAAAACCATTTTCAATGTGGTTTCTTCCATAACCTTGCTAAAGAATAGTGATATTAACTAATTTAGGCTTAGTTTGGTATTGTTGCGGCTTTTGTAAAAGCACTTTTCTGTTGTGCGTTGTTGTGCTGTGCTGTAAGAAAAAAATAGTTAGACGTTTGGTAAATATTAATTAAAGTTGAAGCTGATTAAAAAAACAATCAAAGTGTGTTCCGTAAAGTATCATATTCAACCACTGTAGTTGCAGCAAATGACAAAAACAGACATATCTTCGAAAACAGTTTTATATAATTTTATTAGGTTTAAAAATAATTAATTTTTTATTATTAAATATAAATATATATTATTGATTGTTAAAAATATTTTTTATTATTTAATATATATATATAATTTTAATACAAAAAATCAAATCAAACTTAAGTAATAATTTAATATTTATTTTATTTTTAATATTGACAAATTAAATGAAATGGTACATAGAGTAGTTTGAAACAAAAGAATAATAATACTTAAAGAATAAAATATAAGAAATAAAAAATTAATCGTACGTATATAATTTAAGGATAATTTTTGTCATTTATAAAATAAAGTAGGGATAAAAAGGATAAAATAGAGATTCATCAAATAGAACAAAAATAAATCTACGGTTCTGTTACCATTAAATTTTGTATCGTGTTAGTACCGGTAAAAGAGATGGAACTATGAGAAGAGGAAGAACTTAAACAAATGCAAAACAGAATTGTCAAAGTAAAACATGTGAAAAAAGAAATTTTTGTACCTCTGTTTTTTCCTAAATGCCAATTACAATGCTACCTCTTTAATGTTTATATTTCAGAAGTCTGCAGGAAAGGTAGTATAAAACTCAGCCCAAGCTACCTCTTTCTTCACACAAAAAGATATCAGAACCAGAAACTTCCTCTCTCTGCATCTGTTACTACTTTGAGGAAAATGACTGAGCCGGGAAGATTTCATTTCTCTTCGTCGTTTGGACGACTCTCTCTTCGTCTCTAGGACGATTCTCTCTTCATTCACATGATTTTTGTCAAGTACTGTCTCGAGATTGCTACTTTTCTAGTATTTGTTCTATCTTGTTCTTAGTTCCTTCTCTCGCGTTTTTCTTAGTTCCTCGTGCTTTTCCCCACCTCATCTTTTTCTCCCTTCTTCATGGCATCTACTTCAGATCAACCCTTTGATGAACTGGTTCAAAAGATGTCAAATTTATTTGATCATGACGATGGTGATGATACCTTAACCATAGATCTTCCTGAAGATTTTAATGAAGGAAATGTGAAATCCAAATACTGTATAGTTGCCAAGATTATCAATGGTCGACAGTATGGACTCGGTATCCTCCATAATATTCTCCAAAGAGCATGGAGACCTTCGGGAGAAATCACTGTTTCTGACTTTGGTCCAGGTATTTATATGATTAAATTTGCTCTCAGATGTGATTATTTTGCAATTATAGAAGGATCATCGTGGTCTATCAATAATGATCTTCTTCTTTTTGAATTATGTGAACCTGATAAATTGCCTTCTGAATACACTTTTCAACATGCTGTGTTCACAATTCAAATCCACGGTTTACCAATCAACCACATCAACGAAAAAACGGTTTCACGTATTGCTGCAAGATTAGGAACCCCTCTCCCATTCAAACAAGGAGAGTCTGTTAAGTGGGGGAAGTATGCCAGGGTTAGAGTTAAGCTTGATATTACAAAGTCCATCAGAAAAAAGATCAAGGTCACATTACCATCAAAGAAAGTTGTCGAGATAGATTTGAGATATGAAAAACTCCCAAGACTCTGCTTTCATTGTGGATTATTTGGTCATTTGATGAAGCAATGCCCTATCTTATCTAGGAAGTTGGAAGGCATAGAGATTGACTTGGATCAAGGCTTCGAGCAAAAAGTCAAAGAACTCAATCTAGCAAGATTCACAGAGGACATACAAGCAAATTTCATGCCTGTTTCATCTACTTCCTCTCAATTTGTCGGAGTTCAGTCACAGATTATCGAAGAGCTACCGGAGAAGCTGAATCGTCCATCCACACCTAGGGATTCATTGCAGCCTGTTACATGCCGTAATTCCAGCAATCACTGTATTGATTTCCCTATCAAAAGCGTTACAAGAAAATCGAGTGAGAAAGAAACGGCTCCAACCATTAATGATTCTCCTGAATCTCCTCTTCTCAATAATCTCGCTACTGCCAATAATGGTCCAGAAATAATTGTTTTAGATGCATGCAGTAACGGCTCAAGTCACCTACCCACTGATGTCGGTCATGATCAACATCGTAACCCGAACCCAATATTCAATCCACCATCCAGCCATCAGTCCATATCGACCTTTCAGAAAAATCCAGAAAATAACTCAGCACTGGAGTCTCATGAGCCAAAAAAAAAATAGTATCAACCCTAAAATCTCACTACAAAATTCTCATGAGACTCAAGTAACCCCTATATCCCCTCACAGTACAACTTCCTCATTGAACCCCAATAATCATATCTCCGCAACCCCATCTTCTCTTTCTTCCACCATTTCTTCCATAAATACTTCAAGTCCTCTGGTTAAGAAAAGTTGGAAAAGAGTTGCTAGGCTGCAAAATACCAATAGCGGTAATGAAATCACCCAACTCTCAGGTGTTAAGAGATCTCCAATCCCCATGGATTGTGATCCTCCTACAAAGATACCTCATTATGTTTCTTCTTCTCAAGAAAAGGATGTGGCGACTATCCTCCAAAAGTCGCAAGGATCATGTTAGTGTTCTCATGGAACTGTCGTGGTATGGGGAATGACACGACAGTTTCTACTCTGAGTTCATTTCTCCGATCTTGTAATCCCTCCATCATTTTTCTCTCTGAAACCAAACTTAACAGAAGAAACAGCATTAGGTTTTGTAATTCTCTAAATTTCCGTCATTTTCATTTTATGCCCTCCATTGGCAAAAGTGGAGGCCTTGGTTTGTTCTGGCAAGACAATATTGATCTTTTTGTCTCCTACTCCTCCCCAAATCTCATCAGATGCCTTATACATCAACAGCTTTCTCTTCCTCAGTGGGAACTATTCTGCGTATACCCCCCCCCCCCCCCCCCCCCCAGCAGAATGATAGGAATGGGTTCTGGTCTGTAATCTCCAATCTTGTTGCCTCTACTAATAACCCCTGGTGCTTACTCGGAGACCTTAATGTCATTGCTAAATCATCTGAAAAGCATGGAGGCAGTTCAAGAACAAATACTATTTGCCGGGAGTTCAAGCAGTTCATTCATGACCGTGACGTGATAGACTTGGGTTATTCCGGTCCTGCTTTCACCTGGTGCAGATATTCTAAAAATGTTGATCCGATTCTTGAAAGACTCGATAGAGTTCTGACCAGTTCTTGTTGGAGGTTAATTTTCGATAATGCTGTGGTACTCCATTTTCCTAGAATTAGCAGCGATCATGCACCAATACTGCTCAACACCTTTGGAAGAGGCCCTACGAGGAAAAGGAATTTCAAACTTGAATACCACTGGACATATCATCCCCAGTTCCTAGAAGAAATTAAAAAAAGTTGGAGCACGTCAGATGGCAGTACTATTAATAAACTTGAATTATTGGGTAAACATCTTTCTAAATGGAGCCGTGATACCTTTGGCCATATTCACTGGGAACTAGAGAGGGAAAGACAAAATCTGGTTGAGTTGCAATCCAGAGCCCACTTGGCAGATATCAGAGAAGAAGAGAGAGTTCTCATTCAACATATTCATGCCTTAGAAAAAAGAGAAAAAATGTTTTGGGAGCAAAGAAATAAATCCAACTGGGTCCCTAGTACGGATAAGAATACTCGCATCTTTCATTTATCCATTTTGCATAGGAGATCCAAAAATAGGATTGTCACCCTTAAAAACTCTGATGGCAAATGGACCTCTAATTATGATGAGGTTAAAGAGTTGTTAGTCTCCCATTTCCACCAGGTTTTCACGGAGGATAAACCAGTTTCCCCTAATCTTTTTAACATGGATAATGCTAATTCTTTGTCAGACGATGAATGCAGGTCTCTTGCAGTGGTGCCAACCTCGGATGAAATTCATAAAGTTATCAAAGACATGAAACCTCTTAAGGCTCCAGATCCTGACGGCTTTCCGGCACTGTTCTACAAAAAGGGATGGCATATTGTTGGTGGTGATGTCACTCGACTCATACAAGATTGCTTCAGATTCTCGATGCTCCCCCTGGATTAAATCATACCTACATATCCTTGGTCCCCAAGGTAAAAAATCCATCCTCCCCGTCTGATTATAGACCTATCGCATTATGCAATGTTATTTATAAGTGATCACGAAAATCATCACTAAAAGACTCATCCCTTTTCTTGATGAGCTAATCGATAAGAACCAATCTGCCTTCATCCCGGGAAGGCAGATTATAGATAATATTGTGGTGGCTAAGGAGCTGGTTCATTCAATGAGTCAATCGACCTCTATTTTAGGCTCTTTTGCGCTCAACTTAGATATGAGTAAAGCCTACGATAGAGTAAATTGGGACTTTTTAAGTATGGTGTTGCACAGTTTCGGTATCTCCGGCGCTATCCATTCCCTTATCATGAACTGTGTACAAACCACTTCTTTTTTTGTCCTAATTAATGGTCAACCAGAGGGTTTTTCAGAGGAAACAGGGGAATCAGACAAGGGTGTCCCTTGTCACCATATCTATTTATTCTTTGCTCTCAAAGTCTCTCTAGCATTATGATGAGAATGGAGTTGGATGGTCTGTATTCAGGGTATAGATTGAATAGATGGGCACCATCTGTGTCTCATCTCATGTTTGCGGATGATGTAATGATGTTTGGAGTTATGAATGAGAATACAATTACCGCAATCTCCAATATTCTCCTAGATTATTCCTCTTGGTCTGGGCAACAAGTTAACATCAACAAGTCCTCCATTTACTTCAGTAAATCCGTTCAGGAAGAGAGACAACAAGACATTGTTAATCGTCTGGGTGTTAAAAGAATGAAGCTTAATGACAAATATTTGGGGATCAAGATTCTGAGCAAAACCAGAATGGTCGACTCTTACAATTTTCTGTTGGAAAAGTTCGATTCGAAATTAATAGGATGGAAAAGACATTTCCTCTCGCATGCTGGAAGAACGACCTTAATACAATCAGTATTGTCTTTAATCCCCATCTACTATATGGCTACAAACCTTGTCCCTAAAGCTGTTATTCGCAAACTAGAGAAGACAATTAGGGATTTTTGGTGGGGTCATTCTAAAGAGACGAGGAAATTGCATTATATAAAGTGGGATTGGTTTACTGTTAGTAAAGAACATGGTGGCCTTCGCTTAAGGTCTCTGGAGCATCTGAATTTGGCCCTAGTGGCTAAGATTGCTTGGAGGCTACTGGTTGAGCCATCCTCTTTATGGAGTAAACTTCTACATGCGAAGTATCTTAGAGGAGCATCTTTCTGGTCTGTTAAAAAACCTCAAAAATGTTCTAGTACATGGTCAGCTTTGTTAGAGACTAGAAATTTTTTAAAGAAAGGTTGTTTATGGCTTGTCGGCAATGGAAGTAACATAAAGGTCTGGACAGATCCTTGGATCCCTACAATCCCTGGGTTTGTTCCTCTCATGCCTCAAGATGGAAATCTAGTTGTCGATACTGTTCACGAGCTCATTATCCAGGAAGAAGGAAGATGAATGCGGTTCTTATTCGAGAAATTTTCGACCCTTTCACTGCTGCACACATTTGTTCTATTCCTATCCCAAAAGCCAAAGTTGGTGATAAGTTGGTCTGGACCTTGACTGCTCACGGAAATTACACATCTCAGTCATTTCAGAAACTCTTGTATGAGTGCAGTGGGGAGTCGTCTTATCTCAATGATAACTCATTTCCATGGCGTAAGTTTTGGGGTATAAAAAAGCTTCCTCCTAAGGTGCATATGTTTATTTGGCGTGTACTTCATAATGGTCTGGGAACTTTGCACAAACTTGGAAGAATCATCGATGGAATCCCTGTGGAATGTCAACTTTGCGGTAATAATGAAGAAACCATTGATCATCTTCTTACTCATTGCCAGTTTGCTAAGGCTGTCTTGTTTGGTTCTCCGCTTAACTTTAGAGGTCTTGCGGATCCTTCCTCTACTACTAAGCAGTGCATATTGTCTTGGCTCGACGCTCATGATGATGGCTATTCGGTGTGTCTTGGTGCCTGCCTGCTTTGGGCAATATGGAAGGCTAGGAATAAGCTTCATTTTGACAACATTAAGCCTCATATACCCTCTGTTATCAATGATGCAGTCCATTGGTTCACCATGTACTACTTTGCTGAAGAGGACGCCGGTAATTCTGCTCTCGATATTGTCGTTAATAATTATGCTCAAAGCACCTGGTGTACTCCGCCTGAAGGTACAGTTAAGATTAATGTGGACGCTGCTGTGGGTTTGAATAAGACATCTGCTGCAGCTGTTGCTAGAACCCATGATGGTCAGTTTGTTGCGGCTTCTACTAAAATTTCTGAATATTTCCATCCCCTAGTGGCTGAAGCCAAGGGATTTCTTCTTGGTTTGCAACTTGCTCGGAGTATTCAACGACACATCATTATTGAAGGGGATTGTCTCAACGTGGTCAACGTGCTAAACAATGTTTCTTCTTTCACGCCCTGGAGAATCAGATATTTGGTGGAAGATATTATCCATCTGGCAAGACACTTCAGTTCAGTCAACTACAAATTCGTGAAGAGAGGAGCTAATGATGCAGCTCATAATCTCGCCTCTTATGCTTTAGAGCATAATGTCCAACAAGAATGGACATCTTCTCAAATCCCTGCTTGTATTTCTTCTTGTATCTCAGCAGAGCTAGTGAATCACTAGTCTCCTGTCTTTTTGTTTTTCCTGTTTCTCTACCAGAAAAAAAAAAGAAAAACCTGAGCCGGGAAGTGGGGCCAGACACTTTCTCTTTCGGGAATTCAAAAAGAATAAGAAAATATAAAAAAGGAAACTATTTAGCTTATAGGTGTAATTATCATTTAGCTTGGTGGCGGTTGTAAACTTTCAACTTGGCATTGATATTAAAAAATGAGTCATGTTAATAAGAGAGAAATAATGGATTTGATGGAAGGATTATGAGGAGGGAATTAAAATTTGAGAGGAGGGATTGACCATGGGAAAGAATATCAAAATATCCATAATATCCTTGATAGCTTGTAGTTTTACCAATGTAGGTTAGCAATGTTGATTCGCATTTGGATATCTCTGTGCACAAGATTACACCGTTCTGATCAAGAAAAAGAAAAAAGAAAAGATGATTACAAATGATTACACACCGTTTGCTGCAATACTATCTCCTGGTGTTTTAATTTGCCAAATCATCTCATTTGTTCAAATCTAAACTAATGCAGAGGCTCGTGTTTTACTTTGCCAATTTCGATAGCTTTGATACAAATCTTAATAAAGACAAAATATAATTGGAGCAGTGGAAGAGGGTGTTGCAGAGTTCCAAAAAATATCTATTAATTTATAGAGATTCATGTTTGATACTTTGATTTGTGGTTCCCGTAGTTGTTTATAATCAGACAAGGTTAGGGCCAAAGAACATTCTTCCTACCCCAGGGGTCTTCTATGATTTCTCAATATAGTGATCGTAATTATAGGGTTGTTCAATCTTTTTTTTTTGAAAAACTAGGGTTTTCTTAGGTTGGGTTTGGAAATATTTTTATTTTTTATAAAATCACTTTCAAAATTTATATATGTCAATAATTTCTGAAATTAATGTTTGGTAAAAAAAAAACTAAAGTGTTTTTTATCAAAAGCACTTAAATTCCTCAACTTTTAAAAGCCGGGGAGGAGGAGCTTTTAAAAACTTGAAAAGCATAAGTTATGGTCCCACCCAAATTTAATGTTTGATTTATCATTCTTATCGAACCCACAATTGGGGGATACTCATACAAATTGGGATATACTTTTGGTTATATGGGGCTAAAAATTTTGCTAGGGGTAGTTTTTTGGGTGATAAAATGTCAATACTGCCATTTACTTTAATAAAAACTAAAAGAAAACCTAAATCACGTTAACTAGGTATCCCCTCATTTATTTTATAAATGACAAAACTTGGTCTTAAATTTATATACAATCAATTTTTTATTTCTTGTGTTTTATTCTTTAAAAATTGTTATTTTTTATTTTCAAATTATTTTATATACCAATTCCTTTAATTTGTCACTATTAAAAAAAATAAAAATTAATTAATTTAACTTTGATTTTTTATTTGAAAATTATATATATATATATATATTAAAAAGTGGTTAAGTAAACAATTTATTTTTTAACAATCATAATAATACTGACCATAAGTAAATTTAATATTTTTTATATTTATAATTTAATAATAAAAAAATGAATTATTTTTAAGCTAATAAAATTAAGTAAAACAATTTTCAGAAATAAGCATGTTTTTGTCATTCGCTACAACAACACTGGTTGAATTTGATATTTTACCAAACACAGTTTGGTAGCTTTTTTAATCAGCTTTAACTTTAATTAATGTTGTATCAAACGTCTAACTGTTTTTTGCTCACAGCACAGCACAACAACGCACAGCAGAAAAGTGCTTTTACAAAAGCCGCATCAATACCAAACTAAGCCCTAGACGAAGAAAATGAACAACCGATGACGTTTGTGAGGTTTTACTAATAAGGACAAAATAGGTGTTTATAAGTATTTACTTCATTTAATTGGATTTGTCTTTGACCAAACATCGACGTGAGTTTAGCCAATTTTCTTCCTTCCTCATATCCATTCTTTCCCTCGTAATAACAGGTCATTAAAAAATCCACATCTAATAAATACTGAGTGATACTTATAGGTGTCACAAAACAGTTTGTAACAATTATAATTGTCATAAGCGTATATATGTTACATAAATTACATTAATAACACTTCTGGAGAGGTTTTACTATAGTGGTCTTTTGTTACCAGCTTTGCTACATACACTTCGAAGTGTACACCGAGAGGGGATCCGAGGGCATAAATGTCACTTTCTCTGCATTGCGATAGGGATGGGAAGAAGTGGGCCCCACCCAATCACTCACACGGTACCCAACTCGGTACCTTTTCGCCTTTTCTTTGGTGCATCGGCTAATCCGGGCATGATTTTCTGCAATTCAACTTTACATCTCCTTGATTTGATGTTCTACAGCTGTGAAGAAACCCTAGTCTTATCTCTCTCAATCATAGCCTCTAGGGTTACAGTATTTGATAAGGGAGAAGATAAAATGGAGAGACATAGAAACTAGGAGATTGATTGAAGGAAGCTGAGAAGGTGGCTTTGCTCAGAGGTGGTCGGGGATGGAAGTGATGGAGGGAGGTGAAGTGATGATGACATATGCCCTAACCAATGCATCATTTCGGTTGATGATGACATATGCCCTAAGACCAAAATGCATGTACCAATCAAGATGTGTCTCTTTCAGAGCTCCAAGACCAAGAGTGCTTCAGAGTTAAGCTAAGGTTATTTTGGTAACCATCCAGACTCTTTTTCCTTTTAATACGAAAGAGGTCGGCAACCATGGAGGTAAATGATCCCCTCTCCATACCCTCACTGACCTACTATCTCTGCGCTTTATTTTCCTCTATGTTCAATTTATGTGGTTGTACTGCTAAATTAACTGGTAGTTCCAATATTCGTATACTGAATTGCATCTCCCACACCCAACACATTAACCTAAATCATTATTACATATAAAAAAACATCAGCAAAAGCACAAAACCCGTAACTTTCCGAATGCTCAATACTAATGTTTGATCTCCAGTGTATTCTTATTAATCAATAGCGTTAGAAAGCACACAAAACTTCCAACTTTGCGGATGCCCAAGAATCGTTCAATTTACCTTCCATTGGAGGCAATATACTGTTGTCGGAGAATCGTTCAATCTTCTATTTTAATGCTTGTTAATAATTGTTAAAAACTTCAGTATACTTATCTTTCTTCCTCGCATCTCCGGCAACAGTATATTGCCTACAAATGGAAGGTAAATACATTTCTTCTTTGGTCTTTTTCTTTTGCAAGCATGATGTTTTAACGAAGTAATTGTTTTACTAATTTCTTCAATAGGCATGCAGTTAACCTCATCCACAACCTCACTTCACCTTATAGTTTCACATGGAGGATTGAGAAAGTTTATGATTGGTTGGAATTTTGTCTCGCACATTGTTAAGAATTTTGTTGAATTTATGAAAGTATCCGACATTTATCACTTTTACATTGTTTTTTGATTTAGGATAAAAAGAGCAACTCAAATACCAAGTGTTACTATAAGAGTTCTGTTGGACCATTATGCGGTGTTGCAAGCGACTTGAAGAAGTTAATGACGGATGAACACTTAAAACCCTAGAGAAATTTCCATTTGATCTTTCAGATTCTTTAATTCGTTGTAAACCATAGGGGAATCTATGGCAAACCGTGATAACAAGGCATTCGAGTGTTTCATGTCTACAATGGAGTTGTTGATGGTTATCTTTGGTTTGCATCTAGTCAAGAAACTGAAAGATCAAAACATAATCGTTTATCAATACAAAAAATGGGTACTAAGAATTTGTCTGACAAACACCATCAAGTCGGCGTATATTACTGTTAGTTAATGTGATGTGCAGTTTATATTCTTCACCTGAACTAATATGTTAGTTTATATTCTTCACATGAAGATTAATCACGTGAAATGTGGTGCAAAAGACAGCTTGTTCTGCGTAGTTCTCTTATATTGTATGATATTTCAGAAAATATATTTACATATCTATCTATCTATCTATATTATAAAAAGAAGTCCCCTTTGTGTATGTTGACAATTACAACCATCGATTTCGTTATTCGGCGGCTTGGATCTCTTGGTTATATGTTTATATAAAAGTATATGGTCGTCCATCGGATCGTTGGGTTTCCTGATACGGTTAGGCTTCATAAGATATCTTCACGGTCCAAATCAGTTTTTGTTTATATAATGGTTATAGGTTTCTTCGAATTAATCGCGCTGAATTATAAAAAGGTAAACATATGGAAACCCTATAATTTTGTCCTTAAGAATTTTCTTTGCCTTTTTTTTCCCATCTAATTCAGTTCATGACCCTGATCTAATCTTATAACCCAGTTTTTTTCGATTTTGCAGCCATCAACACCACAACGCAAAGAATGTTCTTCATAAAAAAATTGTTAGGTTTCTTCGAATTTTGTTTATGTGATGGTTAGGTTTCTTCGAATTAATCGCGCTGAATTATAAAAAGGTAAACATGTGGAAACCCTATAATTTTATCCTTAAGAATTTTCTTTGCCTTTTTTTTTCCATCTAATTCAGTTCATGACCATGATCTAATCTCATAACCCAGTTTGTTTCGATTTTATAGCCATCAACACCACAACGCAAAGAGTATTCTTCGTAAAAAAATTCACACCTTACGTCGTTGTTCTTTTTGTGTTTATCCCTATATATCCGGTTTGCAGCTAATTCTGAATTGATTTTGGATATGGAGGTGGTAATGTATCTGGATTGAAGAAAGTTTTATTGGTTATATGTCGTGATATCTTGTAGTATTATGCAGCTTATATGATGCATCTGCGACTTGGAAGAATGAAGGTGGATGAATGATTTAAGGTAATCCTCTACTGTCAAAGTTATGTTATATCAGTCGATATTGAAATCTGTTATTATCTGAGACAAGTCCAGCAAAGTTCATGAGTGGTGAATTGACAGGATGTAAATGTATATTCAAGTCTGGCCTATATCATCCGAAGTAACCCCTTTATATGTTTGTTTGTGCATCTCTGACCTGAATGAGGGTATATGGCATTTTGAATATGCAAGTATTATGTCCATGAACTTAACTCTGCCTTTGCTCATGGTTAGTTTGCCATTTTTTTTTAAATGCAACCACACCTTTTGTAGAAGAAGAAAATACTTATCGAAATTCTATTGCTCGTGTTCGGGTCATTTAAAGATGCAAAAATTATGTTAAACAAAAATGCAAGATTGCTTGATTGGCTGCTTGGTTGGGCTTTTAGTTTTTTTTCTTGGGGCTTGCTTCCCGTATTCTTTGGTTATCATAATTCACCTAATTTGATATGATTCCTCAAATTCTTTCATAGTCGTACATCCTATCTTCGCAGGATAACGAAAACACCAATAAAGTTGCAGCAAATATGGAATGAAAAATAGCCAAGACTCTTAATCAAATGTTTGCTAACAGTGAAGGAACAATATATAACTAATACACGCGACACAAAAAATCAAACAAAATAAAGATCAAACTCCACTTAATTGGTATCATTGAATGCCATGGATCACTTCCATATATCCATTCCAGTGGACCTAAATTTGTCCAACAGTCTTCTCGGATGTTCCTGCCTATCCACTTTAGACTTCAGCGCAGTAATTTCTGATTTCAGAGCAATAAGCTGAGTTTTCGACGACTCATTCTCTTTCTCTAATTCAGAAATGCGAGATTGAATGACTCCTAGTTCAACCATTTCGTCAGTGTTTATAGCATCCAATTAATTCTCCATTTCTTGATCTTTTTTAGCAAGTTCAACTAATGAATCAAATCTTTTTCTTAACTTCTTAACATCATACCCCATTTCTACCAGATTCACCAGTTGTCCTATAATATTATCTTCGTCTTCATGAGATAGAGTTTCACCTAAATTCTGAATTTGTGCTTTCTCTTTGTGCTTCCAGTTTGAATTTCGACTAGTCGCACAGGTCATGAAGCAATTTTGACTAGTCATAAAGTACGTAACGTGGTTCAACATCAACTACCTACATCCACGCATACATAAAAGGTAAGTAATAGTACGATTAGTAGGTCAGTGAGGGTATGGAGAGGGGATCACTCACCTCCATGGTTGCCGACTTCTTTCGTTTTACAAGGTAAACGAGTCTGGATGCTTACTAAAATAACTGGAAAATATTTTGCTCTAGCACTGCTAGAGCAAATATGATCTAGCATGACTAATGACAGGCATCTGGCAGTTTGTGACGTCAGTTAACCTTGGTTTGGTAAGACTGTAGTTATATCCAAACGTATTTTTAGCAACCGGATTATACCGTATTTTGAGAGAATATATAAACAGTCTTCTGGTAATTACTGTTTTGCTTTGCAAAAGTAGAACGGCGATATGAACATTCTTTAATTAATTAGCTAGCTATACAATAATAACCAAATCTGAGTTTTTTTTCTTCCAAGTATGTCCATTCTATCTGATTAATTAAAGGATATGAAGATAGCTTGATTAATTAGCTATACAATAACATCAGTTGTGAGACCTTAGTAAAGATTTCTCTATCTATTTTAAGAGATGAAGTTGTTATTTAAAGGGATTTTCAGTGAAGTGTATGGGGGTTTGTTAGAGCATTTCTCGGTCGAACCCACCAAGCGTTGGTATGTCAAGTTTGGTTGTCATATTTTATTGAATCAAAACTCATGTTAATAGTCGCTTGTTTATGTATTAGAGTTAAACTTCGTATAGGTTAGCTTGAAATTATTAGGATATGAGACATTACAAGTATTGTGAAGACTTGAAGATGTGAAGAAGCAAGGAGCTACAACGACAATAATCATCCTTCCACTTGAGGTTAGTGATATTTGACTTGAACTGTTTCATTCCCTAACGTTTCTTTCAAGTCGTGCATATTGAAAACATAACTGCGAAGCATATTTGAACTCTAGATAAGCATAGTATTAAGGAATACAATACGAGGTTTATTGCTTAACCATTAAACTTTGTAGATAAGACATCGCCATAATCATTTGAATGCTATTGTGATTATGTATGGGTATAAGGTGAGGATTTCATCCTAGGGAACAATGTTTACATGTGTTCTAAGGAAGTAAGTTCATAAACTTATTTGTGGACCGAAAAGGAAATTGCCAGGAATTATTGGTTTTGTTATTCATTGCATATCTTATGAACAATCAATATGTGTGATAGAGTATAACCGCTCACAACTTGTTGTGTTCTTGGTAGAACTACTCACAAAGTCCTGACTTTTGTATTGGTATAACTTTTATTAGTAAAACCAATCTTAAGTAATCACCTGTATGATCGGATTGTATGTGCCTTGGGGAAAGAGAACCGATCCTTGTATGGGGTGCAACAAGGTTTATAGCAGAAAAGGGAACCGATCTTATGGACATGTGCAACACATATAAGTTAGATACCATATATATGTGGGGAACCGATCCTAGTACCTAGTTAACCGAATCTTTGGAAAGCTAGTGTGACTATGCGTAGTACTCACATGGAGGTAGAACCAAAACTTGTTTTGGTAGAACCGTAAACCCATGAATGTGATTGAATATTGGTTTGATCAATCACATAGTTCTTGAAAGTCATATGAACCAATTCTAAACTTGTTTGGAAGTGTGGAAAATCGGTTTCAAGGTTGTAAGTGTGAAAGAGAACTTACAAAGTAAAGATGTCGACAAACTTTGAACACGTGTTGTGAATGTTTATTTCTATAATTGTTCAAAGATCTTCCTTAAAGGCTAATGGAAGAAAATCCCAGGATCGAAACATAAGCAAGTTAATAATCTTTTAATTAAGGTTATTAATTTAACTTTGTAGGGAAATTATGGAATTAGTAATGTGCATTTACTAATTAGATTTTCCGAGAGATTTCGATTGTATTTTTGGACAGAGCATTTCCAGGAATTATGAAAACCGAATATGTGCATTATGAATATCTTGAGAATATTTTCGGTTTTGGAAATTCCTTGGTGTCCAGACTTCCTTGTCTATAAATACACGAAGTTTGCCTTTCTAGCAAACTAATCCTTCGTAACAATAGACTTCCTCTTTTGTCTTTGTTACTGGTGTAGCCTCCTACCGGAGAGGAGAGTAATCTAATTAGGTGAAATCTCCTATGGCTCGTTTTAAAGTCTTCTTTGGGATTGAGAAGCTCTAGCACGACCCGTTGGTGGGAAACTAGATAATTGCGGTTTATCTTTGTTTTCGATTGATTTGATTGACAAACTGTGTTTGAAATCTGATTGCACCTAGTTTATTTATTCTTTAGAATTTTCTCTTCTGATATAAGATTCACTCAAACTAGTTCAGAGTTTCGACAGGGATCTTTAGACTATTGTTAGTTCTAAAGACGGTCTTGTGATAATCCATTGTTAACAGACTTCGTTCTATGCGTGATTGATCACAAGAGATTCAAGTGATTGTGTGCAGGTGTTTATTGAAGATTTAAGAAGATTTGAAGACAAAGAAGATATTGAAGATCTGACTTGGGTTTTATAATCTTTGGTGTGCACAATACTTGTTTGGGAAAATAGGATCCAATTAATAATCGGTTTATCCTTGTGGTAGATTGGATTGATTAATTGAGTAGATCGGCATCAACACGATTCTTCGGATTAAAGTAATGTTGGATTAATCTTAACCGATTACCTTTGGGTGATTGAACATAAGATAGATCTAGACCCGACGAAGAAGTTTATGTTGAGATAAACGGAAGAGCTTTTGTCTGATTCATATCACTTGGTTGAATAGAGTTGATACCAAACAGATTTCTTGTTCCTTTACTGTTTGGAATACGAACCAAAGGGATTGTTCCAAGTACGTGACTTATTCACAAGTCGGAGGCGTGGGAATACAGACGAAACTAGGTAAACTATAGAGTTAGTTACTTGGTCTCAACTATACGAAGTTAGGTGTAATTTTGTGTAGCGGCTTAATCCTGAAAGTATTCAATTCTGGACTAGGTCCCGGGGTTGTTTTGCATTAGGGTTTCCTCGTTAACAAAATCTTGCTGTGTCATTTACTTTTATTTTCCGCATTATAATTGTTTTATTATAATTAAAGTAAATTACACAAACGTTAATTCATATTTACTTGATAAGCAATCCTATTGTGTTCGGTTAAGTCCGAACCTTTGTATCAAGTAAACATACTTCTTTGTTGTATTGTCTCGATCTCGTATCCATAGACGATCACATGAAGTGTGAACCGATTAGTTGTATTTTCTCGACTCAGTCCATAGACAATCACTTTCGGAGAATGGACTTATAGGTAGGAAAAGTTTTAGCTTGAGGTATATTTGGGTACCCTCGCCATTTCAATTGGTATCAGAGAAGGCAAACACGAAAATATCTAACAATCTGTGTTTGGCGCGATCCAACGTATAAGAATTGAATCTAATGAATGATTCAGTTAACGTAAAGCAAGACATCAAGAATTCTGAATTAACACTTGATGATGGCATCTACGAATCAATATTTGAAGATATCATCACTAGAGTCTCTACTAGACAAGTTAATCTTGTTAATAATGTAGAAACCGATGACGACTGGAAAATAAGTCTACAAGAAAGGCTAGATGAAATTTTCGATGATGATGACTCAGATTTTGAACAAGAAGTAGAAGAGGATATCTCAGAATACTCTAAACTGCTGGAACCTTTGAGAAATGAAAAGCTTAGAACTTCAGATTCTCTTGGTTTTATGACTCCTCTTTGTCGTGAGAACAAGAAACTGAAGAAGGTTTTTCAAGGTTATTATATTGGTTTCTAAAATCGTGAATATCTTCTTAAATATCGTACAAACGATGTAAATTCTAAGAAATTAGAATGTGAAAATCTACGAAGAGAACTGTTTTTGTCGGAAAAGAAACGTGCTGAATCGGAAGTTATGTTTAATTATCGACAAGTACAGGGTCTTGAAGAAAAAGCAAATGCTAGTCTCTCTCAAGCAGATATGTTAAAAGAGGAACGTGATGCTACTCTTGAAAAAATTCTTTTGTTGGAAGAGAAACTTGTTGAATCTGATGCAAGGATTAACTCTCAACAAAAGAGTTTTGAAGAGAAAGAAGGTGTATATCTCTCACAAGAAAAACGCCTTGAAGCTGATCTAGCCAGTGCTCTTGATAAAATCAAGATGTTGGAAGAAGGAAATTTGGACCTTAAAAATTTCAATGCTAGCTCAAACAATTTAACCTCAATGTTAGAAGCAAGTAGAAATCATCGTGATACACGAGGATTGGGCTATAAGGGAATAGATGCTTCAAATATTAGCAAAGAGGTAAAATTTGTTAAAGATACAAATTCTTCTCAATCAGAGGCTTCCACTGATGAAAACGATGCTCATATTTCTTGTAAAGAAGAGAAGTCTGTCAAGAAGGCAACAACGTTGAACAAGGATAAGAAGAAGAAGAAGAAGAAGAAGAAGAAAACTCGTCAAGCTCCAATGCAAGAGGATCCACAAAAAGGTAACATTAAAACTCAATCTTCGTATTTATATACTAAGCATTGTTATTATTGTGGTAATATAGGACACTTGCAATGGGGATGCAAAGTTCGTAAGATGCAAGATGCACTTTCTATTGTATCAAATAGATTGGCTAAGTTTTCTCCTCATAAGAACTCAGATCAGTATTGTCCTAAGTTTAGGAAATAGAATTATTATAATGATAGTTCAAATTTTGCATATCACTCAACAAGGTCGCTTCATAAAAGACCCAATTATAGAAAGAGAGATGACTTTTTAAATACAAAAACAAGATCTGATGTTCCAAATTGGAGAAAGTGTGTTTCGCAAAATATTCAAAAGGACAATGATTCTAATGATATGAAGGAGAAAGTTGCTCCTGCGAAACCCAACTCTAAATGGGTCCCAAAGTCCTCCATAGCCAAGAAGGGACCAAAAGTTAGTCACAAGAATGACTCTTAGCAATTAATTATTGGTGACAATAATTACAAGAGTCTTCTTGAAAGACTAAAGAAAGACATCATTTCTGAAATCTCTTGTACTAGTAAAGGTTGTGATAATGACGCACTACATCACAAGTCAAAGAAGAAAAACAAGAGATGGAACAAGAGAAAACAAACCAAGAAAGTGGTCAAGAATGATGATTCAGTCTTAGTCACTCGTGATGAACAAGACAAGGATCAACTAAACACAACCTAGTTGTGTTAGAATGTGCATGCTCACCTTGGTGCTCAATATTTTGAAAGGTGAGGAAGCACATGAAAAACTGAGCACATGATCTCTCGGTTATTATATGACTAATTAACATCTTTAGGAGATTTCTTTTCTTCTATACTCATACTCTCTCTATCTCTATTTGAGGTTTTGATAGAAATGGTAATTGTGAGTTTATGATGTTTATATCTACTGATCATATATGCGTATCTCTTGTTGTTACGGTTAAAACGAGCCAAAAATTACTGAATTCGGACATCATATGCAAAAGTTATGTCGAAAACAGTTTAGTATTGCGATCTGTCACAAGTAACACATGGGAACCGATCCTAGTACCCCCTAGGGAACCGATCCTAGTACCATGTCATGGTGAGGGAACCGATCCTAGTGAGAGATCCCCTTACGAAGAAGTGTAAAAACTGTTTTCCCATAACTTCTTCATCCGAACTCGGAATGACCTCATTCTTTTTGCGTTGTTTTCGTAATTCAATTTCCTACAAAATTGAGGTAATTGCAATACTTGATTCTATATTGAACATTTATGGTGTATTGCGAATTGATTTATGAGATGTTTGATTTCGGTTTTACTACCTTAATATTCGATCTCATATTATATGAACCCTCATGGTTTGGGTGACTTTTTGATTTAGCGGGATTAAGTTCTAGACCTAGTAGGTAGGCTTTATCAAAGGATTATGAGGGGTTCTAATGGAAACAGTATGTGAAAAATTCACAATATATTGAATCGGTTTTGGTTTAGCATAAAAGCATATGTGTTTCAACGGTTTTCAACTTTTGCTTGCAATAGTTAAAACCGGTTTTCAACATTTCTCTGGTAAAGGTTGAGGTGGGTTGTTATTCTTTTGTTTACGCATAAGGACGACAACGTGGTGATATTTCGATATCAATTCTTCCTGGACGAAGATGCTATCGTATTGGGGAAGTGGATGCGAAATTTGAGGTAACAATCTTGTTAGTTAATTGTTTTCTTGTTTAAGAAAAGCCTGAGGTTATATTATATATATTTGTTGCTTTTGATTAACGAAATTTAGGTTCAATTAATAGTTATTCCATGATGTGTGTGTGGATGTGTGTTTCAATTGGTTCATGTTAAGAAAAACTATTGTTATCTTGCTTTATTGTGTGGTATCAATCGTTTAGGCTTGCAAAATTTCGGTACAATGGATGTGTGTTGTGATTCAATTGGTTTCGGTTAAGAAAAACTATTGTTATCTTGCTTTTGTATAGTTTCAATGGTTTAGGCTTACAAAATTTCGGTACAATTGATGTATGTGTGATTCAATTGGTTCTGGTTAAGAAAAACCTTTGGTATTTTGCTTTTGTATAGTATCAATGGCTTAGGCTTACAAAATTACGGTGCAATTGCGGTGCTTTTAATGTCTATGTTGATTCAATTGCGTCCGGTTGAGGTGAATATTTTGCAAGTTGATTTATTTTGTTTTGTATGAATTATTTATGGATTAACGAAATAATATGTGTACGGGATGAGTTGTTTAGTCCAATTCGATTTCGGATAAGAAACTAAGTTAATTCTGATCTTAGTTTGTCTTATCGAAGTGAGGTTTCGGTTATTCATGTCTAATTGAATTCCTAAACAAAGAAATCCTAGTTAACTAACCTAGTATTTGGTTTGTTTAAAATTGAAAGGTCTAAGTATATGGATAATTAGAACCTGATGAGAAAAATGGAGTTTATCTTTATTTTGGTCTTATCTAATTAAGCGGTTGTTCTTGAACAATCGGTTTAGCAAAGGGACTAATGTGATTAGTTGTTTTTGGTTTGCTAAACTAAATGGAAAAAATTGTTTCGGGAAATTGTTTCCTTGGTAACATATCAAAATAAGACTACTTGTAGTTTCGGTTTTGATATTGATTATCAGAACGTGATGTGTGGAACCCTCGTGCCTAACTTTACAGGTTTGCAAGTCTATTCTGAGATTTGTAATATTCTTTTCGTGTTGTCCTTTATTTTTTCGTTTCTTTGTCATTTTTGTGACAAAAAGGGGGAGAAATATATGGAGTAAACAAGTGATACTGGCATTGATTTTATATTAATTGGTATCGCTAAGGAAAAGAACATTGGTACTTGAATGATATATCTAACGAAAGAGTGAAAGCACAGACTAAGAGGGAGTAACATGTCATATTGATTGGTATAACAAAGACGTGCGGATTTAATATCTACCTATCTTCCTTAGGGGGAGTATTAGCTTTGTTATTATAATGTCAACAACGGCATTTTCAAGGATTAAATATAAGCAGTTTTACTGTGCTGTTGAATCAGGAATCAAGCGGAGTTTAATGAATTCTTGTAATTTGTTTACCCATATGATGTAAGAGTTTTGTCACTAAAATTGACAAAGGGGGAGATTGTTAGAGCATTGCTCGGTTGAACCCACCAAGCATTGGTATGTCAAGTTTAATTGTCATATTTTAGTGAATCAAAACTCATGTTAAGAGTCGCTTGATTATGTACTAGAGTTAAACTTCGTATAGGTTAGCTTGAAAGTATTAGTATATGAGACATTACAAGTATTGTGAAGTCTTGAAGATGTGAAGAAGAAAGGAGCTACAACGACAACAATCATCCTTCCACTTGAGGTTAGTGATATTTGACTTGAACCGTTTCATTCCCTAACGTATCTTTCAAGTCGTGCATATTGAAAACATAACTACGAAGCATATTTGAACTCTAGATAGGCATAGTATTAAGGAATACAATACGAGGTTTATTGATTAACCATTAAACTTTCTAGATAATACATCGCCATAATCATTTAAATGCTATTGTGATTATGTATGGGTATAAGGTGAGGATTTCATCCTAGGGAACAATGTTTACATGTGTTCTAAGGAAGTAAGTTCATAAACTTGTTTGTGGACCGAAAAGGAAATTGCCAGGAGTTATTGGTTTTGTTATTCATTGCATATCTTATGAGCAACCAATATGTGTGATAGAGTATAACCGCTCACAACTTGTTGTGTTCTTGGTAGAACTATTCACAAAGTCTTGACTTTTGTATTGGTATAACTTTTATTAGTAAACCAATCTTAAGTAATCACCTGGTATGATCGGATTGTATGTGCCTTGGGGAAAGGGAACCGATCCTTGTTGGGGAAAGGGAACCGATCCTTGTTGGGGGTAGGGAACCGATCCTAGTGAGGGAAAGGGAACCGAACCTAAGGGGTGCAGTGCAATAGGGAACCGATCCTTGTATGGGGTGCAACAAGGTTTATAGCAGAAACGGGAACGGATCCTACGGACATGTGCAACATATATAAGTTAGATACCATATATATGTGGGGAACCGATCCTAGTACCTAGTTAACCGAATCTTTGGAAATCTAGTGTGACTATGCGTAGTACTCACATGGAGGTAGAACCAAAACTTGTTTTGGTAGAACCGTAAACCCATGATTGTGATTGAATGTTGGTTTGATCAATCACATAGTTCTTGAAAATCAGATGAACCAATTATAAACTTGTTTGGAAGTGTGGCAAATCGGTTTCAACGTTGTAAGTGTGATGAGAACTTACAAAGTAAAGATGTCGACGAACTTTGAACACGTGTTGTGAATGTTTATTTCTATAATTGTTCAAAGATATTCCTTAAAGGCTAATGGAAGAAAATCGCAGGATCGAAACATAAGTAAGTTAATAATCTTTTAATTAAGGCTATTAATTTAATTTTGTAGGGAAATTATGGAATTAGTAATGTGCATTTACTAATTAGATTTTTCGAGAGATTTCGGTTGTATTTTTGAACAGAGCATTTCCAGAAATTATGAAAACCGAATCTGTGCATCTATGAATATCTTGAGAACATTTTCGGTTTTGGAAATTCCTTGGTGTCCAGACTTCCTTGTCTATAAATACACGAAGTTTGCCTTTCTAGCAAACTAATCCTTCGTAACAATAGACTTCCTCTTTTGTCTTTGTTACTGGTGTAGCCTCCTACCGGAGAGGAGAGTAATCTAATTAGGTGAAATCTCTTACGGCCGCTCGTTTTAAAGTCTTGTTTGGGTTTCAGAAGCTCTAGCACGAACCGTTGGTGGGAAACTAGATAATTGCGGTTTATCTTTGTCTTCCATTGATTTGATTGACTAACGGTGGTTGAAATCTGATTGCACCTAGTTTGTTTATTCTTGAGAATCTTCTCTTCTGATATAAGATTCACTCAAACTATTTCAGAGTTTCGACAGGGATCTTTAGACTGTTGTTAGTTCTAAAGACGATCTTGTGACAATCCATTGTTAACAGACTCCGTTCTGTGTGTGATTGATCACAAGAGATTCAAGTGATTGTGTGCAGGTGATTATTGAAGATTTAAGAAGATTTGAAGACAAAGAAGATATTGAAGATCTGACTTGGTTTTTTATAATCTTTGGTGTGCACAATACTTGTTTGGGAAAAGAGGATCCAATTAATAATCGGTTTATCCTTGTGGTAGAATGGATTGATTAATTGAGTAGATCGGCATCAACACGATTCTTCGGATTAAAGGTGTTGTTGGCTTAATCTTAACCGATTACCTTTGGGTGATTGAACATAAGATAGATCTAGACCCGACGAAGGAGTTTATTTTGAGATAAACGGAAGAGCCTTTGTCTGACTCATGCCACTTGGTTGAATAGAGTTGATACCAAACAGATTTCTTGTTCCTTTACTGTTTGGAATACGAACCAAAGGTATTGTTCCAAGTACGTGACTTATTCATAATTCGGAGGCGTGGGAATATAAACGGAACTAGGTAAACTATAGAGTTAATTACTTGGTCTCAACTATACCAAGTTAGGTGTAATTTTGTGTAGCGTCTTAATCCTGAGAGTATTCAATTCTGGACTAGGTCCCGGGGTTTTTCTGCATTTCCGGTTTCCTCGTTAACAAATCTTGTTGTGTCATTTACTTTTATTTTCCGCATTATAATTATTTATTATAATTAAAGTAAATTACACAAACGTTAATTCTTTATTTACTTGATAAGCAATCCTATTGTGTTTGGTTAAGTCTGAACCTTTGTATCAAGTAAACATACTTCGTTGTTGTATTGTCTCGATCTCGTATCCATAGACGATCAAACGAAGTGTGAACCGATTAGTTGTATTCTCTCGACTCAGTCCATAGACAATCACTTTCGGAGAAAAGACTTATAGGTAGAAAAAGTTTTAGCTTGAGGTATATTTGGGTACCCTCGCCTTTTCAGGGTTTTAGTGTGAGAGACAGTGATTTACTGTAAAAAGAGTTGATTTTTTTTTGAGAGAGAGACTGAGAGAGACGAAGTGGTGTTTTCAAGAAAAAGGAAAGAAAACGAAGAGAAGGGGGAGAGTTAATACTGAACTGATTTGACTAGACCAGCGTCATCACCAACCCACTTGGGAGTTAATAACATTGGAGGGTAAATGATACGACGATCCTGGAAACGGGAGGATTGAATTCATTTCATCTTCAGTTACTATTGCTAAGGGGAGTTCGTTTTATATAATAGAATAGATAAAATAAATAGTCAACACGTTTGAGAAGAGGAGGAACTTAAACAAATGCAAAACAGAATTGTCAAAGTAAAACATGTGAAAAAAGAAATTTTTGTAAGGAACAAAGAAGAAAGCAAATTTCACAGGTGCAAAACCAAATTTCCACGGTAAAAAAGGAGAAGATAGAATTTGTTGTAAAAAAAGGATAAAAAGCAAATTTCCACCGAATTCGGACAAAAAGCTAATTATAAAGCGTTTGGATACACATCCATAAGTAACCTTTTGACTTCTAGAAGTCAAAAAGCAAGAAGTCATTTTGGGTGTGGAATTTCAGAACGACCTCTATAAGCAGAAAAGTCGACTTTTTGTGAAGCAAAATATCTGGTCTTCTGACTTCCACTTCTCTCAGAGATTAACTTTCCCTGCAGAATCTTTGTTTGTTCTACTGTTCTTCTAATTCGGATTAGTATCACCTTCGTTGGTCAGATCCGATCATTGAACATTTGTTACATTTCAATTAATTAAATCAATGAACAATCAATCAAAATAGAGATTCATCAAATAGAACAAAAAATAAATCTATGGTTCTGTTACCATTAAATTTTATATCCTACTAGTACCAGTAAAAGAGATAGAACTTCGAGAAGAGGAAAAACTTAAAAATAGTTATTCCCTCACAATACAAGTGCATTGCAATATACAAGTTACCAGGTGAAAAGGGAATTTTGCACTTTGGCTAGTACCAATCAATAGGTGAAAACGAAATTTTGCACATTGGCATAATATGGGTACCCTTTGTTATTCTTTCCTCGCAATGGAAGCAGAATATTCTATGATAATACTCCCTCGGTCCCATTTTAGGCCGCTTCTCATTAGTTTGGTATTTCTACGACTTCTGTAAAAGCACTTTACTGTTGTGCGTTTCTAATTTGCTGTGATGTGAGAAAAAAGCAGGAAGATAGGTTAAGCCACACAACAAAGAAATATTTTGGTGAAGACCGATGGCCTGGGTCCCACTATGTAAGTCCTTATTTATACCTTAAATAAAATAAATAAATTGACTGATAAGACATTTTGGTCTCTCTCTCCACACTCTGTACACACCAAAAGAATAGTCTTGTCCCCTGGAGGTCTATCTAATTTGTAAAGCAATGGAGGGTCTTGTCCCTAGAGGTCTATCGAATTTTTACATTGATGAAGATCTTGTCCCCAGAGTGCGCAACGACCTTTCGCCGTGATCAGGTCGCATAATATCAAATCGCTTTTTCCCGTTGTACTCAGAAAGGAGCTCGGCTTTACCGGAAAAATCTTGATCCTGGAAACCGGTTCGATATGGTGCCCCTTATGTGATGCCGAAACCGCTTTTTCCCCTTATGAGATGCGGCGAGGGACGACACACCAAGGAAACCGGTTCCTCCCCATTATCTTATCAGCCCAAGTCCAGTCGAAGTTGGTAGCCGTGTAATCCTCACGACGAAACCGAGGAACAATAGATGTTACCACAGTGCAGCCCTTACTACGTTTGCGACATTCCCTCAGAAAGCGAAAGAAATTGTCGTTGTACTGAAAAATGCCCCTCTTATTAGCACATTGACTCACCACCTCGTAATAGAAAGGATTTTCCGGGTTGTGTGCACGGAGGTAAACGCAGACCGGCCTCCAACTGACCAACCGCAATCAATAAGTTGTCTTTGTTGCAAGGAAAATTCTTGCCAAATGCGTCATCCAACTTTCCTTCTCCTTCGATGAACTCCACCTCGAATCTTCCATCAAGATGATACCTATCTTTAACTTCACTGATGGAAAACTTTCGGTAACCATTTGAATCCTTGAGCGTCTTGGGTGTAATTGAAACTCCAGCTGAAACAAGAGGAACCGGATTGGGTGTAACAGGAACTGCAGTAGAAACATGAGGAATTGGTTGACTGTCGATTCTAGACTCGGAAGATTCTGGAACACCTCCATTTTTATCCCAGCTAGACCTGGAAGGAGAAGAAGAAATATTAGAAGTGAAAAAGGTAGAAAGCTTACAGAAGGAGTAAACAGATAGGGAGGGTGACATACACATTGAAACATTTTTTCTAACTCCTAATTAACACAAAAAGATATCAAGATTCAGAAAAGGTGCTCGACATAGAAATAGTATTAGTACTTTGAAAAATTAGGGGTTTGGTCACAAAGTAGATTAATATGCCATTTAAAAGGACCTAAGGTGAATGTAGGAGAGAAATGATTGCCCTAGTTCAATTCAGAAACATGTTGTATCCTCCAAATAAATTTGGAAGATGAAGGGAATTCAATCTTAACTGCATGCCCATTTTGTTCTGCAACGCAAACAAACAATGAAGAAATAACTAAAACACTGAATTAAAAAAACCATCATCATATTTGCACAAGAAAAAGACCAAATTCTACCTTCCATTAGTAGAAGAACCTCAATGGGGAGAACTTCAATTCCAGACTAGATACCACCAAGGCTGAACTGAACACTACCAATTGAAAAAAATGAGTTACCTTTAACAAATGAGATAAAAACTAATAAAATTGAAGGAAAAAAAAAGTTTATACCTTTGATCCCCACACTACAATGCAATAACTTGAAGAACCCTAGCTAACAGAGTTTCTAAAAGAATGAAAAACCCAACAAAAATAAATTATAATAATCACATTACAAAAAGAACTCATTCTTCAGAAGATATCGAAAAAGGATAAATCTTTGTTTTTGGCTCAGAACAGAATTGGGGCAAATTCATTCATTAGAATGAATCAAACTGCAACAATATAATCTGCAAAGGAATCGATTCCTCACACTGAAGCTATAAAACATCAAACAACATGAAACTTTAGTAGAAACACCAGAACTTTTTACTCTCTAGTCTCTAAAATCAAATGAACCCTTTAACTACAAAGGAATCGCTTACTCACACTGAAGCTATAAAACATCAAACAACATGAAACTTCATTAGAAACACCAGAACTTTTTACTCTCTAGTCTCTATTCACAAATGAAGCCTTTAACTACTCAATAAATACAGAAACAGAAGTTGGAAAGATGGTTTCACACTTAGACAGTTTGACTTACTTTTTGGTATGATATAATAAATATAGCAGTGCTTTCCCTTATTCCCATGTAAAAATCTGGTAGATGGGAAGCATTCGTAGAAAAATCCATAACTTTTAAGCGTTCATTTATCCCCATTTCCCAAGTTTTTTTTTGATGGAAAGACGATATATATTCACTAGAAAATATAGTACAAAAGGTTTACTATATTTATCCCCATTTCCCAAGTGACCGAAGAAAAACAAACATTTTCACCCAGTCGGATAATGTGAAACGAGCATTTTGGTGAGGACACTTGGCAACGTATGATTGGTTTAAAAAGAATAAGAAAATATAAAAAAGGAAACAATTTAGCTTATAGGTGAAATTATCATTTAACTTGGCGTCGGTTGTAAACTTTCAACTTGGCATTAATATTAAATATCCACATCTAATAGATACTGAGTGATACTTATAGGTGTCACAAAACAGTTTGTAACAATTATAATTGTCATAAGCGTACGTATGTTACAAAAATTACATTAATAACACTTTTAACTGTTACAATTGACTTATGAACATAACTTTTTTTGGGCCCCCAACACTTTAGGGCCATAGGCGGCCGCCTAGCTAGCCTGCCCCCTAAGACGGTCCGACCATATGTTAGTTTCAACATATTTTTTAACTGTGAAACATTTTTTTATTATGCATGTTCAATTTTGCAGCTATATTTCTGTACTCATATGTGTAATTTTTGTGTTGAGAAACCTCTGTTTCGGGTGAAAATATCCAAACTCTTGTTTTGGGTTTTGATTGATTTCCTACTAACAAGATCAGATTCGATTGATCTTGGCTCAGATACCAACTTTTGGATATTTTGGGTTTTAAAATAAATAGGTTACAGAACTTTTGGTGCAAAACAAAAAAATAACATGTGAAGAATATAAACTGCACATGTGACCTAATATTGGAGATTGGTTACACAGCTTTTGGCGCAAAACAGAAACATCACATGAACTAACATACTAGTTCATGTAAAGAATATAAATTGCACATCACATTAACTAAAAAATTTGATCATCTTGGGACATATGATAACATCAACGAGCTTCATCTTAGTACGGGAATCAGTTAAATCTCTTTTATTAATTATTACGCATGTTGGTTTACGTTATTATGCCCCAGATTCTATACAGTTTACTAATTGAGTTTCACCATCGTCATTCTTCTATTATTACAGCTGCTGAATAATTGTGTTCAAAATAAAAACATTTGTATCACTGTCAGTCTTCGATTAACTAAAAACATTCAAAGAGGAAAACACCGAGTCCCATTTTTACTGAAATGCTGAATATAGATCATCTTTGGATATATGATGACATTATTCCGCTACAACACCGAGTCCCATTTTTACTGAAATGCTGAATATAGATCATCTTGGAATATATGATGACATTATTCCGCTACAACATTTTACGCTGATAAATCTCTGAAACATTCTAATTTGAATTGTTGAATGGTTATATTAAGACTCTATTAATGACAATTAACTAACGGGCCAAACTAAACTGAAAGAACATATTCTGAATTGCTGAATTTATAATCAAGTTCCAAGAAGAAAATAGTAAGAAGATAAGGTTAATGACGTATGCCCTCATTTCAAGAAATAGATATTATTAATTAGTATTATGCAAGTTGGTTTACGTTGATATCCCCAAGATTCTAAAAGCTACTAATTTTGTATCACCATCATCATTATTCCATTATCACAACCTCTCGATAATTGTATGCTAAAGAAAATCAGTTGAATCTTTGTCAGTCTCCGATTGACTAAAAACAAAAACATCGGAAGAGGAAAACACCAAGTCCCATTCGCACTGGAATGCTGAATATTGATCATCTTGGGACATGTGATGACATCATCCCACTTGACATTATTCCGCTACAACATTTACGGTGAGAAATCTTTGGAACATTTTGACCTGAGTTGCTGGATGGTTATATATTCTGTCTCCATTAGTGACAAATAACAAACCAGCCAAAGCGAAACACATGAACATATTTTTAATTGCTTAGTTTCTAATCAATATCCTAGAAGAAGCAGGTAAGAAAGGGTTGATAACGTATGCCCTCATTTCAAGCAATAGATGTTTAAGCGATCATTGAGAGAATGAGTGTGGTGTTTGTTGTGGGAGTAGAATCTAGTCAATTTGCATTTACAGAGGATGCAAACATGATTTTGTATGGGAAAAAAGGACCGTATAATAATATAGTTTTTAGAGTGAAAAGTATCCTTTGCACGATGTTTCACGTGATTAATTATTCGTGCACCACAATACATAATGTGTAAAAGTCGTTATTAAGGTGCGACGCTGGCGGGACGATTGTGCGATTTACGTGTGTCAATTACAACATCATCCCACCTTAACTTTTTTCGTTATGACATTAGAGTTGAGAAACCTTTGAAACACTCGACATGAAATCCTAAAGGGGTTACACCATGAGATACAATTACCTAAACAAAGAAAGTGAAACACAAGCAATATTCTAGATTGCTTAATTTCAAATCATGTCGCGCAGAGGAAGGTAAGAAAATGATTATGACGTATGCCCTCATTTCAAAAAACAGAGGTTTGAGAGACCGGTGAGAGAATAAGTTTCGAAACAACATCATTTCTCTATGGAAAAGAGTATATCCATAAACAACGAGGATTGTAATTGTTTTTATTAGAACATCTACTCACATAGGTGGTTTCCGTCATTCTAAAATATATATACGAATCAAGATGTGCCAAGTGCCTTTTCTGGAGCTGCTGCTTCATAAAAGTCCAAGGAAAAAGAAGGCAACAACATGGAGATAAGGTGTGCCCCTATTTCAAGCACCGGATATTTGTGCGATGGTTGATAAAGTGAGGTGTTGTCACTGTGCGAATCCAAAGCATCCATTTCTTCTGCGTGGTCATTGAATATATTAAGAACGGATATATGAAAACAATTACAATGGGTGCAAACATGATATGTATGGTCAAAAAGGACTAAATAATTGTATAGGTTGCAAAGTGAAAATTGTTTTGTGCACTGTATTTCATGTGATTAATTTACTCGTGTACCAAACTATACAGTGTGATGCACGTTTTCGTTATGACATTATATTTGAGAAACCTTTAAAACATATCGACCTGAAATCCTGAATGGTTACACCAACAGTTACTGTTAACGAAACAAAGAAAGTGAAACACACGCAATATTCTGGATTTCTTAATTAATTTCAAATCATGCAGCGAAGAGGAAGTTGGGAAAATGATGATGACGTATGCCCTCATTTCAATAAATAGATGTTATTAATTAATATTATGCAAGAGTTGGTTTACGTTGATATCCCAAGATTCTAAAAGCCTACTTATTTTGTTTCACCATCATCATTATTCCATTATCACAACCTCTAGATAATTGTATGCTAAAGAAAATCAGTTGAATCTCTGACAGTCTCCGATTGACTAAAAACAAAAATATCGGAAGAGTAAAACACCGATTCTCATTCGCACTGAAAAGAAAATACTTAAGTGAGTGGATTTTTTAAAATAAAATAATTACACTCCTCGTTGGTTGTGGATTTAATCTTTATCATAGCGATTACGTAGCTCCTTACCCCTGAAAAAATAGGATACTAAGGAGTTATATATAATTATATTAAAAGAGAGGGACATTTCATGATTTTCAAGTCCCAAAGACTACCAACAAATTACAAATTAATCTTTTCATAAAATTACAAATTTTCCTTATGCTTCATTTTACCAAAAAAATGGCCATAAAATGGACTCTCTTCCTTAGAAATATATACCACCAAGCAGAAATAAATAGAGCATATAGAATTAAAAGGATGTGGTATATACAAACCTCAATCGCACATTAATATCTCCTTCTTCGCACTTGTATTACGTATTTTATACTGTAAAATTTGGTGCACAACCAATGATCACGTGAAATGTGGTGCAAACTATAATTTTGACTTCATTCACTTTAAAAACTATGATATTCAGTCTTCTCTGCGAATACAAAACTATGACATAAGGTCGCATATTAACCGCACCTCCTTCTCTCAATTATCGCACAATAATCTGGTTAGGGCACACGTCATCATCATTTTGTAGATCTGTGGACTTTTATCAAGCAACAGCTCTGAAAAAACAAATCTTAGAGTGACGTAAACTACTTAAGCGAGTGCACATTTCAAAAGAATATAATTACACTCCTCGTTGGTTGTGGATTTAATCTCTATCATAGCGATTATGTAGCTCCTTACCCCTGAAAAAATAGGATACGTAAGGAGTTATAAATATTTATATTAAAATAGAGGGACATTTCATGCTTTTCAGGTCCTAAAGACTACCACCAAACCATTTCTAATCTTTTCGTAAAATTACAAATTTGTAGAATTCAGTAGGTATTTCAAAACCTAAAAAATTTGTGTTATGCTTCATTTTACAAAAAAAGGTGGCCATAAAATGGACTCTCTTCCTTATAAATATATACCGCCAAGCAGAAATAAATAGACCATATAGAATTAAAAGGACGTGGTGTATACAAACCTCAATCGCACATTAATATCTCCTTTTTCGCATTTGTATTACGTCCTTTATACTGTGAAATATGGTGCACAACCAATTGATCACGTGAAATGTGGTGCAAACTATAATTTTGACTTCGTTCACTTTAAAAACTATGATATTCAGTCTTCTCTGCAATGCAACGCATTGGTTTCGCCAAGTAATCGCACCTCAGTATCTCAACTATCGCACAATAATCTAGTTAGGTCACACGTCATCATCAGTATGTTGCTCCGTGGAATTTTGTGAAGCAACAGCTCTGGAAGAGACACATCTTGATCGGTACATACATTTTAGAGTGATGTAAACTACTTAAATATAGATGGGACTCCCTCGGTCGTCCCGATTATATATAGTAGTATATAATACTAAAATGTCATGTCCTTTCACACCTACTTTATGACGTAATATTGTAACCTTTAGGTTTTTTTCCTTTAAATAAGAATCGAGTCGTTGCTTGTTGGGATCATGAATTTTTGAACAATGCCTGCTCATTAAGGACGCGACCATTCGACAACAGGTGTATTGGATGTCTATATAAGCGTTACTCGTGTCTCCTTGTAGAATTCTACAATAATAAAATCATAAATGCTTATAAAACAAAATTTGATAATCTTTCATCAATAACAATGATGTATATATTTCCGGAATTAACTACCGAGATACTACAGCGCCTCCAAACTGCAGAAAGCGTTTTAGCATGCAAATGTGTATGCAAAGAGTGGAATATTGTCCTTTGGGTCAAAAGAATTGGCCTCCTTTTTGGTTTTACACCAAGAATGGGGAAAGATAAAGTTACTCAACTCTTCTATAGAGAGGAAGACTTCAGCACGACCGTAACAACCAACAATCACAGTGCCTCGAATGACAGAACCTACGATGATTGGACTAAGTTTCACCCAGTAGTTGGATCTTGAAATGGTCTGGTATGTTTTTATGTTTCACACCACGACATACAAGATCATGTATATATTATGAATCTAAAAACTGGTGAGCACCTCCATCTGTCACAATTATGCATCCCAATTGCACGAGATCAAGTACTTTCATGGTATCCACAATACAACGTAATTGGGGGTTTCGGATACTATCAACATACCAATGAGTACAAGGTAGTTTGAATTCACATGGATGGTAAAGTTCAAATACACACTCTAGGAGACGAAAGGGGATAGAGGAACATAGGGGAGATTCCTTATATTTTTCGGAGTTCAGGTGTGTACGCACATGGTTGTATTTTTTGGCAGGATCGTTGTCAGCAGGATACTTGCGTAGTATCTTTCAATTTGTACACTGAGACGTTCAATCCACATTCTCCACCCCCGCATCATACTCCTGGGAGTGAATTTTGGATAGATTCTTACCCATCACTTGGGATGGTCATGTTTGGAGTTCGCCTGTTATTTTACTACATCCATGAGGGGATTGATCAGGCGCCCCGGATAGATTTCTGGGATCCCATTTTCGAAGAAAATATTCATACATGGGCACCTGGCGGGGAATGGAATTGGAATTATAAGATGAGCATTTTCTTGGAAGATGATGGGGGACGAATGGCCGACTTATGACCCGATAGCCTTTGGAAATAACAACGAACTCTTATTGTGGCACAATAGGCGTTTATTGCGTTACAATACACTCACCAGAACTTGGACGGAAATTTGGGGGATACTACCGTTGGAAACAGCGCTGTCTCGTTGAAGAATTTTGGTGGACAATCGGAAACGTGTACTCATGATGTCCATGCCACTAACACATTCCGGGTTAAATATGTAGCTTTTTTTTCTTCTGTTGTTTATGTTTTCCTAAGTTGTGTTTTTTGTTTTGGTTTTTTGTTTTTAATATTTGGTTTTTTTATATGTTGAAATGTACAATTTAGTTTATCAACATGATAGTGTTGCCGCTAAAAGTTGGGTCATTGTTTAACTAGCCAACCTTTGTTTTTTTTTCCTTTTTTTGCGTTACACCTATGGTCCAACAGTCCGGGCCAACCCAGCCAACCTAGGTAGTTAGTGGAAAAGTAAAATTATTTGGATATTTCCTAAGAGCTCATTATATATTTTAGTTTGTTGTGTGGACTTTTGTCAAGCAACAGCTCTGACAAAAACACATCTTAGTATGACGTAAACTACTTAAGTGAGTGGATGTTTCAAAAGAAATTAATTACACTCCTCGTTGGCTGTGGATTTAATCTTTATCATAGCGATTATGTAGCTTCTTACCCCTGAAAAACAGGATACGTAAGGAGTTATAAATATTTATATTAAAATGGAGGGACATTTCATGTTTTTCAGGTCCCAAAGACTACCAACAAACCATTTCTAATGTTTTCCTAAAATTGCAAATTTGCGTTATGCTTCATTTACAAAAAAGTGTCCATAAAATGGACTCTGTTCCTTAGAAATATATACCACCAAGCAGAAAAAAATAGAGCATATAGAATCAAGAGGATGTGGTGTATACAAACTGCAAGCGCACATTAATATCTCCTTCTTCGCACTTGTATTACGTCTTTTATACTTTGAAATATGGTGCACAAACAATTGATCACGTGGAATGTGGTGCAAACTATAATTTTCACTTCATTCACTTTAAAAACTATGATATTCAGTCTTCTCTGCAAATACAAAACTATGACATTGGGTTGCATATTAACCGCACCTCGTTCTCTCAACTGTCGCACAATAATCTGGTTAGGGCACACGTCATCATCATTTTGTAGACCTGTGGACTTTTGTCAAGCAACATCTCTGAAAAAACACATCTTAGGGTGACGTAAACTACTTAAGTGAGTGGATGTTTCAAAAGAAAATAATTACACTCCTCGTTAGCTATGGATTTAATCTTTAACATAGCGATTATGTAGCTCCTTACCCCTGAAAAAATAGGATACGTAAGGAGTTATATATAATTATATTAAAAGGGAGGGACATTTCATGCTTTTCAGGTCCCAAAGACTACCATCAAATCATTTCTAATGTTTTCCTAAAATTGCAAAGTTGCGTTATGCTTCATTTTACAAAAAAGTGGCCATAAAATGGACATTTGTTACATTTCAATTAGTTAAATCAATGAACAATCAATCAAAATAGAGATTCATCAAATAGAACAAAAAATAAATTTATGGTTCTGTAAACATTAAATTTTGTATCCTACTGGTACCAGTAAAAGAGATAGAACTTCGAGAAGAGGAAGAACTTAAAAATAGTTCTTCCCTCACAATGCAAGTGCATTGCAATATACAAGTTACCCTTTGCACTTTGTCTAATACCAATCAATAGGTGAAAACGAAATTTTGCACATTGGCATAATATGGGTACCCTTTGTAGTTCTTTCCTCGCAATGGAAGCAGAATATTCGATGATAATACTCCCTCGGTCCCATTTTAGGCCGCTTCTCCTTAGTTTGGTATTGTTGCGACTTCTGTAAAAGCACTTTCTTGTTGTGCGTTGCTAATTTGTTGTGATGTGAGAAAAAAGCAGGAAGATAGGTTAAGCCACACAACCAAGAAATATTGTAGTGAAGACCGATGGCCTGGGTCCCACTATGTAAGTCCTTATTTATACTTTAAATAAAATAAATAAATAGACTGATAAGACCTTTTGGTCTCTCTCTCCACACTTTGTACACACCAGAAGAATAGTCTTGTCCCCTAGAGGTCTATCTAATTTGTACAACAATGGAGGGTCTTGTCCCTAGAGGTCTATCTAATTTTTACATTGATGAAGGTCTTGTCCCCAGAGTGCGCAACGACCTTTCGTCGTGATCAGGTCGCATAATATCAAATCGCTTTTTCCCCTTGTACTCAGAAAGGAGCTCGGCTTTACCGGAGAAATCCTGATCCTGGAAACCGGTTCGATATGGTTGCCCTTATGTGATATCGAAACTGTTTTTTCCCCTTATGAGATGCGGCGAGGGCCGACACACCAAGGAAACCGGTTCCTCCCCGTTATGTTATCATCCCAAGTCCAGTTGAAGTTGGTAGTCATGTATTCCTCGCGACCGAACCGAGGAACGATAGGTGTTACCCCAGTGCATCCCTTACTACGTTTGCGACATTCTCTCATAAAGCCAAAGAAATTGTCGTTGTACTGAAAAATGCCCCTCTTATCAGCACGTTGACTCAACACCTCGTAATAGAAAGGATTTTCCGGGTAATGTGCACAGAGGTAAACGTAGACCGGCCTCCAACTGACCAACCTCAATCAATAAGTTGTCTTTGTTGGAAGGAAAATTCTTTCCAAGCGCGTCAGCCAACTTTCCTTCTCCTTCGATGAACTCCACCTCGAATCTTCCATCAAGATGATACCTCTTTTTAACTTCACTGATGGAAAAATTCCGGTAACCATTTGAATCCTTAAGTGTCTTGGGTGTAATTGAAACTCTAGCAGAAACAAGAGGAACCAGATTGGGATAACAGGAACTGCACTAGAAATATGAGGAATTGGTTGACTGTCGATTCTAGACTCGGAAGATTCTGGAACACCTCCATTTTTATCCCAGCTAGACCTGGAATGAGAAGAAGAAATATTAGAAGTGAAAAAGTTAGAAAGGTTACGGAAGGATTAAACATATAAGGAGGGTGACAGACACATTGAAACATTTTTTCTAACTCCTAATTAACACAAAAAGATATCAAGATTCAGAAAAGGTGCTCGACATAGAAATAGTATTAGTACTTTGAAAAATTAGGGGTTTGGTCACAAAGTAGATTACCATTTACAAGGACCTGTGGTGAATGTAGGAGAGAAATGATTGCCCTGGTTCAATTCAGAAACATGTTGTATCCTCCAAATGAATTTGGAAGACGAAGGGAATTCAATCTTAACTGCATTCACATTTTATTCTGCAACGCAAAAAAAAATAATGAAGAAATAACTAAAACACTGAATTGACAAAACCATCATCATATTTGCACAAGAAAAAGACCAAATTCTACCTTCCATTAGTAGAAGAACCTCAATGGGGAGATCTGCAATTCCAGACTAGATACCACCAAGGTTGAACTGAACACTACCAATTAACTGGTAATCAGGAGTCAGGACAACAAATTAACAAATGAGATAATAACAAATAAAATTGAAAAAAAAAAAAAAACTTTATACCTTTGATCCCCACACTACACTGCAATAGCTTGAAGAACCCTAGCTAGCAGAGTTTTTGAAAGAATGAAAAACCCAACAAAAATAAATTATAATAATCACATTACAAAAAGAACCCATTCTTTAGAAGATAAAAAAAAAAGGATAAATCTTTGTTTTGACTCAAAACAGAATTGGGGCAAATTCATTCATTAGAATGAATCAAACTGCAACAATATAATCTGCAAAGGAATCGATTACTCACACTGAAGCTATAAAACATCAAACAACATGAAACTTCAGTAGAAACACCAGAATTTTTTACTCTATAGTCTCTAAAATCAAATGAACTATTTAACTACAAAGGAATCGCTTACTCACACTGAACTATAAAACATCAAACAACATGAAACTTCATTAGAAACACCAGAACGTTTTACTCTCTAGTCTCTATTCACAAATGAAGCCTTTAACTACTCAATAAATACAGAAACAAAAGTTGGAAAGATGGTTTCACACTTAGACAGTTTGACTTACTTTTTGGCATGATATAATAAATAGAGCAGTGCTTTCCCTTATTCCCATAGAAAAATCCAGTAGATGGGAAGCATTTTCGTAGAAAAATATAGAACTTTTAAGCATTCATTTATCCGAATTTCCCAAGTGACCGAAGAAAAAAAAACCTTTTTCATTGAGTCGGATCAGTGTGAAACAAGCATTTTGGTGAAGACACTTGGCAACGTATGATTGGTTTAAAAATAATAAGAAAATATAAAAAAAGGAAACCATTTAGCTTATAGGTGTAATTATCATTTAGCTTGGCGTCGGTTGTAAACTTTCAACTTGGCATTAATATTAAAAAAAATCCACATCTAATGGATACTGAGTGATACTTATAGGTGTCACAAAACATTTTGTAACAATTATAATTGTCATAAGCGTACGTATGTTACATAATTTACATTAATAACACTTTTAATAGTTACAATTGACTTATGAACAGAACTTTTTTCGAGCCCCCAACAATTTAGGGCCATAGGCGGCCGCCTAGCTAGCCTGCCCTCTAAGACGGTCCGACCATATGTTAGTTTCAACATATTTTTTAACTGTGAAACATTTTTTTATTATGCATGTTCAATTTTGCAGTTATATTTCTGTACTCAAATGTGTAATTTTTGTGTTGAGAAACCTCTGTTTCGGGTGAAAATATCCAAACTCTTGTTTTGGGTTTTGATTGATTTCCTACTAACAAGATCAGATTCGATTGATCTTGGCTCAGATACCAACTTTTGAATATTTTGGGTTTTAAAAATAAATAGGTTGCACAACTTTTGGTGCAAAACAGAAACATCACATGTGAAGAATATAAACTGCACATGTGACCTAATATTGGAGATAGGTTACACGGCTTTTGGTGCAAAACGGAAACATCACATGAACTAACATACTAGTTCATATGAAGAATATAAACTGCACATCACATTAACTAACAATTTTGATCATCTTGGGACATATGATAACATCAACGAGCTTCAGCTTAGTACGGGAATCTGGTAAATCTCTTTTATTAATTATTACGCATGTTGGTTTATGTTATTATGCCCCAGATTCTATACAGTTTACTAATTGAGTTTCACCATCGTCATTCTTCCATTATTACAGCTGCTGCATAATTGTGTTCAAAATAAAAACATTTGTATCTCTGTCAGTCTTCGATTAACTAAAAACATCAAAAACATTCAAAGAGGAAAACACCGAGTCCCATTTTTACTGAAATGCTGAATATATATCATCTTTGGATATATGATGACATTATTCCGCTACAACACCGAGTCCCATTTTTACTGAAATGCTGAATATAGATCATCTTGGAATATATGATGACATTATTCCGCTACAACATTTTACGCTGATAAATCTCTGAAACATTCTAATTTAAATTGTTGAATGGTTATATTAAGACTCTATTAATCACAATTAACTAACGGGCCAAACTAAACTGAAAGAAAATATTCTGAATTGCTGAATTTATAATCAAGTTCCAAGAAGAAAAGGGTAAGAAGATAAGGTAAATGACGTATGCCCTCATTTCAAGAAATAGATATTATTAATTAGTATTATGCAAGTTGGTTTACGTTGATATCCCCAAGATTCTAAAAGCCTACTAATTTTGTTTCACCATCATCATTATTCCATTATCTCAACCTCTAGATAATTGTATGGTAAAGAAAATCAGTTGAATCTCTCTCAGTCTCCGATTGACTAAAAACAAAAACATCGGAAGAGGAAAACACCAAGTCCCATTCACACTGGAATGTTGAATATTGATCATCTTGGGACATATGATGACATTATTCCGCTACAACATTTACGGTGAGAAATCTTTGGAACATTTTGACCTAAGTTGCTGGATGGTTATATATTTTTTCTCCATTAGTGACAAATAACAAACCATCCAAAGCGAAACACATGAACATATTCTGAATTGCTTAATGTTTAATCAAGATCCTAGAAGAAGCAGGTAAGAAAAGGTTGATAATGTATTCCCTCATTTTAAGCAATAGATGTTTAAGCGATCATTGAGAGAATGAGTGTGGTGTTTGTTGTGGGAGTAGAATCTAGTTAATTTGCATTTACAGAGGATGCAAACATGATTTTGTATGGGAAAAAAGGACCATATAATAATACAGTTTTTAGAGTGAAAAGTTTCCTTTGCACGATGTTTCACGTGATTAATTATTCGTGCACCACAATACATAATGTGTAAAAGTCGTTATTAAGGTGCGACGATGGCGAGACGATTGTGCGATTTACGTGTGTCAACCACAACATCATCCCACCTTAACTTTTTTACTTGTATTACATCTTTTATACTGTGAAATATGGTGCACAACCAATTGATCACGTGAAATGTGGTGCAAACTATAATTTTCACTTCATTCACTTTAAAAACTATGACATTCAGTCTTCTCTGCAAATACAAAACTAGGATATTAGGTCGCATATTAACGACACCTCCTTCTCTCAACTATCGCACAATAATCTAGTTAGGGCACACGTCATCATAATTTTGTAGATCTGTGGACTTTTGTTAAGCAACAACTCTGAAAAAAACACATCTTAGAGTGACGTAAACTACTTAAGTGAGTGGATGTTTCAAAAGAAAATAATTACACTCCTCGTTGGCTGTGGATTTAATCTTTATCATAGCGATTATGTACTTCCTTACCTCTGAAAAAATAGGATATGTATGGAGTTATAAATATTTATATTAAAAGGGAGGGACATTTCATGCTTTTCAGGTCTCAAAGACTACCACCAAACCATTTCTAATCTTTTCACAAAATTGTAAATTTGCGTTATACTTCATTTTACAAAAAAACTGGCCATAAAATGGACTCTCTTCCCTAGAAATATATACCACCAAGCAGAAAAAAATAGAGAATATAGAATTAAGAGGAGGTGGTGTATACAAACCGCAATCGCACATTAATATCTCTTTCTTCGCACTTGTATTACGTCTTTTATACTGTAGAATATGGTGCACAAGCAATTGATCACGTGAAATGTGGTGTAAACTACAATTTTCACTTCATTCACTATAAAAACTATGATATTCAGTCTTCTCTGCAAATACAAAACCTTGACATTGGGTTGCAGTTTAACCGCACCTCGTTCTCTCAACTGTCGCACAATAATCTGGTTAGGGCACACGTCATCATCACTTTGTCACGCAACAGCTCTGAAAAAACACATCTTAGAGTGACGTAAACTACTTAAGTGAGGGGATGTTTCAAAATAAAATAATTACACTCCTCGTTGGATGTGGATTTAATCTTTATCATAACGATTATGTACCTCCTTACACCTGAAAAAATAGGATAGTATGGAGTTATAAATATTTATATTAAAAGGGAGGGACATTTCATGCTTTTCAGGTCTCAAAGACTACCACCAAACCATTTCTAATCTTTTCACGAAATTGCAAATTTGCGTTATGCTTCATTTTCAAAAAATGTGGCCATAAAATGGACTCTCTTCCCTAGAAATTTATACCACCAAGCAGAAAAAATAGAGCATATAGAATTAAGAGGATGTGGTGTATACAAACCGCAATCGCACATTAATATCTCCTTCTTCGCACTTGTATTACGTCTTTTATATTGTAGAATATGGTGCACAAACAATTGATCACATTAAATGTGGTACAAACTATAATTTTCACTTCATTCATTATAAAAACTCTGATAGTCTTCTCTGCAAATACAAAAGCATGACATTGGGTCACAGTTTAACCGCACCTCGTTCTCTCAACTGTCGCACAATAATCTGGTTAGGGCACACGTCATCATCACTTTGTCACGCAACAGCTCTAAAAAAAACACATCTTAAAGTGATGTAAACTACTTAAGTGAGTGGATGTTTCAAAAGAAAATAATTACACTCCTCGTTGGTTGTGGATTTAATCTTTAACATAGCGATTATGTAGCTCCTTACCCCTGAAAAAATAGGATACGTATGGAGTTATAAATATTTATATTAAAAGGGAGGGACATTTCATGCTTTTCAGGTCTAAAAGACTACCACCAAACCATTTCTAATCTTTTTACAAAATTGGAAACTTGCGTTATGCTTCATTTTACAAAAAAAAAGTGGTCATAAAATGGACTCTCTTCCGTACAAATATATACCACCAAGCTGAAAAAAACAGAGCATATAGAATTAAGAGTATGTGGTGTATACAAACCGCAATCGCACATTAATATCTTCTTCTTCGCACTTGTATTACGTCTTTTATACTGTAGAATATGGTGCACAAACAATTGATCACGTGAGATGTGGTGCAAACTATAATTTTCACTTCATTCACTATAAAAACTATGATATTCCGTCTTCTCTGCAAATACAAAACCATGACATTGGGTCGCAGTTTAACCGCACCTCGTTCTCTTAACTGTCGCATAATAATCTGGTTAGGGCACACGTCATCGTCATTTTGTCAAGCAACAACTCTGAAAAAAACACATCTTAGTGTGACGTAAACTACTTAAGTGAGTGTATGTTTAAAAACACAATAATTACACTCCTCATTGACGGTGGATTTAATATTTATCATAGTGATTATGTAGCTTCTTATCCTTGAAAAAATAGGATATGTAAGGAGTTATAAATAATTATATTAAAAGGTAATGACATTTCATGCTTTCCAGGTCCCAAAGACTACCACCAAACCAATTCTAATCTTTTTATAAAATTTCAAATTTGCGTTATGCTTCATTTTACAAAAAAAGTGGCCATAAAATGGACTCTCTTCCTTAGAAATATATACCACCAAGTAGGAAAAAATAAATAGAGCATATAGAATTAAGAGGATGTGGTGTATAAAACCGCAATCACACATTAATATTTCCTTATTCGCACTTGTATTACGTCTTTTATACTGTGGAATATGGCGCACAAACAATTGATCACGTGAAATGTGGTGCAAACTATAATTTTCACTTCATTCACTATAAAAACTATGATATTCAGTCTTCTCTGCAAATACAAAACTGTGACATTAGGTCGCAGTTTAACGACACCTCGTTCTCTCAACTGTCGCACAAAAATCTGGTTAGGGCACACGTCATCATCATTTTATAGATCTGTGGACTTTTGTCAAGCAACAGCTCTGAAATAAACACATCTTAGAGTGACGTAAACTACTTAAGTGAGTGGATGTTTCAAAAGAAAATAATTACACTCCTCATTGGCTGTGGATTTAATCTTCATTATATCGATTATGTAACTCCTTACCCTGAAAAAATAGGATACATAAGGAGTTATAAATATTTATATTAAAAGGAAGGGACATTTCATGCTTTTCAGGTCCCAAAGACTACCACCAAACCATTTCTAATCTTTTCATAAAATTGTAAATTTGCGTTATGCTTCTTTTTATAAAAAAAAGTGGCCATAAAATGGACTCTCTTCCTTAGAAATATATACCACCAATCAGAAATAAATAGACCATATATAATTAAAAGGATGTGGTGTATACAAACCTCAATCGCACATTAATATCTCCTTCTTCGCACTTGTATTACGTCTTTTATACTGTGAAATATGGTGCACAACCAATTGGTCACGTGAAATGTGGTGCAAACTATAATTTTGACTTCATTCACTTTAAAAAACCCTAAAACAACACAAACATACTCATTCATTAGTTTAAATATGAAGCTCTGCAGATCAAAAATAGGAGAGATGTGGGAGTTTTTCTTGAGGGATTGTTTGTTGCCCCTCTCCTATACATAGATCTGCAAGATTTTAGACATAAAATCAGAGGTGATGATTCTAAACTTATAAAATCAAACAACCCTCCTCTCTCTCTCTCTCTCACATTTCTTCTTGTTCTTCTTCTTCTTCTTCTCTCTTTTCATCAAAAAAAAAAGTCTTCTCTGCAATGCAACGCATTGGTTTCGCCAAGTAACCGCACCTCACTATCTCAATTGTCACACAATAATCTAGTTAGGGAAAACGTCATCATCAGTATGTTGCTCCGTAGACTTTTGTGAAGCAACAGCTCTGGAAAAGACACATCTTGATCGGTACATATATTTTAGAGTGATGTAAACTACTTAAATATATATGGGACTCCCTCGGTCGTCCCGATTATATATAATAGTATATAATACTCTACTGAAATGTCATGTCCTTTCACACCTACTTTATGACGTAATATTGTAACCTTTAGGTTTTGTTTCCTTTAAATAAGAATCGATTCGTCACTTGTTGGGATCATGAATCTTTAAACAATGCCTGCTCATTAAGGACGCGACCATTCGCCAACAGGTGTATTGGATGTCTATATAAGCGTTACTCGTGAGAAAATCCTAAATGCTTGTAAAACAAAAATTGATAATCTTTCATCAGCAATAGTGATGGATATGTTGCCGGAATTAACTACTGAGATATTACAACGCCTCCAAACTGCAGAAAGCCTTTTACCATGCAAATGTGTATGCAAAGAGTGGAATACTTTCCTTTGGGACAAAAGAATTGGCCTCCTTTTTGGTTTTACACCAAGAATAGGGAACGATAAAGTTACTCAACTCTTCTATAGACAGGAAGACTTCAGCACGATCGTAAAAGCCAACAATCACAGCGCCTCGAATGACGGAACCTACGATGATTGGACTAAGTTGCACCCAGTAGATGGATCTTGCAATGGTCTGGTATGTTTTTATGTTTCACACCACGACATACAAGATCCTGAGAATGTTCTCTTATGATATAAGATTCACTCAAACTAGTTCAGAGTTTCGACAGGGATCTTTAGACTGTTGTCAGTTCTAAAGACGATCTTGTGATAATCCATTGTGAACAGACTCCGTTCTGTGCGTGATTGATCACAAGAGATTCAAGTGATTGTGTGCAGGTGTTTATTGAAGATTTAAGAAGATTTGAAGACAAATAAGATATTGAAGATCTGACTTGGGTTTTATAATCTTTAGTGTGCACAATACTTGTTTGGGAAAAGAGGATCCAATTAATAATCGGTTTGTCCTTGTGGTAGATTGGATTGATTAATTGAGTAGATCGTCATCAACACGATTCTTCGGATTAAAGGTGTTGTTGGCTTAATCTTAATCGATTACCTTTGGGTAATTGAACATAAGATAGATCTAAACCCGACAAAGGAGTTTATGTTGAGATAAACGGAAAAGCCTTTGTTTAACTCATACCACTTGGTTGAATAGAGTTGATACCAAACAGATTTCTTGTTCCTTTACTGTTTGGAATACAAACCAAAGGGATTGTTCCAAGTACGTGACTTATTCACAAGTTGGAGGCGTGGGAATACAGACGGAACTAGGTAAACTATAGAGTTAGTTACTTGGTCTCAACTATACGAAGTTAGGTGTAATTTTGTGTAGCGGCTTAATCCTGAGAGTATTCAATTCTGGACTAGGTCCCGGGGGTTTTCTGCATTTTCGGTTTTCTCGTTAACAAAATCTTGTTGTGCCATTTACTTTTATTTTCCGCATTATAATTATTTTATTATAATTAAAGTAAATTACACAATCGTTAATTCTTATTTACTTGACAAGCAATCCTATTGTGTTTGGTTAAGTCCGAACCTTTGTATCAAGTAAACATACTCTGTTGTTGTATTGTCTCGATCTCGTATCCATAGACGATCACAGGAAGTGTGAACCGATTAGTTGTATTGTCTCGACTCATTCCATAGACAATCACTTTCGGAGAAAGGACTTATAGGTAAGAAAAGTTTTAGCTTGAGGTATATTTGGGTACCCTCGCCTTTTCAGGGTTTTAGTGTGACAGAGAGTGATTTACTGTAAAAAGAGTTGATTTTGCTCTGAGAGAAAGACTGAGAGAGACGAAGTGGTGTTTTCAAGAAAAAGGAAAGAAAACAAAGAGACAGGGGAGAGTTAAAACTGAACTGATTTGACTAGACCAACGTCACCACCAACCCACTTGGGCGTTAATAACATTGGAGGGTAAATGATCCGACGATCCTGGAAATGGAAGGATTGAATTCATTGCATCTTCAGTTACTGTTGCTAAGGGGAGTTCGTTTTATATAATAGAATAGATAGTCAACACGTTTGAGAAGAGGAAGAACTTAAACAAATGCAAAACAAAATTGTCAAAGTAAAACATGTGAGAAAAGAAATTTTTGTAAGGAACAAAGATGAAAGCAAATTTCACAGGTGCAAAACCAAATTTCCATGGTAAAAAAGGAGAAAATAGAATTTGTTGTAAAAAAAGGATAAAAAGCAAATTTCCACCGAATTCGGACAAAAAGCTAATTATAAAGCGTTTGGATACACATCCATAAGTAACCTTTTGACTTCTAGAAGTCAAAAAGCAAGAAGTCGGTTTGGGTGTGGAATTTCAGAACGACCTCTATAAGCAGAAAAGTCGACTTTTTGTGAAGCAAAATATCTGGTCTTCTGACTTCCACTTCTCTCAGAGATTAAGTTTCCCTGCAGAATCTTTGTTTGTTCTACTGTTCTTCTAATTCGGATTAGTATCACCTTCGTTGATCAGATCCGATCGTTGAACATTTGTTACATTTCAATTAATTAAATCAATGAACAATCAATCAAAATAGAGATTCATCAAATAGAACAAAAAATAAATCTATGGTTCTGTTACCATTAAATTTTATATCCTACTAGTACCAGTAAAAGAGATAGAACTTCGAGAAGAGGAAAAACTTAAAAATAGTTCTTCCCTCTGTAAGTGGGGAAAAAACGATTTGCTGGTTTTTACGGAATTGAAGAGTCGACTGTGTAGAGACTCCTTGAACCGAGCGAAATGTTGAACTTCACACAGATGCACTGCAAGAAGGGAGTGCTTAAAGTTCGAGAGATCAATCTGTAATACCCCGGCCTAAACCAAGAACAATGGTCGTTCCAGAGTCAATTCGGTCACAAGAGAGGATGGGTTGATCTGTCGGAGGGAAGCTGAGAAATGCGTGAGATCAATGGAGATCTGGGATTGTAGGTGTGTTGTGAATTCAGCGTGAAAATGCTCTGAATGATTTAATTTTTCTCAATTGTGAGTAATTTCTGTGAGTTCGTGTAGACGAAAGATTATTTGTATGAACTTTGATGAGAAATTGCTCGTTTTGGCGAATGTTCTTCGATTGTTCGAAAAACCTCTGTCTTTTTAATCAGGATTCAGGGATATTTTATAATGACGAAGTTGAAAACGCCATGATCCCATGAAGTGTGACAGTTGCTGGAATCAGAGAATGGGAAATGGGGAAATCATGTTAAAACCAATTACTCATCGTGCGGTGACTTGGTTAACTTTCCACCTGTAGGATCAGAATCTCGCAACGATAACATCTCAGCAAAATTATCAACAATACAACACAACAGCGTCGCAGAACAATTTCAGGAAGAATAAAATAAATGACGTCAGCTAAGATCACGAGAAAGATATGATAGTCATGCGAAAATTAGAGAGCCTGCGAAATTAACATTTGTAAGGTTGCGAGAATGTCGCAGACCATACCCGAAAATAAAGGACAGATTAGCTGTCATCCACTATGTATTTCCTTATAAATAGTCGAGTGGTAAAGAGAAGGGGAGATCTTTTTTGAGTAAGAAACAAGTAAATAGGAGAGAGAAAGTCTAGAGCAGAGATCATTCTTGATTTCTTTATCTTTTCTTGTAAGAACATTCAAAGATTGATCAATAAAATTAAGAGTGTAAACCTAAAAATGAGTTGATTAATAATGAAATCATATGAGGGGTGTAGTGTAGGATTTCCTGCAACTACATAATGGCGCTAGAAACAGGGAAGTATTGAAGATTATTCTAGAAAAAGCTGAAAATTGATATTGAGATTTGTGAAAATTTAGAGTGATTGATTAAGAATTTTCCATAATTTCTTGCAATATTGTTAAACATTGAAGAAATGGCTAGAAGAAGAAATACATCCGAACAACCGACTACTGTTAGAAGAAGCAAGAGAATTGCTGGAAGAGAAAGAAGTGAAATGGGAGAATCTACTACAATGAGAAGTAAAAGAGAAAATCAAATTCAACCATCAATTCAACAAACACTAGTTCAAGGGAGGAATACAGATTATGATAGGGTGAGCATACACACTTGGCAATCAAATTCGGCAGAAGAAGAGCAACAAAACAGAAATTATAGACATGAAGAGAGAAATCAAGAAGCAGATGAAGGAATAATTCATGGAGATGAAGAAATTGGAGCGTTATAAACGTTGAGACGAAGAATACATGAAGAAAGAAGAGCTAAGGCAGAAGAACGAGCAAATTTAACAAGGAAAAATCACGAATTAAGGATGGAGAATATAAGACAACAGAATAGAAGATCGAGAAGTATTACAAAATCATATTCAAGATCAACTAGAAGAGAAATGAGGCGAAACTCAACCACAATCAATGTTGGAAACAATATTCAAGAAGAAATATCAAATCCTAATGAAGAATATCGCGAAAATAGAGAAAGAGCTGATGATCGTTACGTTCCACAAAATGAAACTTTTGATGATGGGCAAAATGGTGGAAATCAAGAGAACGGACAACATCAGGGACGAAATGACCAAGATGGCGAAGGAAATCGAGAGGAAGGAAGAAGAATTTTACATGAGAGAGAAACTCAAAGAAATCAACAGACAATTGAAGAAGAAATTGAAAGACATTATGTTGAACAAGCACGTTTAATATGCGAACGTGAAAGATTGAGAGCGGAAATGGAAGAACAAGAGCTTCAGGAGAAAATTCGCCAGAACAATCACGACAATCGAGAAAGAAGGCGTACACAAAACCGGAATAACGGTAATCTCAATGAGGAGTATGATAGAGTAAAGAGGATGGCTGAAAGACAGCGAATTAAATTGATAAGAAATGAACAAAATCATGGAGGGGAAAATGAAAGGCATCATCATATGAGAATTCAAGATAGAGATGAGGAAGAGAATCGCAGAAGAAGAGAGGCGAAATTAAAAAGACCAATGGATCAAGATTCAGGTGTAAATAAACAAATCTTGAAAGAATTAGAAGAAATGAGAGGAATGCTAAATAATAGAGGAGAAGTAGGCAGAAGACAATTAGATGAAGCAATGGAAGAAGCTGCGAAAACTCCATTTACAAGAGAAGTACAATTAGGAGGAATACCACCGAAATGCAATTTTCCCGCATTAACCAGCATTTTTGATGGAACAACTTGTGCGATTCAACACATTAAAGCCTATGTGAGGTGCATGTTACAATGGGAAAATCATGATGCCGTATTGTGCAAATATTTCACATCCAGCTTAACATGAGAGGCGTTAAAATGGTTTGAAGGTATACCAAAGAACACAATAACCTCCTTCAATCATTTGAAGACTACATTCTTGGGGGCATATATAAGTAATAATTCCTCGCGACCTGGTATAGAAAATGTGTTTGGATCAAAACAAAGGATTGGCGAAAGTTTGAAACACCTGACTAAAAGATGGAGAACTATGTGTAGCGAAATGGTTGGCCGTGTAGATGAGAGATATCTTATATTATCATTTATCAATGCTATGTTTGCAACAAACATATTGTATGTCCAAATTTTCAGAGTCAAGAATACGATCACAATGACTGAATTGCGAGAATTTCAAGAAGAATACATTGCTCTAGAGGAAAGGAAAAATGAAATGGAATCATATCTAGTTGCCAAGCTTATTACCCAAGCTAATAAACACAGTGGCGAATACTTCGCAAGCACAACAAGAGAAGGTGACAAGTAACAATCAACAGAAACTGGTGGCTATGGGAAGCCGAGATCAAGAAGAGTATGAAAGAGAAAGAAATTTCTACAATAGTGGTGGAAATAACAAGATTCAAAGACTCGATCAACCGCAAGAAACTTATGGAGGTCAAAGACAAAACTATAATAGAGGACAAGGAGGTCACAAGGTAGTATGGGAAGAAATCAAGATGCCACCTCTAAATGCAAGTGTGGAGAAGATATGGGAAGCTATAATCTTGATGGAAAATATACTAACACCATGTAACATGGGAACGGAACCACCTCCAAATCATAGAAGCCATGAGTTTTGTTCTTATCATCATTTTCATGGACATACAACAAATGATTGCAGAAATGTAAAAAGAATTATTTTGAGAATGATAGATCAAGGAAAACTAAACGACTTTCTGGTAGGGCATCCACAATCTCAACCACTGCCACCACCACCAGAGCATCACAAAGTGAATACGATGAAAAAGAAAGAAACATTCTTCATAGAAGTTGGTGCAAAATCAAAAAATCTATTATGTCACTCTATCGTACATTCATATAAGACATTTGAATATTTTCATGATAATATTTTGAGTAGAGTGTTCGCAAGAGATAATGATAGAAGAGAAATTATGAATATTGCGAAAATCTCGCCACTAGAGGAATGGCAGAAACAGATCATTTCTTTTATCGCAGAAGAAATTCCCGAAGGAGAAGAGGTGCATGACAATCCATTGGTAGTAAAATTAGAAATTAATCCAAAACCGAAAGAAGATGAGGATGATGAAGCTTAAGATTCATGGGCAATCAATAGAATTCTAATCGATACTGGAAGCTCAGTGAATATCTTGTTTTATCATACTTATAAAACCATGGGTGGAAGAGATGATGATCTTATACCATCAATATATAAGATATATGGTTTTAATGGTACTGCTAACAAGCCTAAAGGGGAGGTTACTATGCGAATTCCATTGAAGGGAATATCTTCTGAAATCTTATTCTGTGTCGTTGATGTAGAATCACCCTACAATGCGTTAATTGGTCGACCTTGGCTACATGGGATTCTAGGTGTAGCTTCAACTTTCCACCAGTGCATCAAATTCCCTCACCCCAGTGGTGTAGGAATCATAAAGGGAGATTGGGTTGAAGAAAAGAGGTGTTACGAAACTGAGATAGAATCTTGCGAAGGAAGAGCAAACAAGAAGGAAAATTGGAAACACAAAATCAAAGATACACAAAGAAGTGAGAGGTTGATGGTGGATGCAATCGAAAGGAAAGGAGAAGAGATGTTGCGAAACTAATGCTAGCTCAGAATAAAATTGATGAACATACCACTACTAAGGAAGCAGTAGCAGAAAATAATAAAGAAGCAGAGGATGACAAAGGTAATAAAAACAAGAAATGTATGAATGATTAAGTTGTTGCGATACTCTCTCAATAAGCAAAATTCTCAAAAATACATTTGATTGAATGGCAAAATTGAGATTGCGAAATTCAGATACAATATGATGATTTGCGAGACTCTCGCAGAGATAATGAATTTTACAGAAAATAATCAGAGAAAAATGACAAAAGATAAAGAGGCGAACCTTTATGGCGTACACCCTAGTTCGCGAATCGATTTCGCAAGAGGCAAATGTAAGACCTAAAGTACGTCATATAAGGGGGTACCTGTTGCATGGCTCAGGGAAAGGCTACACCGCCACCGGAACCTGAGTCATGGAGATTTGGGGTCAATGAAGCCCATCCGGGAGAGGCACCTTGGATTCTCAGCTTAAGCATATGACTTAGGTTGGGCGACTAAGGTAATAAGGACTCTCCCAAGGAGTGCATATCTGATCAAGGCGCCGAGGTACACGGTTGAGTCAAGAGTGCCAGAGACGTTTGAAGCGTACTTTTCCATTCTTTACAAGTCTTGGCTTATACTACACTCGGCCTGAAGAAAACCCCACTTAGGGTGCAGTCTCGTAACCATAAGCCCTATAGGTAAAAGGGATAAGAGGCTGCGAAAACAACTGGATGGGAGGAGCTAACCTTGTATGGTAGAAGTACGCCTCCTTGAAGGGGAAACCAGGGGGAGATAAGGGCGGCACCCTCCATTAGGGAGCTGATAAGTGTCTTAAGACGCAAATGTCATGAGGCTTTTTATTCGCAAGGATATTAAGGCTTGTCATATTTGTGCAACAATCCTGAAGAGGCAATAATACAAAAGAAAAAGATAAGACGAGATCAATGGGTTTTCGCATGAAAGTGCGAAGACGTCCTGCGATTTCGTCGCAAGACGACAATGTCATGGGGCTTCATTTTCGCAAGAATATTTATGCCTGTCATATTGTCGCAACATTCCTGAAGAGGCCATAATACAAAAGAAAAAGTTAAGACAAGATCAATGGGTTTTTGCATGAAAGTGCAAGGACGTCCTGCGATTTTGTCGCAATGACAACAGGTGGCATAATAAGACCTTTAATTAGGAAGGCGAAATAAGACCACACAGGAATGAGATTTTGAAAAGAATCAAAATTCACTTCGCATAAGATTACGAAGTTATACATAATTAACCGCGAAATTGAGACATAAAATAAAAAAAAATTATGAAATCTCTCATTTGGATTCAAATAACAGAGGCAAGTATGGGAATGTATGAAATTAGAAAATGTTATTTGTATCCATATGATATATTTACTCAAAGATTCAAGAATTATTGATTATATTGATTAACTATATTGCAAAGAAGAATTGTTTTAATGAATGCAGGTCAAAATGAAAGAAACACAAATATACAGAAAGAAGAAATAAATGTACAAGTATTACAAAGAATCAAAGAAAGAAATAAAGACTACTTCTTAGTTAATCCTTCATTATCTTCATCAGACTTGTTCCCTTTTTCGTCTGCATCAGAATCTTCATCACCATCAGAACCTCCATCACTATCAGATTCTTCATCGTCAGCTTCGTTATCATAGATAATCAAACTGGGAGTATTCTGTGGGATTTCTTCCAAGAGACAAGGATAATCAGAATGTGGGATATTATGATCATCATAAACCATTTGGATAGTTTGATTGGAAAAATGCATAGCATCATTCTTAAAATTCGCAACAGTGATCTTGATTTGATTCTTTAATCTAGAATACTTGTCGTTGCGAGAAGAAAGATTCTTTGCGAGTTCCTCCTTTTCAGCTTCGAGTTCTTCAATCTTTTCACGATATCTATTTTCAGAATATTCGAGCAAAAGACAATCAATTATTAACTTGATGAAAATTCATAAGAAGCAAAAGATTAGTAAAGAAGAGCAGTTAATAACCTTCTCTGTCAGAAATCATATCTCTAATCAAGGCTATGTGCTCAACTTGGAGACTAACATTTACACCTAAATCTTTTCTAGCATCATCTAAGATTTTCGCAGCCCAAACAAATTCATCCTCACTACTTATAAGAAGACGAGAACGAATTTCATTTTCCCTTTCGCAGAGTTCGATGTTCTTGCGGTTAGCTTCATCTCGTTCAAGTTGAACTTCAAGAAGAGCCTCTTGGAATTTCTCCAAAGCCTTGGCACCTTGATCAGAGATGCGATCCTTATCATCTATGAAACCGCTAATTTTAGTTCTTAACTCATTAGTTTTCTCTTTAGAATCAAGAAGGAGACGCTTAAATCGGTTGGCTAAGCCTAAACTAGATCTATGGTCAATTTCTAAGAGGCGAAATTTAGATCTAAGCTCATTTAGAGAAAGAGATGAAATTCTATCATTTGAGAAGCTATTTAAGGAATTGTTAAGACGCTCAAGAAGGGTATCATTATCCAAGGCATTAGGAAATGAACGAAGAAGGGTAGCTTCATCAGAAAGACCATAAATGTCTGCAAAAAGGATCATTTAAATAAGATAAAACAACAGGATGAATGATAAAGAAGGAAAAGAGAGAAAATAACATACCGTAAAGCTGATTATTAGCTTGCTGAAGACTAGAGATTTTGTTCTTATACGAAGAAGAATCAATTTCTAATTGTCTATTTTTCTCGCGAAGACCTTTAACTTCAGCTTCCAATTCTTCATTCTTTTTGCGAAATTGAAGATTCTTCTTTTCAAGATTTTCGCGTCTTCTCTCTAGATCTGAGGCAACACAAAAGAAGCTTTTCCAGCCTGCGAAAAATATAAAAAATATTAATATAGAAAGAAATTTTGAGTTATAACAATGAAGAAGTAAAAGGATAAAAGTATACCAGACTATTGAGAGAATGCAAGAAGTCGGGAGTCACTGATCTAGAAACTCCACGAAGAGAGCTATCACCATCCAGTAAAGGGACATCGCAAAGGGTAGCGAGAGCTTTGCAGGTATTTGCGAATTGGCTATCTCCCATTCCTTGTAGAGAATCAGAAAAGAGGCCAGAGAGCTTAGCCATAGAAGATTCAGGTGGAGAATCTTCACTTGCAGCAAGATCATCATTGTCCTCATCACCCTTGTCACTTTCGGAATTTTCGTGAGGAGGAATATTTGAAGGAGAAGAAGAACGAACTTTCCTTTTCTTTGGAGGAGGACCAGTTGATTTTTCCCTGCGAAGAGCACCTTTACCTTTATCACCAGTCTTCGCAACATCGGCAGATTCTTCTACTTCAGCAATAATCTTCACACACAGATAGAAATAAGAAATGGAAGCATGGAAGCAACAGTATACTGTTTAAAATCATAAGAGAAAATTGAAGAAAATTTAAAATCATAAGAGAAAATTTCTTACCTCATCTGTGTATAAGCGAAGAGCTAACAAAGTACTAGCTTTCCCAGTCCTGTTATAACTATCTTTCAGTTTTTGGATCTGCGGAATGTCGCAAGAGTTAGTGAACAGAATAATAAAAATCAATAAAGAAATATAAAGTGAGTTAAATGGGAAGAAACATACCTCTTTCTCCTTCTCGGGCCAAGAGAAAACCCAAGGTTGATAAGCAGCGAGATTCGCAGGAAGAACATTTGACCCAACAATGTAGGGTCCTTTTAGCATTAAAGGAAAAACACACCATTTATCATCTTTGGATTGGCGAGGAGTTGTGTTTTTACCAGAATGCCAGTCAATATCTTGCATGAGAATTTTGGCTTCATCAATGTTATCTTTCCTTTTTAAGCGAATACCCCAGCGAGTATTCTCTTTCTTCATGGAGATAAGTTCATAGTTCTCAAAGAAATTCGCTACTGTGTATTTCTCAGCAATTGTCTCTAGGTTTGCGAATTTAGGATCCCTAAGTTCTTTGGAGTATAGAGATCCTCTACCAGCACCACGATTAGCGAACTCTAGCATCAGACGGATGCAGTCCCCACTCAGTTGGAAGATAGCTCGCGAAAATCCCGAGTGAGCGAGAATTTCATAAAATAAAGGAAGATCTAGGTTATAAAGAGGAATAGGGATACCTACGAGAATCTGACCTAGCGAAATTATGATTGATTGATCATCACAATACTGATCAGAGAAAAGTTTGACAAAAAGAATTGATTTGGCATTTTCGCCAGAAATGGTCGAGAGTGTGAAACCTTTATCAGCAAGATCTTTTTGGACATCTTGTAAATTCTTCTCATATCTATGACCACTTGGAGCCATATTTGAATATAGAGTATGGGAATGAATAAAAAGTAAGAGGATTTAAGGAGGAAAAAAATACAGCAGCAGAACTTGCAGAAGAATAACAGAGTTGCAGAGATGAGAGAATAAAAATAGAAGAGAAAGTAAAAAGAAAAGTGGAAAGAAGAGTAATAAGAGTATATAAAGGAGATTTTTTTACTCGAAGAAATAAACACCATTAAGACGGAAAGACGTGAGCGGTTGAAAAGTAGCGGTTACAGAAGACGTGTCAAGAAACAAATGGAAGAAAGAATACGTGTGATAAATGCAGAATATGAAAAGATGAACAGCTGCGGCATTTCTCACATCATTCTCTACTTTGCAGAGAAGATATGAGAAGAGGCAAGATGTAGGATCAGAATCTCGCAACGATAACATCTCAGCGAAATTATCAACAATACAACACAACAGCGTCGCAGAACAATTTCAGGAAGAATAAAATAAATGACGTCAACTAAGATCACGAGAAAGATATGATAGTCCTGCGAAAATTAGAGAGCCTGCGAAATTAACATTTGTAAGGTTGCGAGAATGTCGCAGACCATACCCGAAAATAAAGGACAGATTAGCTGTCATCCACTATGTATTTCCTTATAAATAGTCGTTCAAGTGGTAAAGAGAAGGGGAGATCTTTTTTGAGTAAGAAACAAGTAAATAGGAGAGAGAAAGTCTAGAGCAGAGATCATTCTTGATTTCTTTATCTCTTCTTGTAAGAACATTCAAAGATTGATCAATAAAATTAAGAGTGTAAACCTAAAAATGAGTTGATTAATAATGAAATCATATGAGGGGTGTGGTGTAGGATTTCCTGCAACTACACCACCCACTACTTTGCCGACTCTTCCAACTGATTGCACGACTTGCTCACATTCTCATCGTGGGTGAACACACGTGTCGTAGACCGCCAGACCTAAACCCTAGTTAGTATCTCCCCATGTGACACGATTGAAATCTCGTGATCGTGGAGTCAGTTGTTGACTTTATGGGACGATGAATCCATGTATTGCTGAGTTGAACATGATTAGCAAATGTTTCGAAACTCATGAATTTAATGTGTCTGCTGAGACGAGGTATCATCATAACCTAAGACGAGCAAAACTGTGTTGCTAAATTGTTGAATATTGATAGTTGAACCAATATTCTTTGATTTGAGCAAATATTGCTAGTCTGGGCGAATATTGCTAATTGAGTAAATATTGCCGGTTCGAGCGAATATTGCTAGTTCGAGCAAATATTGCTAGTTTGAACAAATATTGTTCTTTTGATGAATTATTGATAGGTGGATCAAATAAAATGTTAATTTAAGTTAATGATTGCTGAGTTGAGCACAATAAAAATGAATATCAATCATGGAATCAACATAACATTATCAGAGTGTTTGAATCTGCACAGAATCACGTTTCTGTCGAACTTTGGATTCAAAACCCTAATTTTACCGAAATGATGATTTATTGCAAATCAACACGGGACTGGCTACATGGGATGACGGGTTCACCATATAACGCCCAAATGCTCGAATGAGCAAAAATACCAAAGTCTCTTGAGGACCAGTTGGTGAAAGAATGATTAAATGTTGATTTAATCATTTACTGAATAATGCTCGTGTGAGCAACAAATCATAAAACCTGATGTATAAAATATGAGGGGCCGACCAAGAGGTCATGAGACCGGCTCTTGATGGTCGTTGGACCAGTAGATGGTCGTTTGAGCGAACTTCCAATTGTTTTGAAAGAATTCGAACCTAATATGAGCAACTGAGCAAATTAGGTTAAAATCATTAAAACATGTGGGACCAGCTATTTGCAAGCCTCAGGGTCACCCTTGGTCAGTCAAGGGAATGTGCCCATGTCACCATAGTTTCCGTGCTTCAGTCCTGAGAATTTTTATATTTTCTGATGCACGTTTGAGCAACATTTGGAGAAAATATAAAAAATCGATGGTTTTGCTGAAATTGGGAAAAATACATGAGATGATGAAAATAATAAATAAAAAAGGAATCACAAGGTGTGGGACCGGCCACGGCTAGGGCATGGCCGACCGGCTGACACGCGGTGCCACATGCTTTTCCCAGTTTTATGTATTTTTCTCTGATTTAAGGGAAATTCCATGAAACTGGAGAGTTTGGCGAAATTAGGGAACTTCCATGAGATGAGATACATAAATTAAAATATAAAATTGGGAATGGGAGTGCGGGACCGGCAGTGGTCGTGGCATGGCCGTCCGGCCAATGGGCGCGGGTCCCAAGGCACTCTTCCCAATTTTATGTAATTTTGATGATTTTAGATAATTTTCATAAAATCAAAGGGATTTGTTGAAAACCAAGATATTTTGTTGAAATCAGGGAGTTTACATGAAACCAGGAAACAAAACAACAAATAATAATAAAATAATGGGCGTGTGGGACCGGTTAGGGCATGGCCGGCCGGCTAGAGCCCGGTCCCACAAGTTTTTCCTAATTTTTTAATATTTTCCATGATTTTAGAGAAAATACATGAAATTAGGTAATTTTAGGGAAAATTCATAAAATCAAGGAATTTTCATAATTTGAGAAGGAATAATAAAATAATGGGACGTGAGGTGTGGGACCGGCCACGGCCAAGGCATGACCGACCGGCCGGTGGTCCCGCGACACCTTTCCCTAATTTTATTATTTTTTGATAAAATCATGTGATTTAGATAAAAATACATGAAATTAGGTAATTTTCATGATTTTAGGGAAAATTCATAAAATCAAGGAATTTTCATAATTTGAGAGAAATAATAAAATAATGGAGACGTGAGGTGTGGGACCGGCCAAGGCATGGCCGGCTGGTGCTCGGTCCCGCGACACCTTTCCCTAATTTTATTATTTTTTGATAAAATCATGTGATTTAGATAAAAGTACATGAAATTAGGTAATTTTCATGATTTTAGGGAAAATTCATAAAATCAAGGAATTTTCATAATTTGAGAAGGAATAATAAAATAATGGGACGTGAGGTGTGGGACCGACCACGGCCAAGGCATGACCGGCTGACACTCGGTCCCGCGACACCTTTCCCTCAATTTTTTCTTTTTGATAAAATCATTGATTTAGATAATTTCTTTCAAGGAATTGCTCCGCGCGAGGATTTTCATGAGATCGTGAAATAGTAAAAATATGGTCAATATAAATTGGGCGCGGGACCGCATTCACGGCCTGACCGGCCTCTGGTGAGCCTAGTTCCCTTGGCGCTTTTGTTTAATATATTTTATTATTATAATTTCCCTTCCTATTTTGCAGGTTCCTCTGTCGTTCGTTATTTTTGAAATGCTCGTTGTGCTTCAAAATGCTGGTCTTGCATTATGCTCTAATTACACACTTGCACCATTTTTGTCAGGGCTTATTCGATGCTCAGATGCCTGTTCCGTTGAAATTTATTACTAACCTGGGGAATTCCGCTGGGAAAGACCACAGATTGAAGTAACGAAATATACGAGGAAGCGTAGAATTTGCTGAATATTCAGCGATTAATTGACGACTCGTAGAATATGCTGGATATTCAGATGATGGCTCGTAGAAATTGTTGGATATTCAACGATTTAAGATAATTAATTGATGGCTCTATATTAGAAGGGCTTCCTGTCTAGGAGCATTAATTATCTGAGGGTTTGAGCAATATGAACTTGTTGGAGTGTCATGTTCCTCTTGCATAGTCCGGGGAAAATCTGGTTACATCCCGAAGACGTTGTCGCTCTAATACTAGCATACATGTTGTCTAGGAGCCGCCCAATCTTTCGATTTTATACAGTATGAGATGTGTCGTGGCCTCTCATCTTCTCTGAGAGATTTCTCCATCAGAGGTGGCATGAGCTTTCATGCTAGAGACATGAGTCTCGATACTCTCTGATTGCCGGATCCGGAGTAATTACTACTGAAATTGCTCAGTATATCATGAGATGGTGTCGTGGCCTCAGCTGGAGAGACAAACACATCTACACGTACTCTGAGAGACAGCCTTCTCGGTCAGAGATTTTATGACATGAGCTTTCATGCTTTAATGAGAGACATGAGCCTCATACTCATGCCGTTGCCAAATCTGGAGTATAGTTTTACAATTCTACCTTTTCGAAAATCCACTATCTACATTAAGTCCCCTACTTAGTGAGGAACAATCATGTTCCTCAGTCAAGCATTGAATGGTGATTTTTCCAGGTACAACAAAAATAGTAATGAACTTAGTCATAAGATAAGATATTACCGGATTTCGACTGAATGAGCAACCATGGTTTAAGCGGAAACCTCTGTGGCATAATATGAACATCATCCAGTGAACATAAATTGGTGTACAACCGTTGATTGATGGTGGAACCTTGGTTGGTTTAGGATTCACGGGCCGGCCCAAAAGGAAATCCTTATGAATTAGTTTGGAAATAAAATTAGGTATAAAAGGAATTAATTCCTCTTTTCTTTTTTATTTCTCCCACACGTCCTCCACCTTCATATCCTTCCTCCCTTCACGTCAGCAGCAGCGGCAGAGAGCAGCAGGAGAAATTCGCCGGAATTCAACCGCCGGTGCCATCCGGCCGGCAACGTCCAGGTAATTTTTTATTTTATTTTTACTTTTGCTTGTTGATTTCATGAGTTGTTCATGCTTCCATCATGTTAAAATTTTATACATGTGTATATGTCGACGTGAGTTTTGTAGAAAAACCCTTGTTTTATCAAACGTATGTTCGTTCGATCGTTAGTTTTGAAAACTAATAAAAACCCTGATTTATGGGAGATTTTTTTTATATATATATGGACTTAGGTCCAGTAATAAAACTTTATTTATGAGCTTTAATGAGAATTAGTATTTTATCATAATAGGTGTGAGCTTTCACAAAACTAGCATAAACCTTCGTTTTTAATAAAACGCTAATACGAAGGCAAATAGATTTTTTTTTATATATGTAGTCGTGACATATTTATAATGTGAAACATGATGACATATTTTATTCACATGGAGTTTGTTCTTTAGGTCTTTCTTTTGAACGGGAGATTTTATTAATGCAAGTTCTTCTTGATTGAATTAAGCAAACCAGGCCACTCTTCATGCCGAACTCATTGGAATCTCCCTTAACCCTTGTGGTTCTTCATCTTATGAAAATATCCAAACATAAGTTGTATAGTACATGGGGCGTGTGACTTGCCGATCACAATTAACCTTGGTCAGTCCCCAGTGCACTATTTTACTTCCGCATCTCCAGTTTGACCCTGTTCAAGACTTAGGGTTTCAGTAAAACTCGTAACTGAATCGGAGATAAGTGCCTGCCATATCTTGTATATATCTTTGTAGATTTAATGTTTATCACTTGCGCCAATATTTCCTCCATTCCTAAGTTAGTTTCATCACAGAAGAAATTTCGATCATCATACCTCTCATATCATGTCTGCTGATAATATTTCTTCTCAAAACGGACTTCAGTCAAAACATGGAGTAGAAGTGCCCATCTTGGTAAGTTGCACATCTTTTTCATCCCGTTCAGTTGAGGTTATTGATCGTAGAAGATGATTTGTTGCAGGATAACCAGAAGAATCTTTCTTCTCACAATTCAAGGCCCAAGCGGACTGCTAGAACTCCTGCCCGATATAGGTCGGCTCCTGCTGAGACTGGATCATCTGTAAGCAATCTTATAATTCTTGAAATTTTACCATGTCTAATTCACGCGAAATTAGACACTTCTCTGTTCATCACAGGCGGATGTTCGTGTCGTTGTTGATGCTAGAAGGAGAAGGAGTGGAAAGTCCGTGACTGTGGTCGAGGTTGAAGACAGTGGAAATCGAGCATGTGAAGATTCTGCAGAATCTGTGGAGATAGAAGACAGTGTTCACACCTGTGAATACCCGACAGCTGGGCTCTCGTTTGAAGCTCCATTGGTTAACACTTTCCCAGACAATGAGATGATTGGTGGATTTGTCATTCCCAAGTGCCATGCACCTCTGTATACCAAGATCTGGAAAAAGTATGGGCATATTGCTACTACGGAAGTGTGGAAAGGTTTCCTACCCACTCTCTTGACTACAGTTACATGGCTGCTACCGATCATTGAAGAAATAAACCAAATGCACCTGCGAGACGTCAAGAATCAGAAACTGCACAAGTGGGATGAGATGATTTCCAATTATGAGATATTGCGATTCAACATGAGCTGGATTTTCCGTCGTCTTGAGATAATTAAGATCCATAAGGCAGCGGAGGCTGCTGATGCGATTTCCATGACCACTGGTTTACTGGAGGAGGAAAAGGTACTGTCTTTGGAGTCAGCGAGGGTTGAGAAGGCGGTTGAGGATCTGAAGGCAAAGACTAGGATCTTTCATAAGAAACTCGACAGGGTTTCATATAGGGATTATCCATTGCTGGATGGTTTGCTCTGAGTGAATATTCAGGAGAGTTGTAATGTAGGTTTCTGACAAGGTAGAATAATCTGATAGCATGAGGAGTTTTGTTCAATTGATGAACGAATGAGCATCTTGCATGCTCTTTGAAGGAAATAAATTACATTTGAGATGTATTTGAAATAAAGGTTAATCATCTGTTGCTGATCAAGCGTAATAGGCTTTGAGCCATTTGTCGTTGATAATATTTCCTTCCTTTCCTCCACTGAGTGCTAAAATTTTGTAGTATCCACTAGACACCGCTTTGATGATAACATACGGTCCTTCCCATTTCTGAGAGAATTTGGGAGCAGACATGTCTTGTTGAATGTTCTTTGCTGTCTTTAATACCAAATCTCCTACTTGAAAAGTTCGGGGTTTTACCATTTTGTTGTAAGCCCCGGATACCCTCTGTTTATAAGCCTCCACGTACTTTTCTACTTTAGCTCTCCTTAATTCAAGCATGTCTAGTTCAGCAACTCTTGACTTGGACACTTCAGCTTCATCCCATTGTATTCCGCTAGCCGCTGCAATCCTTTTTGAAGGAATTTTTATCTCGGTTGGGAGTATAGCATCATCCCCATAGACGAGCGAATACAGTGACGTCCCAATTGAGCTCCTTGGTGTCGTTCTGTAAGCCCACAAAGCCATGGGAAGTTGCTCATGCCACGATCGTGGATTGTCATGAATTGTTCGACTGATAATCTGGATCAAAGTTTTGTTGGTACTCTCCGCTTGGCCGTTTCCTTGCGGGTAGTATGGTATGGAGAAGATCTGTTTAATCCCGTACTCCTTGAGTAATTTCTCGACATCTTGATTGGCGAAAGAAGTCCCATTATCTGTGATGATATGTTTAGGGACGCCAAATCTACATATAATATGCTCCTTAATGAAGGTTGAAATAGTTACTCTTGTGGTACCTCTGAGCGGGATTGCTTCGACCCACTTAGTGAAATACTCAGTAGCTGTGATGATGTATTCATGCTGCTTTGAGGATGCTGGATTGATCTTCCCGATGATATCAAGTCCCCAGCTATAGAAAGGCCATGGACTATTCAAAGAGTGTAATGGAAGACAAGGGGTATGAATGAGATTACCGTGAATCTGGCATTTATGGCACTTCTGAACGTAGTGCGGCTGCATCATCTTCCATAGTCGCCCAGTAGTATTTCTCGTGGATTTGGAGAAACAACTTCTTTATCCCCTGATGTTCTCCTTCATGAGTTTCTTTCAGGACTGTCAGGATTTTATCTTCGGCTAGGCATCTCAACAAGTCTCCTCCAAAGCTTTTGCGGTATAATATTCCGTCAAGAAAAACAAATCTCTTAGCTCTCTGTATGAGTTTGATTGCATCTTTCTTTTCTGGTAGCGATTTGTTGTCTCGAAGATATTCGATGTAAGGCTTCCTCCAGTCTGCGGTGTGAAGGAGTGTTAGCACCTCCAAATGATGAGGAGGTGTCTGACAATTAGTACAATCTCCCTGCAAAGTCCTCGACTGTGCTTCCATGGAAGGCCAATAGTACCCGAGTCTCTGGAGTCTTCTATAAAGTATTATCACCAGCGTCTGTCCGCACACTTCTTGATGCACACTTTCGAGTTTTTCTTTCGCTTCTTCATCACCCAGGCATCGTGATAGAGAGGCATCCGGGTTACGATGGTATAAGGCTCCATGAAGCAAGAAGAAGTTCTTCAGTTCTTTAAGGCTGATCGTCCCTTCTGTAATGGAGCTGCTCAGTTCATGAATGATAGGTGCTCTCCAGTCATTTGCTTGAGCTTCTTCAGTTTGATTAAGCCACGTGGATGACACAGATCGTCTTTGCACTATGATGGATTTCTCTGATCCTTCGAATTGCAACTTGGAGGCAAGAGTTGCTAAGCAATCAACATGCCTATTGTTGGTTCGGCCAGTATGGGTGATGGTCGCGTCGGCGAAATGAGTTAGGAGTCGCTGTGCTTCAGCCCTGAATGGAGCAAGTGTTATCTCTTTGAGAAAGTACATCCCATTCATTTGATTGACTAGTAGTTTTGAATCTCCTCTGATCTCCAGATGAATTTCTCCTGCTTGTTTAGCTAAGGATAGTCCTAGCAAGAAGGCCTCATACTCTGCTGAATTATTTGTACAGTGGAAATCCAACTTGAATGAGTGTGAGAATACCTCTCCTGATGGTGAGACCAAGACTATGCCCGCTCCTCCAGTATCATTACTAGGAGTGGCGGATCCATAAAAGTACGACAACCATGTTTCTTCTTTAATGACTGAGATTCCTGGGAGTTCTCCTGGTATGTCATCTGGTAATGTCGCGGAATCTTCTCCTGGGAACGCTGCCAGTAAATCTGCTACTGCTTGACCTTTGATTTCTTTGGGGGAAACACATACTATGTCGAATTCCGACATCTGAAGCATCCACTTTCCAGGTCTTCCTATCAGAGCGGGCTTTGAGAGTAAAAGCTTTATGGGGTCGGCTTTGGATACAAGCACAACTCTGTTGGATAGTAAATAATGCCAGAATCTTTGCATTGCATGAGCTAACGCCAGGCATGCTCTTTCAGCTTTCGGGTATCTGAGTTGAGCATCCTCATGGTTCGCTGAAATAGTAAATTGGATGCTCGACGCCTTCTTGGTCTTCTTGAGCCAGTAGTGCTCCAATAGCAACATCACTGGAGGCTGTATAATATCAACGGTCGACCCTGCACTGGAGACCTCATGACTGCAGGTGATAAAAGTATTTGTTGTATTTTCTGAAATGCTTCCTGCTGAACATCCGTCCACGTGAAACTCGCTCCCTTCTTCAGCAGAGGGGTGAACGAAGCAATAAGTTGAGCCAATCCTGGTATGAAACGTCTGATGTAATTCACCTTACCCATGAAGCTCTGCAGTTCCTTCACAGTGCATGGAGGAGGCATGGTGGAGATGGATTTCTCTTTGTACGGATCGACTTTGATCCCTTCGGCAGTGACCAAGAATCCCAGAAACTTTCCAGAAGAAACTCCAAAAGCGCATTTTAGAGGATTCATCTTCAACTTGCATCATATCATGAAATATTGTTGTCATGGCTCGTTGGTAGGTGGCGCCAGCATTCTTCAACCCAAAGGGCATCACAGTGTAATGAAAATTCCCAATGGGAGTGCGAAACGCGGTCTTGGCGGCATCATGTTCGAACATTTTGATTTGGTTGTACCCACTGTAACCATTCATGAATGAGAACATACCGTGGCCGCTGGTCGCATCAACGAGCATATCAATGTTGGGTAAAGGAAAGTCATCCTTCGGGAAGCATTTATTTAGGTTTCTGAAATCTACACGGCATCTGATTTGACCATTTTTCTTCTTAACTGGGACGACATTAGCCAGCCATGTTGGGTGTTGAATAGGCTTGATAAATCCTGCTACCAGTAATTTTTGAATTTCGGCCTTGATTTGTTCCTCGACTTCATGCCTGAACTGCTTGGTGGTTGTTTGACAGCCTTGGAGCCAGGAATGATATGTAGACGGTGAGTGACCAATTTGTCATCCAGACCAGGCATTTCTTCATACGTCCAAGCAAATATATCTCGATACTCCTTCAGTAACTCTACCAAGCCTGTACGCTCTTCCGGTGATAGCACAGAACTGATTAAGATTGGTCTTGGATCTTCCTCTGTGCCGATGTTAACCGTCTCAAGATCATCAGTGGTAGAATTCATGCCATCTTGCAACTGCTGTGGAGCTTCTTGAACTTCATCCTCGGGTGGTTGTTCATTCTGACACGATTCACCAGTGCGGGGAGACTCTTGATCAATCTCCCCTATTAATTGCTAATCTTTGCGTCGCCGGTAAATGACCCTTCCTTCTGCGTCATGAGTGGTCATAAAATTGGATCCTGGGATTGTAGTTTCATCTTTTCGGCGTTTGACCCGTGTAGCAGGTGACTTGACTGGTTCTGCTTCTGAAGATGGTGATGACGCCGCATATGCCTCAATGGCCTTCCGACTTGGAAGTGGAGTAGTGTAGATCTTCTTAGGAGGTTCAGGGGCACTTCTTTGGGACTCTATGAATTCCGTATCGTAGGACAGAGCGTACGGAGATGATGAATCAGGTATGCGGACGATCTTGTTATTGAGTAACGCCTTCATGCATTGATGGTAGGTTGATGGAACCACCTTGTTGTCATGGAGCCAAGGTCGCCCAAGTATCATGTGGTAGTCAGGCTCTTGTTCGATCACATGGAATTTCACCTTTGATTGAATTGGTCCTACCCTCAAATCTACGTACGCGTATCCATATGTGTGGCTTCGGCTTCCTTCAAACCCTGTCATTAGGATGGGATGGCGAATGATTTTACCTCGCGGGAATCTGGCCATTCTAAGAGTTTTCATAGTGACAATGTTGGTGGAAGCACCGGTGTCGATGAGAGCTCTTCTAAATTCGGTGCCTTTGATGAAGCCAGTCACGTACAACGCGCGATTGTGCCCTTCGTCTGCGATGCGATCTTCCTCTCCAAAAGTGATGTTGTCGATTGAATGTCCAGTCATCAAAGAAACTTCTTCAACTACCGGGGTTGGTGAAGTTATTTGTGCATTGGACGATATCTGGCTGAGCGCAGCAAATGCGTCCGTGCATTGCTCCTTAGAGAAGTATATGAGTTCACATAAATTTTCGATCAAATGTGCAACTTCCTGTTCCACTGGTTTCTCATATGTGGTGAAACTGTTGGTCTGAGGAGGATTACTAGTCGAAGGATTTGGAGGTTCCACCATCTCTTCTCCTAAAATCCTCGTCACGTGTACCAGGCAAGTGAACAGGCTATCGACTGCCCTTTTCAGCCGGTCCATGCTTCTTGACAAGTCTTCTTGTCTTCGTGCCAATTAAGCCAAGCTTGGGATTTCTCCATCCATCGGTTCAACGAAGATAAATGGAGTTGTAAAATATGATAATTCATTGTAACCAGAATTGTTCGAAGGAGTGTGAGACACATTCGAGAGATTCTGATTGGGATCTGGAGTTGTTGAGTCATTCCTAAGACCGACCATCCTTGTGAAATCGTGAGATTGCAACCGAGAGATTAATCTCCCACTGTGGTCGCCAATGTGTGAGTGGGGAAAAAACGATTTGATGGTTTTTACGAAATTGAAGAGTCGATAGTGTGGAGACTCCTTGAACCGAGCAAAATGTTTAACCTCACACAGATGCACTGCAATAAGGGAGTGCTTTAAGTTCAAGAGATCAATCTGTAAGACCCCGGCCTAAACCAAGAACAATGGCCGTTCCAGAGTCAATTCGGTCACAAGAGAGGATGGGTTGATCTGTAGGAGGGAAGCTGAGAAATGCGTGAGATCAATGGTGATTTGAGATTGTAGGTGTGTTGTGAATTCAGCGTGAAAATGCTCTGAATGATTGAATTTTGCTCAATTGAGAGTAATTTATGTGAGTTCGTGTAGACGAAAGATTGTCTGTATGAACTTTGATGAGAAATTGCTCGTTTTGGCGAATGTTCTTCGATTGTTCGAAAAATCTCTGTCTTTTCAATCAGGATTCATGGACATGGGGAATCAGAGACAGTTGCTGGAATCAGAGAATGGGAAATGGGGAAATCATGTTAAAACAAATTACTCATCGTGCGGAGACTTGGTTAACTTTCCACCCACTACTTTGCTGACTCTTCCAACTGATTGTACGACTTGCTCACATTCTCAACGCGGGTGAACACACGTGCCGTAGACCGCCAGACCAAAACCCTAGTTAGTATCCCCCCATGTGACACGATTGAAATCTCGTGATCGTGGAGTCAGTTGCTGACTTTATGGGACGATGAGTCCATGTATTGCTGAGTTTGAACATGATTAGCAAATGTTTCGAAACTCATGAATTTAATGTGTCTGCTGAGACGAGGTATCATCATAACCTAAGACGAGCAAAACTGTGTTGCTAAATTGTTGAATATTGATAGTTGAACCAATATTCTTTGATTTGAGCAAATATTGCTAGTCTGAGCGAATATTGCTAATTGAGTAAATATTGCGGGTTCGAGCGAATATTGCTAGTTCAAGCAAATATTGCTAGTTTGAACAAATATTGTTCTTTTGATGAATTGTTGGTAGCTGGACCAAATAAAATGTTAATTTAAGTTACTGACTGCTGAGTCGAGCACAATAAATATGAATATCAATCATGGAATCAACATAAAATTATCAGAGTGTTTGAATCTGCACAGAATCACGTTTCTGCAGAGATCTGGATTCAAAAACCTAATTTTACCGAAATGATGATTTATTGCAAATCAACACGGGACCGGCTACATGGGATGACGGGTTCACCATATAACGCCCAAATGCTCGAATGAGCAAAAATACCAAAGTCTCTTGAGGACCAGTTGGTGAAAGAATGATTAAATGTTGATTTAATCATTTACTGAAATAATGCTCGTGTGAGCAACAAATCATAAAACCTGATGTAGAAAATATGAGGGATCGACCAAGAGGTCATGAGACCTGCTCTTGATGGTCGTGGGACCAGTAGATGGTCGTTTGTGCGAACTTCCAATTGTTTGGAAAGAGTTCGAACCTAATATGAGCAACTGAGCAAATTAGGTTAAAATCATTAAAACATGCGGGACCAGCTGTTTGCAAGCCTCGGGGTCACCCTTGGTCGGTCAAGGGGATGTGCCCGTGTCACCATAGTGTCCGTGCTTCAGTCCTGGGAATTTTGATATTTTCTGATGCACGTTTGAGCAACATTTGGAGAAAATATGAAAAATCCATGGTTTTGCTGAAACTGGGAAAAATACATGAGTTGATGAAAATAATAAATAAACAAGGAATCACAAGGTGTGGGACCGGCCACGGCTAGGGCATGGCCGACCGGATGACACGCGGTCCCACATGCTTTTCCCAGTTTTATGTGATTTTATGTATTTTTCTCTGATTTAAGGAAATTCCATGAAACTGGAGAGTTTGGCGAAATTAGGGAACTTCCATGAGATGAGAGACATAAATTAAAATATAAAATAGGGAATGAGAGTGCGGGACTGGCAATGGCCGTGGCATGGCCGGCCGGCCAATGGGCGCGGGTCCCAAGGCACTCTTCCCAATTTTATGTAATTTTGATGATTTTAGATAATTTTCATAAAATCAAAGGGATTTGTTGAAAACCAAGATATTTTGTTGAAATCAGGGAGTTTTACATGAAACCAGGAAACAAAACACCAAATAATTATAAAATAATAGGCGTGTGGGACCGGCTAGGGCATGGCCGGCCGGCTAGAGCCCGGTCCCACAAGTTTTTCCTAATTTTTTAATATTTTCCATGATTTTAGAGAAAATACATGAAATTAGGTAATTTTAGGGAAAATTCATAAAATCAAGGAATTTTCATAATTTGAGAGAAATAATAAAATAATAGAGACGTGAGGTGTGGGACCGGCCACGGCCAAGGCATGGACGGCTGGTGCTCGGTCTCGCGACACCTTTCCCTATTTTTATTATTTTTTGATAAAATCATGTGATTTAGATAAAAATACATGAAATTAGGTAATTTTCATGATTTTAGGGAAAATTCATAAAATCAAGGAATTTTCATAATTTGAGAGAAATAATAAAATAATAGAGACGTGAGGTATGGGACCGGCCACGGCCAAGGCATGGCCGGCTGGTGCTCGGTCTCCCGACACCTTTCCCTAATTTTATTATTTTTTGATAAAATCATGTGATTTAGATAAAAGTACATGAAATTAGGTAATTTTCATGATTTTAGGGAAAATTCATAAAATCAAGGAATTTTCATAATTTGAGAAGGAATAATAAAGTAATGGGACGTGAGGTGTTGGATCGGCCACGACCAAGGTATGACCGGATGGTGCTCGGTTCCGCGACACATTTCCCTAATTTTATTATTTTTTGATAAAATCATGTGATTTAGATAATTTCTTTCAAAAAAAGGAAATTTGCTCGAACGAGAGGATTTTCATGAGATCTTGAAAATAGTAAAAATATGGTAAAATATAAAATTGGGCGCGGGACTAGTCACGGCATGACTGGACGGCTGGTGAGCCTAGTCCCCTGGCGCTTTTGTTTAATATTTTATTATTATTATTTTCTCTTCCTATTTTGCATAGGTTCCTCGTTCGTTCGTATTTTTGAAATGCTCGTTCGTGCATTCAAAATGCTGGTCTGTGCATTATCTGCTAATTACACTTGCACCATTTTTGTCAGGGCTTATTCGATGCTCAGATGCCTGTTCCGTTGAATATTTATTACATACCTGTGGAATTCTGCTGGGAAGACCCACAGATTCAAGTAACGAAATATAACGAGGAATCGTAGAATATTGCTGAATATTCAGGCGATTAATTGACGACTCGTAGAATATTGTTGGATATTCAGACGATGGCTCGTAGAATATTGCTGGATATTCAGGAGATTTAAGATAATTAATTGTTGGCTCTATATTAGAAGGGCTTCCTGTCTAGGATAATTAATTATCTGAGGGTTGAGCAATATGAACTTGTTGTAGTGTCATATTCCTATTGCATAGTCGGGGGAAATCTGGTTACATCCCGAAGACGTTGTCGCTCTATACTAGCAGACATGTTGTCTAGGAGCCGCCCAATCTTTTGATTCTATACAGTATGAGATGTGTCGTGGCCTCAGCTGAGAGACTGCACATCTTCATCTTCTCTGAGAGACTTTCTCCATCAGAGGTGGCATGAGCTTTCATGCATAGAGACATGAGTCTCGATACTCATCCGATTGCCGGATCTGGAGTAATTACTGAAATTGCTCAGTATTCATGAGATATGCCGTGGCCTCAGCTGAGAGACAACACATCTACACGTACTCTGAGGGACAGCCTTCTCAGTCAGAGATTTTATGACATGAGCTTTCATGCTTTAATGAGAGACATGAGCCTCAATACTCATCCGGTTGCCAAATCTGGAGTGTAGTTTTACAATTCTACCCTTTGTTGAAAATCCACCATCTACACCCTCACAATGCAAGTGCATTATATAAAAGTTACCAGGTGAAAAGGGAATTTTGCACTTTGGCTAATACCAATCAATAGGTGAAAACGAAATTTTGCACATTGGCATAATATGGGTACCCTTTGTTATTATTTCCTCGCAATGGAAGCAGAATATTCGATGATAATACTCCTTCGGTCCCATTTTAGGCCGCTTCTCATTAGTTTGGTATTGCTACGACTTCTGTAAAAGCACTTTACTGTTGTGCGTTGCTAATTTGCTGTGATGTGAGAAAAAAGCAGGAAGATAGGTTAAGCCACACAACCAAGAAATATTGTGATGAAGACCGATGGCCTGGGTCCCACTATGTAAGTCCTTATTTATACCTTAAATAAAATAAATAAATTGACTGATAAGACCTTTTGGTCTCTCTCTCCACACTCTGTACACACCAAAAGAATAGTCTTGTCCCCTGGAGATCTATCTAATTTGTACAACAATGGAGGGTCTTGTCCCTAGAGGTCTATCGAATTTTTACATTGATGAAGGTCTTGTCCCCAGAGTGCGCAACGACCTTTCGTCGTGATCAGGTTGCATAATATCAAATCGCTTTTCCCGTTGTACTCAGAAAGGAGCTCGGCTTTACCGGAAAAATCTTGATCCTGGAAACCGGTTCGATATGGTGCCCCTTATGTGATGTCGAAACCGCTTTTTCCCCTTAGGAGATGCGACGAGGGACGACACACCAAGGAAACCGGTTCCTTCCCATTATGTTATCAGCCCAAGTTCAGTCGAAGTTGGTAGCCGTGTAATCCTCGCGACGAAACCGAGGAACGATAGATGTTACCCCAGTGCAGCCCTTACTACGTTTGCGACATTCCCTCATAAAGCGAAAGAAATTGTCGTTGTACTGAAAAATTCCCCTCTTATCAGCACATTGACTCAACACCTCGTAATAGAAAGGATTTTCCGGGTTGTGTGCACGGAGGTAAACGTAGACCGGCCTCCAAATGACCAACCGCAATCAATAAGTTGTCTTTGTTGCAAGGAAAATTCTTGCCAAGTGCATCAGCCATCTTTCCTTCTCCTTCGATGAACTCCACCTCGAATCTTCCATCAAGATGATACCTATCTTTAACTTCACTGATGGAAAACTTTCGGTAACCATTTGAATCCTTGAGCGTCTTGGGTGTAATTGAAACTCCAGCTGAAACAAGAGGAACCGGATTGGGTGTAACATGAACTGCAATACAAACATGAGGAATTGGTTGACTGTCGATTCTAGACTCGGAAGATTCTGGAACACCTCCATTTTTATCCCAGCTAGACCTGTAAGGAGAAGAAGAAATATTAGAAATGAAAAAGGTAGAAAGCTTACAGAAGGAGTAAACAGATAGGGAGGGTGACAGACACATTGAAACATTTTTTCTAACTCCTAATTAGCACAAAAAGATATCAAGATTCAGAAAAGGTGCTCGACATAGAAATAGTATTAGTACTTTGAAAAATTAGGGGTTTGGTTACAAAGTAGATTAATATACCATTTAAAAGGACCTGTGGTGAATGTAGGAGAGAAATGATTGCCCTAGTTCAATTCAGAAACATGTTGTATCCTCCAAATAAATTTGGAAGATGAAGGGAATTCAATCTTAACTGCATGCCCATTTTGTTCTGCAACGCAAACAAACAATGAAGAAATAACTAAAACACTGAATTGAAAAAACCATCATCATATTTGCACAAGAAAAAGACCAAATTCTACCTTCCATTAGTAGAAGAACCTCAATGGGGAGAGCTTCAATTCCAGACTAGATACCACCAAGGCTGAACTGAACACTACCAATTGAAAAAACTGAGTTACCTTTAACAAATGAGATAAAAACTAATAAAATTGAAGAAAAAAAAAGAGTTTATACCTTTGATCCCCACACTACAATGCAATAACTTGAAGAACCCTAGCTAACAGAGTTTCTAAAAGAATGAAAAACCCAACAAAAATAAATTATAATAATCACATTACAAAAAGAACTCATTCTTCAGAAGATATCGAAAAAGGATAAATCTTTGTTTTTGGCTCAGAACAGAATTGGGGCAAATTCATTCATTAGAATGAATCAAACTGCAACAATATAATCTGCAAAGGAATCGATTCCTCACACTGAAGCTATAAAACATCAAACAACATGAAACTTTAGTAGAAACACCAGAACTTTTTACTCTCTAGTCTCTAAAATCAAATGAACCCTTTAACTACAAAGGAATCGCTTACTCACACTGAAGCTATAAAACATCAAACAACATGAAACTTCATTAGAAACACCAGAACTTTTTACTCTCTAGTCTCTATTCACAAATGAAGCCTTTAACTACTCAATAAATACAGAAACAGAAGTTGGAAAGATGGTTTCTCACTTAGACAGTTTGACTTACTTTTTGGTATGATATAATGAATTTAGCAGTGCTTTCCCTTATTCCCATAGAAAAATCCGGTATTTGGGAAGCATTTTCGTAGAAAAATCCATAACTTTTAAGCGTTCATTTATCCCCATTTCCCAAGTTTTTTTTTGATGGAAAGACGATATATATTCACTAGCAAATATATTACAAAAGGTTTACTATATTTATCCCCATTTCCCAAGTGATAGAAGAAAAAAAACCTTTTTCATTGAGTCGGATAATGTGAAACGAGCATTTTGGTGAGGACACTTGGCAACGTATGATTGGTTTAAAAAGAATAAGAAAATATAAAAAAGGAAACAATTTAGCTTATAGGTGTAATTATCATTTAGCTTGGCGTCGGTTGTAAACTTTCAACTTGGCATTAATATTAAATATCCACATCTAATAGATACTGAGTGATACTTATAGGTGTCACAAAACAGTTTGTAACAATTATAATTGTCATAAGCGTGCGTATGTTACATAAATTACATTAATAACACTTTTAACTGTTACAATTGACTTATGAACAGAACTTTTTTTGGGCCCCCAACAATTTAAGGCCATAGACGGCCGCCTAGCTAGCCTGCCCCCTAAGACGGTCCGACCATATGTTAGTTTCAACATATTTTTTAACTGTGAAACATTTTTTTATTATGCATGTTCAATTTTGCAGCTATATTTCTGTACTCATCTGTGTAATTTTTGTGTTAAAAATATCCAAACTCTTGTGAAAAACCTCTGTTTCGGGTGGAAATATCCAAACTCTTGTTTTGGGTTTTGATTGATTACCTACGAACAAGATCAGATTCGATTGATCTTGGCTCAGATACCAACTTTTGGATATTTTGGGTTTTAAAAATAAATAGGTTACAGAACTTTTGGTGCAAAACAGAAACATAACATGTGAAGAATATAAACTGCACATGTGACCTAATATTGGAGATAGGTTACACAGCTTTTGGTGCAAAACAGAAACATCACATGAACTAACATACTAGTTCATACGAAGAATATAAAATGCACATCACATTAACTAACAATTTTGATCATCTTGGGACATATGATAACATCAACGAGCTTCAGCTTAGTACGGGAATCTGGTAAATCTCTTTTATTAATTATTACGCATGTTGGTTTATGTTATTATGCCCCGGATTCTATACAGTTTACTAATTGAGTTTCACCATCGTCATTCTTCCATTATTACAGTTGTTGCATAATTGTGTTCAACATAAAAACATTTGTATATCTGTCAGTCTTCGATTAACTAAAAACATCAAAAACATTCAAAGAGGAAAACACTGAGTCCCATTTTTACTGAAATGCTGAATATAGATCATCTTGGGATATATGATGACATTATTCCGCTACAACACCGAATCTCAGTTTTACTGAAATGTTGAATATAGATCATCTTGGGATATAAGATGACATTATTCCTCTACAACATTTTACGCTGAGAAATCTCTGAAACATTCTAATTTGAATTGTTGAATGGTTATATTAAGACTTTATTAATCACAATTAACTAACGGGCCAAACTGAACTGAAAGAACAATATTCTGAATTGCTGAATTTATAATCAAGTTCCAAGAAGAAAAGAGTAAGAAGATAAGGTTAATGACGTATGCCCTCATTTCAAGAAATAGATATTATTAATTAGTATTATGCAAGTTGGTTTACGTTGATATCCCCAAGATTCTAAAAGCCTACTAATTTTGTTTCACCAACATCATTATTCCATTATCACAACCTCTAGATAATTGTATGGTAAAGAAAATCAGTTGAATCTCTGTCAGTCTCCGATTGACTAAAAACAAAAACATCGGAAGAGGAAAACACCAAGTCCCATTCGCACTGAAATGCTGAATATTGATCATCTTGGAACATATGATGACATCATCCCACTTGACATTATTCCGCTACAACATTTACGGTGAGAAATCTTTGGAACAATTTGACCTGAGTTGCTGGATGGTTATATATTTTGTCTCCATTAGTGACAAATACAAACAATCCAAAGCGAAACACATGAACATATTCTGAATTGCTTAATGTTTAATCAAGGATCCTAGAAGAAGCAGGTAAGAAAAGGTTGATAACGTATTCCATCATTATAAGCAATAGATGTTTAAGCGATCATTGAGAGAATGAGAGTGGTGTTTGTTGTGGGAGTAGAATCTAGTTAATTTGCATTTACAGAGGATGCAAACATGATTTTGTATGGGAAAAAAGGACCATATAATAATATAGTTTTTAGAGTGAAAAGTTTCCTTTGCACGATGTTTCACGTGATTAATTATTCGTGCACCACAATACATAATGTGTAAAATTCGTTATTAAGGTGCGACGATGGCGGGACGATTGTGCGATTTACGTGTGTCAACCACAACATCATCCCACCTTAACTTTTTTACTTGTATTACGTCTTTTATACTGTGAAATATGGTGCACAACCAATTGATCACGTGAAATGTGGTGCAAACTATAATTTTCACTTCATTCACTTTAAAAACTATGACATTCAGTCTTCTCTGAAAATACAAAACTATGATATTAGGTCGCATATTAACCGCACCTCCTTCTCTCAACTATCGCACAATAATCTGGTTAGGGCACACGTCATCATCATTTTGTAGATCTGTGGACTCTTGTTAAGCAACAACTCCGGAAAAACACATCTTAGAGTGACGTAAACTACTTAAGTGAGTGGATGTTTCAAAAGAAAATAATTACACTCCTCGTTGGTTGTGGATTTAATCTTTATCATAGCGATTATGTAGCTCCTTACCCCTGAAAAATAGGATAATATGTATTTATAAATATTTATATTAAAAGGGAGGGACATTTCATGCTTTTCAGGTCTCAAAGACTACCACCAAACCATTTCTAATCTTTTCACAAAATTGCAAATTTGCGTTATGCTTCATTTTACAAAAAAAACTGGCCATAAAATGGACTCTCTTCCATAGAAATATATACCACCAAGCAGAAAAAAATAGAGAATATAGAATTAAGAGGATGTGGTGTATACAAACCTCAATCGCATATTAATATCTCCTTCTTCGCACTTGTATTGCGTCTTTTATACTGTAGAATATGGTGCACAAGCAATTGATCACGTGAAATGTGGTGCAAACTATAATTTTCACTTCATTCACTATAAAAACTATGATATTCAGTCTTCTCTACAAATACAAAACCTTGACAATGGGTTGCAGTTTAACCGCACCTCGTTCTCTCAACTGTCGCACAATAATCTGGTTAGGGCACACGTCATCATCACTTTGTCGCCCAACAGCTCGGAAAAAACACATCTTAGAGTGACGTAAACTACTTAAGTGAGTGGATGTTTCAAAAGAAAATAATTACACTTCTCGTTGGTTGTGGATTTAATCTTTATCATAGCGATTATGTAGCTCCTTACCCCGGAAAAAATAGGATACGTATGGAGTTATAAATATTTATATTAAAAGGGAGGGACATTTCATGCTTTTCAGGTCTAAAAGACTACCGCCAAACCATGTCTAATCTTTTCACAAAATTGGAAATTTGCGTTATGCTTCATTTTACACAAAAAAGTGGTCATAAAATGGACTCTCTTCCGTACAAATATATACCACCAAGCAGAAAAAAACAGAGCATATAGAATTAAGAGTATGTGGTGTATACAAACCACAATCGCACATTAATATCTCATTCTTCACACTTGTATTACGTCTTTTATATTGTAGAATATGGTGCACAAACAATTGATCACGTGAAATGTGGTGCAAGCTATAATTTTCACTTCATTCACTATAAAAACTATGATATTCAGTCTTCTCTGCAAATACAAAACCATGACATTGGGTCGCAGTTTAACCACACCTCGTTCTCTTAACTGTCGCATAATAATCTGGTTAGGGCACACGTCATCATCATTTTGTCAAGCAACAACTTGAAAAAAACACATCTTAGCGTGACGTAAACTACTTAAGTGAGTGGATGTTTCAAAAGAAAATAATTACACTCCTCATTGGCGGTGGATTTAATCTTTATCATAGCGATTATGTAGCTCCTTATCCCTGAAAAAAATAGGATACATAAGGAGTTATAAATAATTATAATAAAAGGTAAGGACATTTCATGCTTTTCAGGTCCCAAAGACTACCACCAATCCATTTTTAATCTTTTTATAAATTGCAAATTTGCGTTATGCTTCATTTTACAAAAAAAGTGGTCATAAAATGGACTCTCTTCCTTAGAAATATATACCACCAAGCAGAAAAAAATAAATAGAGCATATAGAATTAAGAGGATGTGGTGTATAAAATTGCAATCACACATCAATATCTCCTTCTGCGCACTTGTATTACGTCTTTTATACTGTGGAATATGGTGCACAAACAATTGATCACGTGAAATGTGGTGCAAACTATAATTTTCACTTCATTCACTATAAAAACTATGATATTCAGTCTTCTCTGCAAATACAAAACTATGACATTGGGTCGCAGTTTAACGGCATCTCGTTCTCTCAACTGTTGCACAAAAATCTGGTTAGGGCACACGTCATCATCATTTTATAGATCTGTGGACTTTTTTCAAGCAACAGCTCTGAAAAAACACATCTTAGAGTGGCGTAAACTACTTAAGTGAGTGGATGTTTCAAAAGAAAATAATTACACTCCTCGTTGGCTTTGGATTTAATCTTCATTATATCGATTATGTAGCTCCTTACCCCTGAAAAAATAGGATACATAAGGAGTTATAAATATTTATATTAAAAGGAAGGGACGTTTCATGCTTTTCAGGTCCCAAAGACTACCACCAAACCATTTCTAATCTTTCATAAAATTGTAAATTTGCGCTATGCTTCAATTTACAAAAAAAAAAAAGTGGCCATAAAATGGACTCTATTCCTTATAAATATATACCACCAAGCAGAAATAAATAGACCATATATAATTAAAAGGATGTGGTGTATACAAACCTCAATCGCACATTAATATCTCATTCTTCGCACTTGTATTACGTCTTTTATACTGTGAAATATGGTGCACAACCAATTGATCACGTGAAATGTGGTGCAAACTATAATTTTGACTTCATCTAGTTTAAAAAACCTTAAAACAAAACAAACATACTCATTCATTAGTTTAAATATGAAGCTCTGCAGATCAAAAATAGGAGATATGTGGGAGTTTTTCTTGAGGGATTGTTTGTTGCCCCTCTCCTATACATAGATCTGCATGATTTTAGACTAAAATCAGAGCTGATGATTCTAAACTTATAAAATCAAACAACCCTCCTCTCTCTCTCACACACATTTCTGCTGCTGTTGTTGCTTCTTCTTCTTCTTCTTCTTCTTCTCTCTTTTCATCAAAAAAAAAAAGTCTTCTCTGCAATGCAACGCATTGGTTTCGCCAAGTAACCGCACATCACTATCTCAACTGTCGCACAATAATCTAGTTAGGGAAAACGTCATCATCAGTATGTTGCTCCGTGGAATTTTGTGAAGCAACAGCTCTGGAAAAGACACATCTTGATCGGTACATATATTTTAGAGTGATGTAAACTACTTAAATATATATGGGACTCCCTCGGTCGTCCCGATTATATATAATAGTATATAATACTCTACTGAAATGTCATGTCCTTTCACACCTACTTTATGACGTAATATTGTAACCTTTAGGTTTTGTTTCCTTTAAATAAGAATCGAGTCGTCACTTGTTGGGATCATGAATCTTTAAACAATGTCTGCTCATTAAGGACGCGACCATTCGCCAACAAGTGTATTGGATGTCTATATAAGCGTTACTCGTGTCTCCTTCTAGCATTCTACAATAAGAAAATCCTAAATGCTTGTAAAACAAAAATTGATAATCTTTCATCAGTAACAGTGATGGATATATTGCCGGAATTAACTACCGAGATATTACAGCGCCTCCAAACTGCAAAAAGCCTTTTAGCACGCAAATGTGTATGCAAAGAGTGGAATACTGTCCTTTGGGACAAAAGAATTGGCCTTCTTTTTGGTTTTACACCAAGAATGGGGAACGATTAAGTTACTCAACTCTTCTATAGACGGGAATACTTCATCACGATCGTAAAACCCAACAGTCACAGCGCCCCGAATAATGGAACCTACGATGATTGGACTAAGTTGCACCCAGTAATTGGATCTTGCAATGGTTTGGTATGTTTTTATGTTTCACACCACGACATACAAGATCCTGTATATATTATGAATCCAGAAACTGGTGAGCACCTCCATCTTCCACAACTATGCATCCCAATTGCACGAGATCAAGTACTTTCATGGTATCCACGATACAACGTAATTGGGGTTTCGGCTACTGTCAACGTACCAATGAGTACAAGATAGTTCGAATTCACATGGCTGGTAAAGTTCAAATACACACTCTAGGATAAGAAAGGGGATGGAGGAACATAGGGGAGATTCCTTATATATTTCGGAGTTCAAGTGTGTACGCACATGGTTGTATTTTTTGGCAGGATCGTTGTCAGCAGAATACTGGCATAATATCTTTCAATTTGCACACTGAGACGTTCCATCCATATTCTCCACCCTCGCATCATACTCCTGGGAGTGAATTTTGGATAGATTCTTATCCATCACTTAGGATGGTCATGTTCGGAGTTCGCCTTTTATTTTACTACATCCATGAGGGGGTTGATCAGGCGCCCCAGATAGATTTCTGGGATCCCATTTCCGAAGAAAATATTCATACATGGGAACCTGGCGGGGAATGGAATTGGAATTATAAAATGAGCATTTTCTTGGAAGAGAATGGGGACGAATGGCCGACTTATGACCCGATAGCCTTTGGAAATAACAACGACCTCTTATTGTGGCAGAATAGGCGTTTATTGCGTTACAATACACTCACCAGAACTTGGATTGAAATTTGAGGGATACTACCGTTGGAAACATGGGTTGCAAGTATTCCTCACATGAGGAGCGCTGTCTCGTTGAAGAATTTTGGTGGACAATAGGAAACGTGTACTCATGATGTCCATGCCACTAACACATTCCTTGGGTTAAATATGTAGCTTTTTTTTTCCTGTTGTTTATGTTTTCCTAAGTTGTGCTTTTTGTTTTTGATTTTTTGTTTTTAGTATTTGGATATTTTTTTACATGTTGAAATGTACAATTTAGTTTATCAACATGATAGTGTTGTCGCTAAAAGTTGGGTCATTGTTTAACTAGCCAACCTTTGGTATTTTCCCTTTTTTGTGTTACACATGTAGTCCAACAGTCCGGGCCAACCCAGTCAACCTATGTAATTAGTGGAAAAGTAAAATTATTTAGATATTTCCTAAGAGCTCATTATATATTTTAGTTTGTTGTGTGGACTTTTGTCAAGCAACAACTCTGAAAAAAAAACACATCTTAGCGTGACGTAAACTACTTAAGTGAGAGGATGTTTTAAAAGAAAATAATTACACTCCTCGTTGGTTGTGGATTTAATCTTTATCATAGCGATTATGTAGCTCCTTACCCCCTGAAAAAATAGGATACGTAAGGAGTTATAAATATTTATATTAAAAGGGAGGGACATTTCATGCTTTTCAGGTCCCAAAGACTACCAACAAACCATTTCTAATGTTTTCCTAAAATTGCAAATTTTCGTTATGCTTCATTTTACAAAAAAGTGGCCATAAAATGGACTCTCTTACTTAGAAATATATACCACCAAGCAGAAAAAATAGAGCATATAGAATTAAGAGGATGTGGTGTATACAAACCGCAATCACACATTAATATCTCCTTCTTCGCACTTGTATTACATCTTTTATACTTTGAAATATGGTGCACAAACAATTAATCACGTGGAATGTGGTGCAAACTATAATTTTCACTTCATTCACTTTAAAAACTATGATATTCAGTCTTCTCTGCAAATAAAAAACTATGACATTGGGTCGCAAATTAACCGCACCTCGTTCTCTCAACTATCGTGCAATAATCTGGTTAGGGCAGACGTCATCATCATTTTGTAAATCTGTGGACTTTTGTCAAGCAACAGCTCTGAAAAAAAACACATCTTAGAGTGACGTAAACTAAGTGAGTGGATGTTTCAAAAGAAAATAATTACACTCCTCGTTGGTTGTGGATTTAATCTTTATCATAGCGATTATGTAGCTCCTTACCCCTGAAAAAATATGATACGTATGGAGTTATAAATATTTATTTTAAAAGGGAGGGACATTTCATGTTTTTTAGGTCTCAAAGACTACCACCAAACCATTTCTAATCTTTTCACAAAATTGCAAATTTGCGTTATGCTTCATTTTACAAAAAAAAGTGGCCATGAAATGGACTCTCTTTCCTAGAAATATATACCACCAAGCAGAAAAAAATAGAGCATATAGAGTTAAGAGGATGTGGTATATACAAACAGCAATCTGACATTAATATCTCCTTCTTCGCACTTGTATAACGTCTTTTATACTGTAGAATATGGTGCACAAACAATTGATCACGTGAAATGTGGTGCAAACTATAATTTTCACTTCATTCACTATAAAAACTATGATATTCAGTATTCTCTGCAAATACAAAACCATGACATTGTGTCGCATTTTAACCGCACCTCGTTCTCTCAACTGTCGCACAATAATCTGGTTAGGGCACACGTCATCATCACTTTGTCACAAAACAGCTCTGAAAAACACATCTTAGAGTGACGTAAACTACTTAAGTGAGTGGATGTTTCAAAAGAAAATAATTACACTCCTCGTTGGCTGTGGATTTAATCTTTATCATATCGATTATGTAGCTCCTTACCCCTGAAAAAATAGGATACGCATGGAGTTATAAATATTTACCTTAGTGATGGGTCTATGACATATCTGCGACGAATTTAATGTCCAAATTAAGGAAAAGTAATAACTAATGGATACTGTTTCTGGTTCGCATTAGGGGTTCTACTATTTTAAGAAGAAGTAAAACTAATTGAAACAACATCCTATTGAAGTCTCACGAATTGAGATTTAAAATCAGTTACACAAGATACTGTTTTTGATTGACATGAACCATGCATCCTCATAACAAATCAATTTTAAACTTTCTCATACCATATAGTTAATCGGCTGCAACACATACTTACTTCTGCTGAACTAACATGAATGGAAATCCTAAGTAGTCATTCAACAAACGAACCCCACAAAAACGATGTAAATTCTGATCAGAACCTTAAAGGACCATCAGGAGTTTTCTATCACGAGCCTAATTAAAACTCTTTTACTGGAAACCATCTCTCACAAACTTACCGACCAAATCAATACTCTTTCATTACAACACCATCTATTTTATCGATCAAAATAATATCAACCGTCCTTGTCCTACCTATTGATTGAGCTGAATGAAGTGATGCCTGAAAAATTGGAAAATTCTGATCTCCAATAACCCAAATCAATCGTACCTTAAAACTAGATCCCATATCGTTATGTATGTGCGACTCAAACTCTATGTTTTGTTGGGGGCGAATTAGTCAACAAAAAAATGGAATGCTATTATGTTAAGTTGTGGTATTTTGTGTTTCGTTAAATTATATTGTGCTACCAAACGTCATTGGCCCTACATAACCATGGTTTTACATAAACATTGTGTGGTAACTCATACATGTATAAGTCCTTATTCCTTGAACCAAAGTATGCGTACTTTGCTGCTCAGGATAACCGGAACTAGAGTCCGCGTACCAAGTCCGCGTACTGTCGGAAGTTCACATCCCGTGAATTTCTGTTGGAGTTTGTGAGCTGAAAACAAACTTATTCCGGGTACTTAAGTCCGCGTACCAGTATGCGTACTTAAGTTGGTTATTTTCTAAAAAACGATTATTCGTGAACTTAAACTTATATAAACTAAGGAATGCAAGTTTGCAAACCGTGGCTATAAAGTCATGAATCGATTCGAGTGAATCAAATCGTTTTTACTTCGATTGTGTCTTGTATACTTCTATAAAATCTAAGCAATTGAAGAACTCTCTAACTAGTTCATTTGAGTCATTTGAACTAGTTATGGTAAAGAAGAATATGGTTGATATGAAAGTGCTCATATGGCTAACCATTTGGTTAACTACTGTTGAACCAACTAAGTGTACATGTTTGGGTACAGTTACACAAACCTAAATAAATGTGCATTTCATTTGTGTGTAACAAGCTAAGTTTTGATCTAAGGGTTGAAAGATATTATCTTGAGTCTAATCAGGTTTTCATTTAACGGTGAATATTGAATGCTTTGTTACTAAGCTAACATTGATTGCAAACCCTGATTTGAAAGACTATATAAAGGAGAACTCTAGAAAATGGGAAACCTAATCCCCACACCTCCCGTGTGATACTAGTTGTATTACCTAGAGTCGATTCTCCTTTAACCTTAGGTTTCTATTGAGACCTTGTAGGTTAACGACTTGAAGACTTCATTGGGATTGTGAAGCCAAACCGATACTACTTTCTTGTAGTTGTGTGATCTGATCTTTTTGTTTCTGAAAAAGCGGGGGGTCTAACAACAACACCCAATATTTCGCTTAGCAATCTGTATGGACAAACTCGAATATACTTTTAAGAGAATCAACAAGACTCAATCAATTAAAAGTATATCTACGAGTTTATATCTCTATCCTTATTTGACTTCCTCAAACAGAAACTATAAGTACTAATCAAATACAAGGAATAACTTGGACGGTACCAAAGACCAATGTCCAAGGATCAATCAATATCAATCAACAGCCAAAGGTCGGATTTCCAGTTGATTAGATGAAACGCACAACCTGTATTATTTCTATTAAATAAACAAATATAATGCGGAAAAAAAATAACACAGACACCAGAAGTTTTGTTAACGAGGAAACCGCAAATGCGGAAAAACCCAGGGACCTAGTCCAGATTGAATACACACTATATTAAGCCGCTACTGACACTAGCCTACTCCAAGTTAACTTCGGACTGGACTGTAGTTGAACCCTAATCAGTCTCCCACTGATCCAAGGTACAGTTGCACCCCTACTCCTCTGATCCCAGCAGGATACTACGCACTTGATTCCCTTAACTGATCTCACCCACAACTAAGAGTTGCTACGACCCAAAATCGCAGGCTTAAACAATAAACAAATCTGTCTCACAAGACAAGTCTATCAAAGGATAAATCTGTCTCCCACAGAAAAACCCTAAAAATTTTGTTTCGTCTTTTGATATAAAATCAAGGTGAATAGAAACCAATTGATAATTCGGTCTTATATTCCCGAAGAATAGCCTAGATTAATCAATCACCTCACAACAATCTTAATCGTATGGTAGCGAAACAAGACGTCGTGGAATCACAAACGATGAGACGAAGATGTTTGTGATTACTTTTATATCTTGCCTATCGGAAAAATCTCACGATCTCAAGGAAATCGATATGATTGTACTCGCACGATAGAAAATGCAAGATCAGATTACACAACTACGATAAAAGTAGTATCAGTCTGGCTTCACAATCCCAATGAAGTCTTTAAGTCGTTCACCTGGTTTTAGAAGAAAAAAACCAAAGGTTAAAGGAGAATCGACTCTAGATTACAAACTAGTATCACACGGACGTGTGGGGATTAGTTTGTAGAGTTGCTATATGTCCCCTTATATAGTCTTTCAAATCAGGGTTTCGCCTTGCTCACAAAGCAAACACTATCCACCGTTAGATGAAAACCTGATTTAGATTCAAGCTAATATATCTCAACCGTTAGATCGAAATCTTACCTTGTTATACACAAATGAAATGCACGCTTCTAGGTTTGTTAACCGTACCCAAATGTGTGCATAGTTGGTTCAGTAATAGTCAACCAAAAGGTTAGCCATTTGAGCATTTCATACCAACCACTTTCTTCTTCACCATAACTAGTTCAAAGTGACTCCTATGAACTAGTTATAGAGTTGTTCAATTGCAAGGAAATCTCATGTACTACACAAGACACAATTGAAGAAAAGATGATTTGATTCACATGAATCGGTTCATGAACTTTATAGCCACGGTTTTCAAAAGCATTCCTTAGTCTTTATAAGTTAAGTTCAGAAATCATCTTTAGATATATAACCTATACAAGTTCGCCGACTTGAAGTACTGGAAAGAGTTTGCAAACTCCAGCAGAAATTTTCGGGTTCGAGAGCTTCGCTGGTTCGCGGACTGGGTTCGCGGACTTGGCTCATATAGTTTGATAACTCGGCAGAAATTCTCGGGTTTGAGAACTTCGGCAGTTCGCGGACTGAGTTCGCGGACTTGGCTACTAGCCGATTTCCAGTATGGGACTTATGCACATATGTGTTTCCACAACATACTTATGTCCACTATGGTTATGTAATCTAAACTCTCATTCCAATCATTGAAACATTCTTAGAGGACGTTATATAGTTGTTACACTATTTCTCGTCAAAGCAATTTTCAAGATGACTGAAACATACATGACATACGTCACTAGGTAAAGAAAACATGGTCGAAGCGAAACGCTTACCAACACATATTTAGAGATATAGATAGGCGAGGTATACTCGGCTCGAAACACCAAATGTGTATAATCTAAGTATATATATATATATATATATAGCATACGACTTTTATCTCAAGAAGTAGGAGATAGAATAGATAGACTTTTGAGTGACAGATAAGTTCAAGTATTCACATACCTTTTGTCGAGAAGTTTCACCGGTTCCTTGAGTATTTCTTCCACTTGTATGATGAGTCGCCATGAAGTCCTTGAGTTTAACTACACTTATTATCCTAGTCCGAGACTTAGCCATAATAGACTAGAAATCAAGACTTATAGTTTTGATCACTAAAATTGACAAACATGCTTGATATAGCAACGCATGCGAGTTTGACCGAGGAATGCTCTAACAGTTTCTATCGTACTAAGTACAATCGTAAGATTGGCTTGAGATTGATTTCTCCGATAGGAAAGATATAAAAGAAGCCACAAACATCTTCGTCTCATCGTTTTTGATTCCGCAATATCTTCTTTCGCTAGTCGATTAAGATTATTGTGAGGTGATTGATAATTCTAGGATGTTATTCGGGAATATAAGTCCGGGTTGTCAATTGGTTCTTGTTCACCTTGATTTATCAAAAGACGGAACAGAACTCGTAGGTATTTTTATGGGAGACAGATTTATTTATTACCGTAGACTTTTCAGTGTGATACAAATTTGTTTATTAAAGTCTTCGACTTTGGGTCGTAGCAACTCTTAGTTGTGGGTGAGATCAGCCAAGGGAATCAAGTTCGTAGTATCCCTGCTGGGATTAGAGACGTAAGGAGCGCAACTATACCTTGGATCAGTGTGAGATTGATTGGGGTTCAACTACAGTCCAGAGCGAATTTAGTTTGTAGTAGGCTAGTGTATGTAACGGCTTAATACAATGTGTGCTCAATCTGGACTAGGTCCCAATGTTTTTCTGTATTTGCGGTTTCCTCGTTAACAAAACTTCTGGTGTCTGTGCTATTTATTTTCCGCATTATATTTTGTTATATAATTAAAATATCACAGGTTGTGCGTTGAATCGATCGATTGGGAAATTCAACCTGCGGTTGTTGATTGAAATTGACTGATCCTTGAATATTGGTCTTTGGTACCGTTCAAGTGATTTCTCTTGTATTCAATTAGACTCGCAGATTTCTATTTGCTCGAGTAAGTATTGGATCGAGTATGTATACTTTTATTAAGATTGAGTGTGACTGTCTAGTTGATTCTCTTAAAAGTATATTGGAGTTAGTCCATACAAATTTCTAATCGAAATATTGAGTGTGGTTGTTAGACCCCCGCTTTTTCACAAACCATGTAAGATGTTACTCGGTAATTTTCACATGATCATCTTTCGACTCTCATCAAGAATATAAGATGAACTTGGTCGAAGCGAAAGCTTGCCAACACATATTTCGAGAAATATATAAGCGAGTTAAACTCATCTCGAAATCTCAAATGTGTATTGTAGAAAACTATATCGTAATACGACTTATGTCTCAATATATGAGATAGAGTAAAAATAAACTTTCCAAGTGATAGATGAGTTTTAGTCTCCACATACCTTTTGTTGATGAAGTTCTACAAGCTCCCCTTAGTAGTTCTTCGTCTTCAAATGATGAACGCCGTGAAGTCTAATGCTCAACTACACAATCTATGTCCTAGTCCAAGACATCTATAAATAGGCTAGAAATCAAGACTTATAATTTTGATCACTAACATTGACAAACATGCTTGAGATAGAAACACATGCGAGTTCGACCGAGCGGTTTTCTAACAACTAGTTCGGCTTATGTGAAAGTTTCATAACAAGTCCAACCCTACACTGTAACTTTTGGAAAAAAACATGTTAATGGTTCGACTTATTTAATGAATATTGTATAAGCCGAACATATCATTAATAAATGTTGGGTTCATAATTTGTTAATGGTTCGTCTCATATTGTGAATATCGTATAAGCCGAACCTTGTAACTGCACTAGGTTCGGCACATATTGTGAATATCGTATAAGACGAACCTTATAAATGTACCAGGTTTGGCACATTTTATGATTATCGAATAAGCCGAACCTTACCATTAATTTTTGTTTGTAGTATCTAACCTTGTTATATTCTTTGTAGATCGTGCTTGGTGGACCTGTACCGATGGAAAATCAACCTGATCCAGTAGACGTAATTCACGAAGATACTAAAGATCACTTCCAAAATGATTTGGTATGTAAGAACTTGTTGTTTACCTTAATGTTGTCGGAATATTCTGAAGTTTTTCTTACTAATTAATTATTTGTGTTTGAATGAATGTAGACATGGAAAAGTAATACCGAACTACATGCTTGGGCTGAGGAACACGCAATGAAGATAAATTGTATACTATTTAAAGGACGACAAAGCCGAGGGGATCTTTTTGAAATGATTTGTGGGCGAAGTGGAAGTGGCGCTAGCAAGGCTAAAAAGGGTTTTGTATATGTTGGGAAGACCGAGAGAAAGAATAGGACAAAGATGAAGAAAACAAAGTGCCCTTTCAAGATCGTTTTCTACCTCAAGAACAAGAATAAGTCCTTGAAAAAAGATGATGAATATTGGGTTATGAATAAAACAATTATGGATTGTCGTCATAACCACGCACATACACGTGACCTTCGTGGACATGCAAAAGTAGTGCGACTCAAACCCAAGGTAATGATAGAAGTGGATAAAATGACACGAGCACGTACACCACTGTCTAGGATTCTTAATAAATTGAAGGATGACGGCAAGAACAACAAGTCGACTATGCAAACTATCTACAACGCAAGAAACAAGATTAGAAGACTCAATTTGCAAGGTAGGGTAGTGATGCAACAAGTGATGTGGTTAGGGGTGAAGAATAACTACGCTTTCCAAAGGAAGTTGGATGACTTTGGATAAGTGACACACCTTTTTCTTTCCCACCCGGAATGCGTCCAATTGGCCTATGCTTCCCACAAGTTCTTATATTGGATTTCACATACAAGGCTAACAAATATGAGATGTCGTTGAAGAACATTGTTGGGCATACGTTCGACAAAGGTACCGTTCACCGTGGATTTTTGTTTCTTGAATAACAAGAAGAAAGAGAGTTATGTTTGGGGGTTAGAAAAATTGAAGTTAATCTTCCGGGAGGGTGCTCTTCCTAAAGTGTTTGTATCCGATCAAGATTCACCGTTGATGTATGTTATAAATAAGGTATTTCCGGATGCTTTCTACTTTCTTTGTACATTTCATATATGGTGCAATGTGAAGAAAAAATGCCAACCGATAATTCAACCACTTAAGATGAAAGAATTAGAGAATATTGGTAAACTACCAACGGAAAAAACGAGTAGAGAAAAAGAGGGAATTCTTGAAACAATATGAACACAATGAGATGTTGTGGGATTCTTTCCATGAAGAATGTGAAGCTTTGATATGGTCAATCACCGGGGATGTCTACGAAGAAAATGTTAAAATGCTTATTAATCATTGGAGGACCGACTACCCCGACGTTATTACTTACTTGCTCAAATATTTGTTGGAACCTAATAAAGAAAGGTTCGTGTCTTGTTTCACAAATCGACACAAACACTTCGACGACCAAGCCACAAGTATGGTAGAGTCGGCTCATTATCGGTTGAAGAAGAACCTTTTTGGATGTTTTCACACGTTTTTCACGGTATTTGATGCAATTGATGAATATTTCAAAAGTGATGTTGTGAGAATTAAAGCGGCGTTCGAACATAACCTTATGTTCAAACACAAGGATTACAAAAGTAAATGGCTACGGGGATTAACTTATAGAGTCTCCTATATATGCATTGACTTGTTGATGAAAAAAGTAGATTTGAATGAGATATTTGGCGCCAACTTGGAGGAAGAGTGTGTTTGTAAAATGAAGACATATATGGGACTTCCATGCCGCCACGTCATACTTCGGTACAAGGATGATATCATACCATTTGAGGATATTGATCATTTTTGGAAAAAATTAAACTTCGATCCTCTCCCAATCGAAGACGACGAGGATGATCTAAAGATTTGGGACACGACAAATGGGAAAAAGTTTGCGGAGATGTATAGGAAGATGTTCCGAGCTCAAAAACAAATCCTATGACACAACCTGACAAATTAAAAAAAAAAACAACAAGGTTTCTTCGTCAGGTTCGGCTAGTAACATTAGTTTCATGAAAGTCGAACCTGACATGATTCTTGAACACAAGAACTATTGTCTTTCCAAATAGAGTTTTTTCATTCATATAAAATGTGGATTACATCCCCATTACATAGTATCCTTACAATAAATTTCTAATATCCTAAACGGGTAATGAGAAACCTTCTAAGAATGTTGTAGTGATCTTCGTATTTGAAATTCTTTCCTTTCCATCTTTGCCATTCCTCTAGAGCTCGAACTTCAATCTCAGAGTTTGTTTCACCATTGATTCGATATCGACTCACAACCCGAACTAAAGCTATAAAGTCCATGACTTTGTTTTAATAGTTTCAATTCGTCAAAACAAGGACGCACTATCCCGGTTGTGAGGATTACATGTTTCCGTGCAGCAGGCTTCATGAATTCTAACCAAGTAGTACATACTCATCAGACCCTTCACTCGTCGTTCTTCACCCTTCTTTGGATAGTATGCTACGTAATTAGTGCAAAGAGACAAATCTTCTTCTAGAGTAAACTTAGGAGTTGGGGGTGCCTTTTTTTGAGCGTATGTGCTTTAGAATATGAAAAAACGTGTATGTATATATAGAAAACATGTTTACAACGGATATATCTTTCAAAAAAAGATTTGTTCCTAGATTTTCATGAAAATGTAAAAGTTCGGTTGATACGAATTTTGGAACAGAAGCCGAATCTGTATAAGTAACGACTATATATTCAAAATTTTGAAAATTCTTACAGGTTCGGCGTACCGAAGTTTTCCCGTTTAAGCTGAACTATTTACTGTGCTAAATGCCAATTCTGATTTGAATATAAACTACCACGATTACATTTTAATTAGGGTTATTTTGTTTTTGGTACTCAGGTTTTGTCCAACTTTTGAGTTTGGTCTAATATTTGTCCAGCTTTGCGTTTGGTACTTGGAAAAAGCGTTGACTCGCGTTGACTGTGTTATATCTTGACTTCTGTTACATAATTATTAATAAATTAAAATAGAAATTAATTATTAACTGAATTTACTATTGTATCCTTACTTATATTAATAGTTCAATGGAAACTTAAATTATCCTCTACTACTCTGTTTTACATAATAGTTCAATGGATAATGAGGGATATATCTCTACCGAATCTCGACGACTAGTTCTCTAATAAATCTCGGAATGCTTCTCCTCAACCATGTATAACACATTCCAAGCTCTTATCTTCCTGCATGGCGTATTCCCCAAAGGCTTTGAATTCTAGCATCCTTAAAAAAGAAGAATACGCAAGTTAGTATTAAAACAAAGCGTACCTATAAGCGCGGTGAAATTCGGAAATACTAACCTTCTCTTCATTAGTATCAATGGGATGATATTGATTGACCCATCTTAATATTCTGATATAATCTCGCATAGTATAGCAGATACTCTCAAATATTTCAGACAATTCCATCCACTTATGACGTTTTGGATTCCCATCTAACTCAAAATGGAATTCTTTAACTCTTTTCCAAAACAATCGAATGATGTTCATTAGGCCGCTCACGATAAGTTCGAATGAAATCTCTGACAAGAATTTTATCATCTTCAACGGTGAATAGTTCCATTTTTGAGTAGAAATGCAAAAAATAAAAATTGGTTTGGAGAAACAACACTAAGTTTAGTAAAAAAATTGTTAGAGAGGGGCAACACTATATATATAAATTTCCCAACGGATCAATGCTTTAAAATAAAATAAAAAAGTAGCCGTTAATGAAATTTAATTTGTCAGGTTCGGATTAAACTCAAATTATAGAATAAGCTGAACCTGGCAATTACAAAATAATATGTTCGGCTTAAAACTAGAATTATAGGATAAATCGAACCTTTGGTACACCAAATTCGGCTTGCAACTCAGATTACATGATAAGTCGAACCTTGGGAATACCAGATTCAGCTTGCAACTGAAGTTACAAGATAAATTGAACATTAATTTCCAGGAAAACTACTTAAATAATTAACTGTTACGCTATCGATTAAAACATGAAATTCAAGGTGTGCATAACACGATTCCAGTGCACTTATGCAAACATTAAAAAGATAGTTCAACACCTAAAAGTCAAGGTGTTTGCAACACCATCAAAGTCAAGGTGTTTGCAACACCATCAAAGTGTACTTAATACTAAAGAAAACATTAAAAAGAACTTGCAAACTTGAAAATGCACTTAACGACGACCCTTCATGTTAGTTCCACGACCATCTCTTCTTCATCCTTGGCGTTCATCTTCCGACACATCATTATTACCGGATGGGCCGCTAGTACCACCTCCACTTGTACCTTCACCAACTTTTCGAGACCTTTTAGTGGTAGGCCTTTGTGCGGGTACATCGGGTTCCTCGGGTCCTTGTTCTTTATTTATAATTGCATCCCACTTGTTATAAAGGTATTTTTGTTCTTCAACAGTCATAGGTGTTTTGCAACCAAGTTTGGTTTCAATTTTTTTAACATCTCCTTACCCGCGACAACCTATTTTCATTTTTCAACAACTTTTAACCGTGAGATTGAAGACAATTTTACCATGAACTAATATATATGAGAGTATAAAGTGAAGTCATTCTCACCTTTATCTTGAAAGCCATCACTACTTCTTCGAAAGTAGACTTGGCGGAGATCTTGGTTGCTTTCGCCTTCCCCTTATCAGCTACCTTTTGACTTTTCTTATTGATAATGAAGGGATGAGAAATTTGGTTATACCAATCCATGTATCCCGGATCCTCATCACATGGATCATCACCTAAAGGTGCTAACTTGGCAACATCTAATTTTTTAATATCTAGTTTTTTTCAATACTCAAGGGTAGGTTCGGGATCATACTTTGGTTCCCATGGTGAAGTTGTGTTTTTAGTTCTATTATCACCCTTTGGCATCAACCTGAATTTCTCGTCAAACAAAGGAACCTTTTGGATGCATCCTAATTGACGGAGTACTCGCCGAGGATTGTATATTACATAACCACCGGGATAAAACAATGGCCCATGATACATACCCACTGGCATATCCTCATCTTCAACAAATTCATCTTCTTCATCTTCCTTCACATATGGTTGAAAAACGACGTCATCAACACCTATTGTGTCTAATTTCTCTCTCAAACTTGCCACAAACTGTTTTTTATTCGTTTTCTTCGAGTCCTCGTACTCGTACCTTGCTGTTGTGGCTCTGTATCAACCCACTCGACATCTTTTTCAAATGTTTTGTCCAATTCCGAAATTTGGAAATGGTCATATGCCCACGCTTACTTCCAAATAACCACATCCAAAAATTAAATGAATTGAAGTAATATAAATAGAACACTAGAAATTGTTTGCTTGGACACAACAAAGTAAGAATGAAATTTGAAAACTCAGTGCATTGTTGCTTATAATTAACAAGTCTTATAAGCCTAACATGACAAGTACAATGTTCGGCTTGTACGTGAGTACAATAATAAGCCGAACCAGACACTGATGACCCATAAATTTTGAAGTTTGATCGTCGAGAATTACCTGAAGCATAGTGAAGTTTCCTCCAATGTTTTTACTTGTCAACCTAGAGGCGGTCGCAAGTTGGTCCAACAGGTAAGCTAGCGCAGCCGTTCCCCAAGCATACTTGTTAACGGTAGCTAGTAAGCGATTCCGGTTTGCTTCACTTTGATCTCGTCCATTACCAACACCCCATACTTTAATTTCTCCTTTGTACCCTCAAATTCCTTTTTCAAGTTAGTTAGCTTGATCTTCTTATTCTTCTTATTTTTCCCACTGAGTATGAAAACGAAATCGACATCTTTAACGGATCGACAAAACTCCAACTCAGTTTTGTATGCATCGCAACCAAGAGTTTCCTGGTACAACTGGTAGAGATACTCCCAACTCATGTCATAATAATCAGCATGCACGCTTACACCCCTTGTTTTAAGGCCTGTAATTTTACTCGCATCATCATGAGTGATTGCTATCTCTCCAAAAGGTAATTGAAATGTGTAAGTCTCTGGAAAAAATCTCTCGGAGAAGGCGGAGGCCGTCACACTATCATATTCCTGATGTCCATATTGAATGGCATGCCATAAAGCAGAGGATTGTATGTAAGCAAGCACATCAGAAACCTCTTCAGAAAGTTTCCATTCCGCTTCCCTATGGTGTCTCAATACTCGGATTGCACGGTTTTGATCAGGAGTCTCATAAATTCTTTTTGCCCAAGAATCGGGGTACCTAATCAACACATTTCCTCCATATATGGGAAGACCGTGAGGCAAACCATCCGATCGAGGTGAAATTACGTCATCTTCATCAGGAATGTGTAAACTTGTAATCCGTTGTTCTGCAACTTTCTTCTCTTTCTCGGGTTCTGCAACCTTCTTTCCTTTCTCGGGTTCTGCAACCTTCTTTCAGTGGAAGGCGTTACCTCCATCTTCTTCCTATTTTTAGATGCATTGTTCCTGACACAAGTATAAAACTTATAAGCCTAATACTTCGAACAACAAAGGAGAACTAACTATATGAAATATGGATTTGGAATACCAAAAATTTGTCAGCAAATCAACAGGTTCGGCTAACCCGAAGTAACACAAATGAGCCGAGCTATGTCTTAATCTTTTGATTATTTTACGCAGTCAGCTTATATGTACAAATTACTTTCAAGCCGATCCTACATATTCGGCACAAAACGAATAAGCCGAATCTATATTTATGAATTGAAACACATAATGAATTCATAAATTAAGCCGAACCCCTACACATGCACAATTTATGAATTCTAACAATTCATATTCGGCTCAAAACAAATAGTATCGAATAAGCCGAATCTATACTTATGAATTGTAACACATATTCGACGCATAATGAAATCATAGAATAAGCCGAACCTATACACTAGCACAATTTATGAAATTCTAACAATATATTCGGCTCAAAACTAATCGTATCAAATAAGCCGATCCTAAATACATGGCTTCTATGTAACTAAGTTCGGCTCAAAACGAATATGAACTGGTAAGCCAAACTGTTCATATGCACTTTCAGAGTTCAGTTTCAAGAACAGTTCGGCGCAGAAGCCTAACCCTGAACTGTAACTGCCGAAAAACCCTAATTTTGATGTATTAAACCTATTATACCAATCAAAAACATCAAATACGAGATGCGTTTCTAGAACTTACTTTCTTATTCTCATTTTAGGAGTTGGTTCTTCAGTGTGTTCTTCCGGTTCGATTTCTGGTTGGATTTCACTTTGTTTTTCAGTTTCTACAACATCTTCATCTTCAATTGGTTCTTCAACTGATTTCTTAGAACGCGTTACTTTACTACAACGACCCATTATATAGTTGAGTTGAGTTTAATCGTCGATCAAATTTTAACGAATCGACGATTATCAGTTTTGCGGCGATGCGATGAAAAAAATGGTGAGGATTCGGCTAAGGCAGGGGAGGAGGGGAGGAAGAAGAAGACTAATTTGAAATTGATTTTAATAAATTGATTTTAGGTTTTTGTATTGGGGGCAAGGGTAAATTAGTAATTTAAAAGGTTTAAGGATATATAGGTAATTGAACTATCCGTATGGTACCCCTTATAAGATCACCCAAAGTGGGACTATTGTTTTGTATGCCCTAAAATATGATTCCCAATAATAGGATTCCAAAGAAAATCCCGCTCGGACCTGTCTCGGCCAAGCCTTCTAACAAAAACTACGATACGACGAAGGCAAACTAAGAGCTAAGACTAGAAATGGGCGCGCTAAATATCTTGGTTCCCCCGGTATATAGCACATTTTGGTAACACGGATATTTTAGCATCGACTGTTCTTGGTTAGCCTTAGACTAACCCCTATGGGCTAGATATTTAGCTGCTAAATTGACCATCCAGGTCAGATTGGGCAACCTCCTAATCCCTATGGGAAGGCCAACCTAGCCGAGAAACGCCCAACGATTTGGCGTTAGACGCCTAACAATTCGGTGTTTTTGGAACGCCGAACCAAGCGGCGTTGGACCTTGTCAACTATAGTCTACAGTTTACGAATTAAATAGAGCTCAAATTCTATATAGAGTACAAATTAAACCAATAATCATGATAGGTAGTGATGGTGACTACTTCTTAGGTCGTGTTTGGTATCCTGGATATCCTATCCTGGGTTGGGTTATCCAGTAAAAAACTGTTAAAATGTGTTTGTCTCACTACAATTCCAATTCTGGATAAGGATTACTAAACCTTCCTTGATTTTAGGAAGTATAAAAAGTGAGGTTATGGTATTCTTCCAAATACCTGGGATACCTGTATCCTCACCTGGGTTAGACAGTTATTTTCCTTTAAAATAAGTATTTATCTAAGAAATAATTATTTATATTAACCTATTTTTGTAGTCAAACAAACACAAATTAACCTAACCCAAGATATGATAGAATTTTAGACAAACATTATTAAAAATAACCATTAACAAGGTTATTATAAATTAATTTAAGATAAACTTTTCCAGAATATGTTATCCCGTTTCCAAACTCTCAAACAGACCCTTAATAGTTATAGTCTACAGCTTACGAATTAAATAGAGCTCCACTGTTTATATAGAGTACAAATTAAATAGTGCTCAAACAAATAAGGCAGTGATGGTGACTAGTAATTGTCTGATCAGCTATAGTTTATAGAGTAAGAAAGAGTGTTAGTATTATATTTATTATTATTAGTTTAGTGAGATGATAAGTGACGCATCAATTGTGTGTTGCATATGAGAGAAATAGAGGGGGTCTAGCGGCTCTAGCCTAGTAGTCTAGTGAGAGGATAGTTTTATAGAGTAAAATATGAATTGTGTAAAGTGACAGGTGAGAATTCAAAATGATAACGCCTTTTATGCGGCATTTCCCTAAAATATTCCTCTAACGCTGAACTATTCTGGATCACTTTTTGAACGTGAACGGTTCAGCGTTTCAAATTCGCTGATAGTTGAATGGGAAACACCTGCTAGGAGAGAACTCTTCACTATCACTATTAATTTTTCTCCAACACTTATTTTTTTTGATTTACAACACTTTTTGGCCAATCTAGCCCTCAAAACTAGCCCATAAGGCTATTTCGCCCAAAGTTGAAACCCTAGCGAACCAAAATTCTCGAAAAGGTAGATTTTAGGGTTTCGGTCGAAATTCCGTGGAATAACAGGAGAAGATCTCAGCTCTGAGAATTTCTTACACCGCAATCGAACTATTTTTGGAGATGCCTGCCTTCACTTAAGCCCTGCAAAAGTGTAAGTTCAGGAGTTATTGGAGCGCCACATTCTATGCAAGACTTTCAAGTTAGGGTTCTGAACTGTCAAATGGGAGTCTGATTTCCATCTTTTTTTTTTCATTTTCAGGTTTCAATTCAAGTCCAGCGCTGTTAGGGTTTCATCATCAAGAGTTGTTCAGGTTATTTCTTCACTCCTCACCTTTTTCATTACATAAAGTATAGCATCTTCTCTTTATGTTAGTGTATTGGAAATTTATAATTTTCTTATCAGCTGTGAATGCAAAGTCTAGCCAAAATGTTTAAGTGGGTTTTTAGGTGTTAGGTGACATTTGATGTGTTTCAACTACAATCTCATGAGCATTTAAGTAGAAATTTATTTGCGGGTTTTATTGAGTTGAATATCTGGATAAGTAAGGCATATATCATATATGGATATATATGGACCCGCGCTGATTTCAAGTTTGTTTTCCCCTTTCTCACTACAACTGATCCTTATGATTTGAATGCTAGTTTGAAAGCAAATAGATAAGGAAGGTTCATTGGATTCAAAAGATGAACTGCATGTACTCTTCTATTTTCTTTTCTATATCTATTTGCTTCCACCTAAAAAAACGAAGAACAACATGTTGAGAACTTGAGAAATGCCAAGTTGGAATCAAAATTTTAGACACACCATTATCTATTAATAGCTGCAAAGAAAAAGGAAATTTATTAGGTATATTTTAGACTGATGTTTCTTGATAATATTGCTATATGGATTGCAATTAAGAACATACAAAATTATGTCTTTTGAAATGAGATTTAGCTCTTTATTTGGGACTGTATATGTTTTTCCGAACGTACAATCAATCTGTGTCGAAGATGCAGATTGGTCAAGGGGTAATAGAGTTTGGATTGTCTGGTTAAGTAGGAAAGTTTTCCACTGGAGGGACTACATGCTTGAGTTTCGTATCATGTACAGAGGCCATGGAGTGTGTGGGGACAAGGTTGTAGTGGAATATAAACCTTTAGACTTTGAATGTGGTTACTGAAGGTGATGCACATTGTATTGTCTCGCTGAATTCCAGATTTATGCAAATACTCTTTAGTGTTGGCTGTTGTTGTGGATACATTAAAATAAATTCATTACTGCATAAACTCTAGCTAAATTTTCTCCTTTTGGACTGTTTTGAATGTGGTTACTGAAGGTGATGCACATTGTATTGTCTCGCTGAATTCCAGATTTATGCAAATACTCAGTGTTGGCTGTTGTTGTGGATACATTAAAATAAATTCATTACTGCATAAACTCTAGCTATATTTTCTCCTTTCGGACTGTTTCTTGCATCCTTATTTGAGTCTTCTGATGCTTGCTTCATTTTATGATGCAGTTAGGGCTTTTTTCAATCTTGAGTTGGGATAATTAATTCGCTCGAGATGAAAGACAAAACAAGTACGTTGCAATTTTTGACTACTCTCAGTAAAAGTTTCAGATTACTGTATTTATATATTTCTGATTGAAGAAGAAATAGTGAACTCATGTTGTTAATATGATAAGAACATATAACCTCAAATTGTCCTCTTATACGTCATGTAAGTAATAAATTAGAGGACAAAAATATTGAACATGCTTGCTACTTGTATCCTTGGCTAAACATGCAGGTTTAAGGCCTGTGGACCCCGCTCTCTGCTTATATGATTTCACATTTTTGTTGGGCTGGATTACTGTAGTCTAGCTATCATCTTTTAGAGACCTAATGTTGCACTTCTAAAGGTCTTATGTTACTAGATTCTCTCATAACATACGATTTATATTTTTGCATTTGATGCTCATTTTTCTTATATAGATTTTATTTATGTCATTTTCTTGTTTCTGAAGTAGTGAAGTGGTTGTACTCTGAAATAATTTCAGGTACTAATGTATAAGTTGTACTTTTGTTTTGGTTTTGTGATAGCTTTACACCACAATACTAATTTTGTTGGGAATGTGTTTTGATTTTTTTTGCTTACTGTTTGCCGTAAAGTCTTCTTCCTGTTGTGTTTTTGATTGCTGTAAAGTCTATTGTGTTGATTGAATCTTTTGATTTGTTTTGGATTCGCGCATTCAGGACAGACTTGTGTTATATATTCCACTGACTTTTGTTTGTTAAGATTTCATATGGAGGCTGAAAACAGAGGCTGAGCTTGAAAGCTATCAGCATAGCGGATAAACTACCCGTTGATATCTTCCTCTACCCGGATGATGCTGGCTCGGTAGTCGACAATGAATTTTCCTTTGATCTTAAAAGTTCATCAAAAACTGATGGTCTTCCTGTCCTATGTATTAGTTATGAAGATCAAATAGCGCTAGCAGGTGATTCTACCTCTTTGCTTGTTTTACCATCTCTAACTCACATGCTCAGAGATATGATTATTAAGTTTTCTTCTCCCACTGACAGAGACAAGGGTGGTTAAATTCTGTATCGAAATCCATGGAGCTAGTCAGAGCCGATGTGCGGGTAAGTGTTAGATATGGCTTGTACCTTATTTCTCTTATTATTCCCGTGCTTTTTATCAATTCGGGACCTGAATAAGATAGATAGAATAGTAGTCACATAAGTAGAAAAACAGAACTAACGAATTGCATAGGTCTATTGGCACTAGATTTACTTATTATACATTTATATCATTACAGATAATTGCATCGGAAACTGTTATCATCCTTAATGTGTCTTGGAACAGATTTTTTGCTTACTTTCACGAGGAGGAAGATGGTTCATACATTTAAAGGCTGGCTTGATAGCTGGACACCTGATTTTGATGGTTTTTATCTTAAAGATGGCCGTGATAATGCGTTTGTTTGGTTAACCGTAAGATGCCATATTATAAGGTAATTTATCCCTCTTTTTAATATTTTGCTTCCTGATTTTTTTTCCTTTCCTATTTATCTTATGAGATTTGTGTTTCAGTGCACTCAGTACAGGTCCTGCTATGCTGTTACCACGGCACGAAAGAACGGCAACAGTTGGTGTATTTGGTAAATCTGCATTGTCTGAAATTAAGAACGTTTGTGATACTTCGAAAAGCAGTATGCGTGACTGGATGGTTAACCCTAGGTATGAAATTCATCAATTAGGAATCTCTAATTGTTTATCTTTAGTAGCACAGAATTGGCTTGGATCTAAGTTGATTATTTTGCAGGTTTCGTGAGCACTGGTCAACACTTGTAACCAGAAATGGTTCATTTTGCTCACTAAGCTTCTCTGAGGTTTTCGGCAAGATTCACCACTATTTCAATTCAGAGGGGATTTCCTATTTAGTGGTGAGAGAAACTCTGTTCTCTGCAATGTTTCTTTCAGCTGAAAGCTTGGCGAATGCCAAAGCGACACCTCTGGAATTATTCCAATACTCAGATGTGACCGAGAAATTCACTCTGAAGCACCGTTCTTTTGAGGCCGTCGAGAAATATCTGAATTCAACTTTGCCTGATTTTACAGATGATGACTTCGAGGTATGTAAAGACTTCACTTACCTTCAAATTCAGCTAACATGATTAATTTTTTTATTTAGCCATATAAATACATGCTAACATGAACGATACTTCCAATTCAGCTCATCAAAGGGTGGAAAGCTAGTCTACGAAAATGTATTGCAGAACTGACGCATTATGGGTGGTGCACTGTACAAATTTTCACGCTCTATCACGTTTATTGGTATATACTTGGTGTATCTGTGTATGTAGATGATCTTTTTTTCCTTGTGCTAGTTCATTTATTTTTTTGCTTGTTTGTGTTGCGTGCAGTCAAGTGTACGTTCAGTCTGCAGGTGATTAAGAAGTTAAGCTTAAACTTACACAAGAACATCATAACGAATCACATCAGGCAGAATTAGATGAAGATGCTGATGATGGAACTCTTATTCCACTTACTCCATCTGCTCCAGCTCCACTTACTCCACCTGCTCCAGCATGAAGAACGATAGCGATTCAAGAAAAAGATGAGAATGGAGATGTCCCATGGATAGGTCCATCTGACGAGGACATCATTAAAGTGGACATTGATGGAGCTTACTTTAAACCTTTTATTAATAGCACGGAGAAGGTAAAATTTTGCCACTTAACTTATGTCAGTGATGCTTGACGATAATGCCGAACTCATTCTATGTCTTCGTATAAACTATACCTTGTTAAATATACCTTCACTATTTCTTTTAGTTCTTTCATCTTATTTATTAGTAGTTCCCAAGGTTTTTCCGAAGAAAATTACAAATGTCCAGTTTGATTGTTAATAATTTGCTAGCAATTCAAGATTGCAGCTTCATAAAATCCGTGGTCATTTAGTCGCTGTCCTTTCTTTTCTGCTCACTTAACTTCGTTTTTCAGTGCACCACAAGTTTATTAAGTGTTGGCATTGACCATGTATCACGTTCTTCTCCAGGATCCTAGCAGTTTTAAATTATGTTACCTAGATAAATCAGTTTAGTGTTTCTAAACTGGATCTTCGAGATATTTTATTTCCTTATCAGACTATAGCATCTTATTTCTCTTGGTCTCTGATCTTATGAATCGGTCAATCAAGCTTGGAGGGTATGCTGTCGTTGCTCGTCGGTACCCAAGTTCCCTCGTTGCTGCTGTTTCCGGGTGTTCAAGAAATTCTGTTTCTCCTATCTGCCACGAGCTTGAGGGAGCTAACGTGGCAGTTAAGTTTTCTAATGACCATGGCTTTCAGAAAGTGGAATTTAGCTGTGATTCGTTGCAAGTAATCACAGAGGTTGCAAAGGGACCTGCTACTGGGAGAAGGATGGCGAAAAACCAGGAAGTCCAGCAGACAATGGAATATCATGTCAACAAAATTTTGGAGGGGCTTACAACGATTAAACAGCCTAAGTTCATCCATATGCGTAGGGGTGCGAACAGAGTTGCAGATGACCTCGCCCACTATTGTCAAGATAAGGGTTACTTTATTTTATTTGGACTGGAAGACTTCAACAAAGAGGATTGGCCTCAGATTGCAAGGTTTCTGGACGAGGATGCTAATGGTGAGAAATACCCAGCGAAGGGTCAGAATAATAGGTGGTCCCGAGGTCCACAAGGAGACCAACCAAGAAAATATGGTATTTACCTTCCTTTATCTTGTGTAATTTAGTATTCTCTTACCCTATTGCATTTTTGTCTTGGTTAGTTTTTTTTTACTCTATATTCATGTTAAGTGGGATGTCTGCAGATGCCTGGGAAGACGTCCCCAAAAATAAAGCTGCCTGGAAGAAGGAGACAAGATGAGGCAGTAAAGCTGCATGGGACGTGGTAAGTATTTTAAGAATTCGGCCAGCCGTTACTTCTGCAGCATTTAAAGTGTAGTTGCAAGAGACTGTAAGATGAATATGGTCAAGATTGTCGAGCTACAAGAGCTGGCAAAACTTAGTTCTTATAACAAAGCCAGGATACGACTTATGAGTCGAGCTGTATTGATTTCGTGCTTTCACTTAAAGAGTAGCATTTATATTAAGTTAGGGCCGGTAATGCTAGCTCATTTAAGATGAAACTGTAGCTATATCAGTTCTGTAGCAGTTCAATAACTTTGCTGTAGCTCCTTGTTTTTTGCAGGTGGATCAGATGTCAGCATGTAAAGTGGCCATCCTGAATCAAAACTAACAAGTATGATGTATTAATTGCATATATATATATATACTAGGTATCAGGCCGGGGTTCAACCTCTATCGAATTTTTAAAGTAAATTGGCCGGTTTGTATTCTTTAACCTGTACTAAACCAGCCGGGTTATAATATTGTTTAGTTAGTCGGGTCATAATAGTCGGGATTTACGACCCCAACCATTACGAACGATCTAGGTCTTGTGTTTCTGTTGTTTTGTTGGTCGTGTCTAATCAGCCGGGGCCTTACGGCCCCGGCCCGGTCTCTTATACAAATTCCCGTATATTATTGGTCGGGTACCTTGGTCCCTTACCCAAATTCCCTTATCGTGGTCCCTTACGCAAATTCCATTAATTTATTGGTCAGGTAAAATCAGTCGGGGCTTACAGCCCCGGCTGTGGTCCCTTGCGCAAATTCCCGTATCTTGTTGGTCAGGTCAAATTAGTCGTCATCTAGGGTCCCTTTCACAAATCTAGGAATTACTAGGTAGTCCAGGAAACCCAGTACCGGTTACTCTCTAATCCAACCCTAGAATAAAATTATCCGCTGGTCCAAAAACATGTTTTTGGACCAGAATATTTATTCCCTAGTCCAAAACGTGCGGGTCACACAAGACAAGTTTTTCAAAAGTACCAAAAATACCCTTTCTGCAACTCCACGAACAAATCAAATTCAGTTTCTTTCTCTTTTTTTTCTTCTCAGATTTGTTTCTCTTTGGTTTTCTCTGCTCCTGCGTTTTGGTTCATCACAGTATCTGGTAGCGTCTTTCAATTAGGCTCATCACAGCTATTATCTCGTAAATCATCTGTGCTTCGAAATCAGATTCGAACAAGGTATTTATCTCGTAAATCATCTTCCTCTGCTGTTCTTGGAATGTTGATGAATAATTAGGTTTATTCTGATCCGATTTCTATCAGAATAGTTGTCTATGATGTACATTGTTATCTTTCTTTTATGATTTCAGTTTTGTGATGATTTACATTGTTCAATTCAGTTTCCGTTCGATTTACATTGTGATTTTTGTGTGTTTCAATTAGGTATCTTAAAATCGAATTAGGTTAATCTCAGATTCGAACAAGGTATGTTACTATAATCACCTTTTCTCTGCTGCTGTTCTGTTTTAGTTTCTTTGTAATCTGATATAGGTTTGTTTTACTGTATTTTTTGATATAGGTTTGTTTTGTTAGATAGATCGTGTAGTAATTTTGTATTCTCTTTTTGATATAGCTGCAGTTCTTCTATTTATAGAAGATGAAACTCAAAACATATTGATATGTTGTAAAATATATTCTACATGTTACATACCAATACGTACTGCATATAGCCTGCAAATATATCTTACTAAAATACAGTAGATGCCAATACATATCAATATGTATAACGTATAGGAATTCAGAGACTTAGTTATTCTACATGTTACATACCAATACGTACTACATATAGCCTGCGCTCTTAGTATGTATCGTGCAATACAGTAGATGCCAATACATAGCAATATGTATAACTTATATCCATTCAGAGACTTAGTTAATTTTTGAAACATTATAAGTCTATCAAACTGTACTGTTTTTGTTGTTTACAAGTGTACTGAAAATACTGTTTTTGTTGTTTCTTAGAACATCTTTTGGTTTTTGAAACATTATAAGTCTATCAAAATGTAGTTATTGTAGTTATTTTCGAATAATGAAATATGTTGTTAAGTCTATCAAAATGTCAGTATCTATCACCAGTAGTGAAGTATTTACATACTGAAGTATTTTCTGGTTATGCATCAGTTTTTTTTTAGATGCATAATACATTATGCATTATTTTTGTTTTAGCTGCATAATGTCTTATGCATTACTTTTTTTCACTTTTCTGGTTATGCGTCAGTTTTTTTTAGATGCATAAGACATTATGCATTATTTTGTTTTAGCTGCATAATGTCTTATGCATTACTTTTCTCACTTTTCTGGTTATGCATCAGTTTTTTTTAGATGCATAAGACATTATGGATTAATTTTTTTTTTGCTGCATAATGTCTTATGCATTACTTTTCTCACTTTTTCTGTTTATGCATCAGTTTTTTTAGATGCATAAGACATTATGCATTATTTTGTTTTAGCTGCATATTGTCTTATGCATTACTTTTTTCACTTTTCTGATTTATGGATTTTTATGCACGTGCATAATGTCTTCTGCATCATTTTGTTTAGTGCATAAGACATTATGCATTATTTTGTTTTAGCTGCATAATGTCTTATGCATTACTTTTTTTTCACTTTTCTGGTTATGCATCAGTTTTTTTTAGATGCATAATACATTATGCATTATTTTTGTTTTAGCTGCATAATGTCTTATGCATTACTTTTTTTTCACTTTTCTGGTTATGCGTCAGTTTTTTTTAGATGCATAAGACATTATGCATTATTTTGTTTTAGCTGCATAATGTCTTATGCATTACTTTTCTCACTTTTCTGGTTATGCATCAGTTTTTTTTTTAGATGCATAAGACATTATGCATTAATTTTTTTTTTTGCTGCATAATGTCTTATGCATTATTTTGTTTTATTTTGTTCCCCTTTGCTGGTGGTGAAGGAGTAGCAGCCTTTGTCACTTTTTTTCCTTTTGCTTTAGTAGTTGTCGCTGCTGTTTTTCTTTTACTTTTTGCTTCAGGAGCATCATCTGCTTTCTTTCCCTTGGTTTTTGCTGTTTTTGTAAACCAAAAGTTTTGTACACATTACATATCAGTATGGTAAAACATATAACTTGTAAAAATGAAGTACAAATTGCAAACAACATATTGATATGTAGTACACATATAAATTGACATACTAAATTTTAGTATGTATTAGTTAAACAACAATACATTTCAATATGTAACAGTACATATTTTAGGTTTCGGGAATATTGCATGTCAATATGAAGTACATATTAGGCTTTGTTTTTGATTTGATTTACTTTTTTCCTGAGGAACCTTACTCATATAACTTGTCAAAATGAAGTACAAATTGCAGACTACATATCAAAAAGTTTTGTACACATTATATATCAGTATGGTACAACATATAACTTGTCAAAATGAAGTACAAATTGCAGACAACATATTGATATGTAGTACACATATAGATTGACATACTAAATTTTAGTATGTATTAGTTAAACAACACTACATTTCAATATGTAACAATACATATTTTAGGTTTTGGGAATATTGCATGTCAATATGAAGTACATATTTGGCTTTGTTTTTGATTTGATTTACCTTTTTCCTGAGGAACCTTACTCATACTTCTTGTTGTTGGAGATTTAGCAGTAGGGGAGGTTCCTGTTGGTGAATCATCGACAGATTTGCTTCTTCTTTTCAATAGTGTAGGAGATTTAGAAGCAGGGGACGCTTCTGTTGGTGAATCATCGTCAGATTTCTTTCTTCTTTTCACTGGTGATGGAGATACTTCAGTAATTTCTTCTGTAATCGTCCTCTTAATTTTTCTACTTGTACCAATTTCTTCTTCAATTGAATTTAATGAAAATTAGGTCAGATACTGAAAGAAGAAGCAGTTTCTGTTTCTGATAATGGTGATTTTTCGATCTTTTTCTGATAATGGTGATTAATTGAGTTAGGTTGCAGAAGAGAGACGGGAGCAGTTTTCTGTATGTGAAGAAAGACGAAGCAGTTTGCGTTTTTCAATTGAGAGTTAGGTTGCAGAAGAGATAGAGAATGCAACTGGAAAAAAAATGAAAAGAAAACGGACGGAAATTGTACACATCACGTGGTCCAGGGCATATAGGTAAAATAACATGTTTTTAAACTTTATTGGACTAGCCATTAATTGTTATATCCCGCTGGACCATCCAGTAATCCGGGTCGGGTTTTCTGGACTAAATAGTAAAGATCTCTTCACAAATTCTAGTATCTTGTTGATTGGGTCAAATTATCCGGGGCCAAACCCTGTGGTCTCTTTTGAAAATTCCAGTATTTTGTTGATCGGATCAAATTACAGGACCATAAGCCCAACTGTCGACCCCTTAGTTTTTTTGGAAATTAATATTTGGCACCAAGGTTACCATTTTTAATCAAGTTATATGCGGAACTTAGGTTATCCGTTTTTAATTAAATTGGTATAGTCACGACAAACCTAAGTTGATTTTCAAGAGAGCAATGAAATTTGTTAAATTGGGTTGGAGGTTTGGGATTATCAGTGCTATGGTTTTCTGGAATTAGAGGTTTGGGATGCTTGAAGGTCATTTTGGAAACTCGCTCACCATGTCATGTAGCGAACCACCATTGGTTAGAAGCCTAAAATACCCATTCGAATACAACATGTCTATTAAACAGTTCGTTTTACTACACACGTACGTATCATGGAACGCAATCTATAGCTATCTAAATAACGAAGGTTAGCTAATTTAATTAGTAAATCAAGGTTAGATTCCAGCAAGGAAAATATTATGAGAATTTTTTCTAAATAATATTCTTTGGATTTTTTCTAACGTAGTGAAACCCTATAGATATGAACGGATGGATAATCATAAAAGGGAAACTATTTTATAGATCTTCTTAGTATCAGAATGAGGGCACAACGATAATTACGGAAACACAGGGCATCCAACGATCGAAAATATCCCTCGCCCAACAATCGATCCCCGCCGCCGGATGACGAAATCGATGGTCTGATTTGTCAGGCTACACACACACCACTTCTTTTTATAATATAGACTAGGTATCACCCCGGCCTACGGCCGGGGCTCAACCTTTTTCGTTTTCGTTTTGTTGTTTGATCGGCTGGTTAGTATTCTACCAAAATCTTTTTTAGTCATTCGCAAAACTAATTAGATTATAACGGTCAAACATCGAGTTATAAGTTAGTTCGGACTTGCGTCCCTAGTATTTGTGGTTGTGTGAAATTAGTCGGGGCTTACAGCCCCGACCGTGGTCCATTGAGGATACCATAGTATTCTGTTGATCGGGTCAAATTAGCCGGGGCTTACAGCTCCAGCCGTGTCCCTTGAGGATACTACAATATTTTGTTGGTCAGGTCAAATTAGCCGGGGCTTACAGCCCCGACCGTGGCCCTTAAACATTCTCTAATGTTTTGTTGGTCGGGGTTGTGACACTTAAATCTCGCACATAAATCTTTACCATGTTTTTTATTTTATTTGTTTTTTAAAAATAGCTTTTAGATTAGTTGAGGCTAACTTAAATTTTTTTGAGAAAGTTATGGTACAAATCATTATGCTTATTGGATGACTGAACGTTCGATGGATCAGAGTATATTTGGTGTATACGAATAATCTTCATGGAGGGTCATCCACCAAACATAATCCAAACAGACCCTTAGCCATATGTTTTCCTTTAAGATGTATTAGTAAGGAGATATTTGGTTGCATTAAACATAAAACCTCTTACCCAATTCACTCCTCTTCCTCTATTAGGTTTTCTTTCTTCTCCTTTCCTCTTTAGACCATTTTTTTTAAAAAATCATCAGCTCTGTTTTCTTTTATTTCACCGTATCTATCCTTTAAATCATCCATGATAATAACTTAGTATTAATAACTCAGTATTATTATGATATAGAGAGACGAAGTTAAGAATTAGAAGTCGTTAATGGAGGGGAAGAACTATAGATAGAAGACCATCTGTTGGTGAAACCGTTAAAGAATGATGCTCTTCTGTTCTATAAATACATCTACTTAGTGTTAGCCTATATTAACGGAAACTTAGTCAAATTAGGAAATCCGACGCTGCAGTCAAATTAAGAAATCCAAGGATCCGACGCCGTTAAATAATCTTTAGAATCATATTTTTATTAGGAAGCCAAGGGATCGGACGGACGTCTATATAGAACATATAACCGATCGACTCCATCGTGGGATGACGAAATCGATGATCGGATTTGTAAGACTACACACACCATTTTTTTCTATAATATAGATATATATATACATTTTCCAGATACAATTTGGGCTCAAATGTAAGTTAAGATTTTTTGAATTGGCAAATATTTCAATTTGAAGATGTATATTTCAAGCTATGCCCCTCGTAGCAGTGATGTTATGCCTCAAGCATCTTGAGGAAAATACTATGCTACTTGTGACTTCAAAGTTTGAGCTCAGTTAAATGGCATTAAATTGCACTAGACTTTGTTCCGCGGGAGGTGGGACTAGTATGTTTTTCCCATTGCCAGCCGCAATCACATGGCGTTTTTTCACAGATGTTTATGGAGCACATATACCCACTACTACAGTGGTTTAGGAGACCTTCCCATGAGATTTCGTAGACACTTACCTCTGGTACTCTAAAATCAAAATACAAACCCGCAAATCGCGTATCACGACGGTGGAAAAATGTATCAGCAAAAAGTGGTACTCATTTATGACTTTTTTATTGATCGGTGCACCTATCAGGGAAGAGATGGTGAAAGAGAAGCAGTCACCCGTGAAAACAACATAATAACACCCCAAAAACTCAAAAACTCGTTCAAGCAACCAGTATTCAAACATTCAGCTACTATGATCTATATGGGAAGGGTACCGAAGTGGCCCGATTTTCCCTCTTTCTCACTCTTACAAACGAATAAAGAAAAGTCCATAATCCATTATGTGATTGTTTCTTAAAATTTATAATAATAGATTATTTTTAATCATAATTGTAAAAATCATTATAATCATAAATAGAAAATAGTTTGTTTATAAAAATTATCATAATGTTAAAGGGCCCATGCCCATGGATGTGTGGTCCAATAGATTAGGTTTTCCCTTTCCTGTATATAAGAAAACATTATATGTATATGTGATAGTTTTGATGCCTCTTTATCAATACCAAGTTCTTCTCATTCTCTATCTCTTGCTTTAACCTAATTGTTACTCCAAAACGTTATCATGCACGATGCTATACCACGGAGCTATATATGATTAATTGATTTTTTATTATTTTTTGTCTACACGGATTATCATCAAGCTAATGATGAGATTACTGGAATCAAACAAGCTAAGTCGATCTACTTTCTCCTATATTTTTTTTCTTCTTTTCCAATATATATTTATGATCCTTGGTTTTGATTTTGTGATTGTGTATAGATTAATTAAATCTGATCCATTGTTTGATTGTTTTGATTTTGTGACTGTGTATAGATTATTAATCAAATCTGGTCCATGGTTTGATTGTTTTGATTTGTGAAGGATTTGATTGGTGAACCCATTTTATAATGCACATACATTATATGTGATTTGATTTGTGAACGATTTGATTGGTGAACACATTTTATAATGCAAATACATTAGATTTAATGATACTAAACTAATATGTACTCGTTGTAATGTTTGTACTGTGATTTGGTCTCGTCAGTGGGGAACCACATTTCTGTGCGAAGGAAAAGAGGGGATCTGTTCGTGTTGGGTAAAGAGGAAAACGACGGGAATGGAAGTTGTTCATGTTCCAAAACTTGTTCGTGTTGGGAAAGGAATCTGTCCGTGTTCCAACCCGATCTGTTCCGGCTCCTGTTCCAACCCGATCTGTTCCGGCTCCTGTTCCAACCCAACCCGGCTCATTGTTCTTTCTCATGTTCCAGTTTGGGGACGTGCGCGATTAAGTGTGTTCCGGTTCTGTGTATATACAGTGGGAACCAAAGCCCAAAGGTACGTAACTATAACACTAATGTGGATATTTACACTGAATACTTGCTAGACTTATTTATTTGTTTTTAGAACATGCCTAGCTTTGTTTATTTTTGTCTTAAGATAAGTCCATATCATATAGATAGTCAATTTAATTATGATTATTGATCATTAAGAGTTTTGGCTTTAGTATTATTTTATTATCTTGAATATGATATTGGTTATAATTGAATGGTGTCTATTGTTTAATTGGTTATACCAACTCAATTCCAATGTATTTATTTGGGGTTTAGAAGTACTTGAGCACCATTATTGTGTACTTGATATTTTCTTCCCAAATTTGAAGTGTTCCTTGGGATGTAATCCACTGGCTCGACTATTAAAAGTCGGTATTTTCAAATGATACTTTGCAAATAAAATCACATGTATTCCAAATTTTGTGGAAGAACTCACAAAAGATGATATATGAGTCAGAAAATTTTCATTTCTCTACTTCGTCCATGATACTAACGAACCATAGAACTATCTTTATTAATCTATCAACCTAAAGTAATTAGTTGACATGTGTAGTGAGATTCTCTTGGCCTATTGAGATAAAGCAATTTCTCAAATTAAGCTAAAGGTAGCAAAATTGAAAAAGGAAAGAACCCCGAAGTAATAAGGGTTAGACGTAATGACTCATATAAAGCATGTATCATGAGACAAAGATGTATTTTTTCCCAGTATTAATGACACCAAAGTACATGTGTCAGCTGAATATGGGATGAAGCTAAGATGTAATTGTAGCTCCATCATAAATAAAAGAGTTGGAAATGCACCTGGTCATAGGTCATAGGTGTTGATATATACAATGTAATTTGTGTATCATAGTAGCAATCAATTTTCACATCAACTTTAATGGCAACAAGAACTTTGCCGGGCCACTATCTTAAGTTGAACTAGATCCAATATCTGCACCTATGGAATGAAAACACGAGACATAAATTCTCTAAAGCACTTGAGATATATTGGATGAAACGTAATATATACTCAGTCTAAAGTACTTGAGTTGAATCCCACTTTTATTACGTAATAAGGCCACACCACTTATTAAAATTCTCAAGACCCAAATGTCTAACTCATAATTGTTTTTCTTCCACTAGCTTAAGGAATTTAAACTAGTTGAACTATTTGTGACTACGAGGATTGGATCATCGAGCGCAACACTGCTCAAAAATTTGTTTTCAAGATAGAACAAAGCGTCACAAAATCTCTATATGTACTGAGAGATAATCACACCTTGTTATATTCCAAAGAATCCCATGCAAATGAATATCATGTGGAACCTGACTATGATGGTCACTAATGTATTTGTAAGGAAACATACTTTAGAGAGACTAATGAGTCAATTTAGTGAAATGTAAATCACTATAGTAATAATTTGAATTATTGAATCCATATTGACTTCGACGATGAAATGTTGGAAATTGACTCATACAGACTTTGACATAACTATAAAGGCACTTTGGTTGTGACATGATGTTTCGTTTTGAAAGGACTCATACGTACATCGTTGTGTTTGAGTGGACGAGACAACGGGAAAAAATTGACAGAATGCGAAGTAACGACATATCTCTCAATAAGTGTTTTACCAAATGCACAACCCCCTACTCCCTCCCATTATGCTTTTAAGTAAGAGAGCATATCATTCATTTTACAAAGTCTTCAGTAAAACAGGATCGAGACCATCCTAAGATGCAAATGGTAAACAATCCATATTGCAAAGATAACAAGGTGAAATTTAGAAAAATATTTATGCAGAATGCGGACCATTTAAGTGACTTATGGCTCTGGTGAATATTTTAACATTTTGGACTAGTTATAGTTCCCAAGAAATTTGCGTTTTAAAAACTCCTAGCACATATTACACAATACAAAGTGCAAAGGCTCACCACCCTTATTAATGCTAGAGAATTTACATCAAAAGGACTTGATGAATATTGCATGTTTAATAGGATCAATACAGAGCATCTGATACTCAATGGTCTCGCAGAGGCTACCATCAAATGTTACATATGGTGCCTAAGGAATAGGTTATGCGTACCAACCTATATTTTATTGCTTTGGGGATATGCAATATTACACGCATCTTACTTAATTCGTTTTTAGATCCCAATATTAGTCAACCTTTTTTGCGTACCAGTTGGTAACTGGATTTAAGCCTGACATTCGTGTTCTTACGCATTTTTGGTTGCACACTATATGTGCCATTACGACTCCACATCGTACTATGGTGGGTCTTCAAAACTATTAAGTAGTTATGTTGGAAATAAGTTCCCAACAATTATCCGCATTTTAGAACTTTTGGAAAGAGATCTCTTACCGCTAGATTTGCGGGTTATCACTTTAATGAGACAGTCTTCCCGTCGTTAGGGGGAGATAATAAAAAATATTTTCTAATGGAACGACAGGAATTGTCGTGGTGTGTTCCCACTGTGTCTCATATTGATTCTTGTACACCACAAATGTAAAAGTGAAGTGATAAAGAATATATTTGATTTTCAGAATGTACACTGATGTTGCTAAAGTGATGAGATCACACATACCAGCTGCAAACCTACCTGCAAAGTTACAAATCCTCAATACGGGATATACACCATAGACTAAGATGTTGCAACTACACTCAGTGGAAGTGTGGTTGAGGCCGTGGTTCCATAAAGGAAGTTGGAGAGACCACTTGGTTCGATCAATCCTCACTCATAAAGGAAGTAGGTGAGTAAGGCATAACTTATTTATATCATCAGAAATCATCTCATAAGATTGTCTCTGAATATGTCCATGATTCAAACTGGAGGACGCTCCGAAGTTTAAATGATTATAGAGTACAATGAAATCCTGACGGATTATAAGAATGCATATGAGTCAATGGAAGGATCATGAGTGCACAATGATGATATAATCCATAAATAGTTGCTCCAGAAGTAGAGCACAATGAGATAGGACCATGCTTTATTTTGATTAATTTCAAATAAATAACATATTTGGCTTACGCAATCCAGGTAAAACTTAGTTCTTTGACAAATATACGGGTATTTGGTGTGGTAGTGCTAACCAACCTAGTGTAAATCTTGTGGGACATATGTGGTTATTTGTCACAAAGTGTAGTGAGAAGAATGAGGTCTTAAAGTATAAAGAATCACCTTGTGACGCGAGGTTTCTCACAAACCCCTGGATCGCTTACTCTTTTGAACATCATAATGTTCAGTTAATTAGTTTGCTTGGTAGTTTCAAAAGAACTTGAAACATAGTAGATGTGGTTATATCTTTGGAGATTTAGACTCAACGATATTTGCAAAAGTGCATGATGGCATTTTGCTTCCCAAGTCGAATGACTCTAAACCACGGAGTGTGTTTGCAGTTACACTGGAACACTCACTTATTTATTTAAATAATCAGGCGGATGTGGTATACCCGTCTAAGTGACTATTTGATTGGGAAGGGATAAACAAGTAAGGTTTCGTGCCATGCGTATTAAATAAGTTCATGATTCAGAATTATAGCTATCTATGTCGACGGTATGGAAATGATAAGTACTCTTAATGGAATAAGAGATCTTACAAGCTATTTAAAATCTGAATTTGAGATGAAAATCCTGGGAAATCTCAATCTTATCTATGTTCTAAACTAGAAGACCACGCTTGTGGTATATTATTCCACCAGTTTGCATATGTCCATTGTCAGGCAATTTAACAAGGACGTGCATGCTGCTAGCACTCCCATGATTAGTCGAGTTTCAAATGTACATAAATGACCAATTCGTCTAAAGGAAGATGACGAAGTTGGGTCGGGAGATAAACTTTCCTTATCTAAGTATAATAGACGCATTATTGTACTTGGCATAATGTACTCGACCAAATGTTACATCCTCAATGAACTTGTTAGCTAGATATAGCTAAGCGCCAACGCAACGTCATTGGAATGGTATGCTGAATGTAATCATGTGCTTAAAAGTAACCATTGACATAAATTTGTTTTATCCATGCAAAAACATAAAAAGGAATGCTAACTAAAGTGCAATTGAAAGGTTGTTGATTATAAGGAACAATAATCTCTTCTCCAATGAAAGTAAATAGGGGGAGATACGGTAGACTATTTTCTAGGTCATTACCGATATTCAATTTTGAAAAGTACATGACTAAAGGAACAGTCTGGAACAACTCTGAAAGTAATCATGGGGAGATGCCGACATCGGGTGGAGGATCCATGGATATGATGTCGACATAATTTACTTCGAAATTAAAGTTGTGTTGTACTTTTTTTCTCTTCAATCGAGAATAGTTTTTCCCTAAGGGTTTTGTTACTCGACAAGGTTTTTAGCGAGACAATACTAAAATCATCAAGTATGTTGAACGTTGAAGACATAAATATCACGTTGATATTATTGAAAATATCTGAATCAAAGAAATGAAACACGATAGTCCGTTAAGCAACGTAACTTCCAGAATCAACATCATGGTTCGATAAACATCCAAATCACCAAAGTAAAGTGTGATAAACTCTTTTTGACTGCATTAGACTAATGAAAATTGTTTGACATCAGGGGGAGCATCTAATGGTGTATTGAACTCTTTTCCTTCACTGAGGTTACTTTTTCCCACATGGTTTTGTTTCTCGGCAAGGTTTTTAATGAGACAACAACAAACACCAGGAAGTAATTTCCCAACTAAGGCTATTGTCTTTCCCACAAGGATTTTCTTCCTTAGGAGTTGTGAAGCAACTAGTCAACTTCAATGGAACAAAGTGATCATCTGCAACAAATCACCTTTACTTGCATCTGTCACGTTGTACTCTTTTCCCTTCGTCAAGGTTTTGTCCCACTGAGTTTTCCTTGTCAAGGTTTTAATGAGGCGACATATTCGAGTCCAACTATGTTCTAAGTTCGCTTAATATTGTACTCTTTTTCTTTAGTTCAAGTTTTTTCCCTCTGGGTTTCCCTGACGAAGTTTTAACGAGGCAATTAACTTAGACTTTTCGATCTGTAAAGATCGTATTGCATGTGATGAACTACATGTGAAGAGTTGTACCAAGGTTTTATCCCACTGGGTTTTTCTTTGTTAAAGTTTTAGTAAGGCAATTGATTTCAGCACAAGTCATCAAGGAGAGAACGACATTTGAAGACCTACATTCAAAGAAATATATGTGAAGCACTATGTATAAAGTTTTGTTGTTGAACCACACAAGGGGGGGTGTTAAAGGGCCCATGCCCATGGATGTGTGGTCCAATAGATTAGGTCTTCCCTTTCGAGTATATAAGAGAACATTATATGTATATGTAATAGTTTTGATGCCTCTTTATCAATACCAAGTTCTTCTCATTCTCTATCTCTTGCTTTAACCTGATTGTTACTCCAAAAGATAATCAATTATTTTTTTAGCAAAACTGATTCGATTTTTTTTCTTCTTATTTTTCCTCTAAACTATAAATAAAGAGACAAAACAATAGCGGATTAAAAAAAATGTATCCCAGATCCTCGTTCTTTCTTCTCCTCTTTAAGATAATCAATTATTTAAAAATTGTGTTTGTGAAAATTTCTTACAGAAATGATTATATCAAAATCATTTATTTATCTATGATTATATATGGTTTTGTTTGGTAAATTTTATGATTATCAATTTATAATTATAGACAATTATAAATAGATAAATGATTTTAGTATAATCATTTTTATAATAAATTTTATCACACCTTTCTCAAATAATTGATTATCTTTGAAAAATGCTCTCGAAAAGGAAAGGAAAAAACAATGATCTAGGATTTTTTCTAAGCCCTTGTTTTTTTTAACTGTCTCTTGATAGTTTAGAGAAAATAAGAAGAAAAACCCAACTCAATTTTATTAAAAATAATAATTGATTATAATAATTTTTAAAAACAACTTTTTTCTGTCTGAAAATAATGGATTTGTTCAATTATAATTAAGATAATCAATTATTATAATGGATATCAAACACATACATAACCATTATAATAATGGTTACCAAAGGAGCCCTACAATCATAATTTTTATCAAACAAGGCCATTGGGTGTATAGATGCACAATTTTTCAGTGCCACATCATTTATTTTATTTTTTTGTAGTTTCTTTACATACTTCGAAGTAAAATATGGGGGCCAACTTCATAGGGGCAACAACCTAATTCTGTAAGACCGTACCCAACAGTGGTATAAAATATCGGGAATCATGCAAATTCCTTGCGTGTTTGGTAGCTAAATAAAAATTCATAGAATTCTCAGTATTTTCTTGTTTTACCTGTTTGGAGACTTTTAAAGGGAAAAAAAAAAGTCCATAAACCCCCAAAAATTTTCCATCAAATCTTAGGGGAGGTGGTATTCAAAAATGGGGAATTTGGTGAAATTATAATTCGGGAAGGAAATATAAATCAAGGAATTTGGGCAACCAAACGTATCGAAAGAATCGTAATTCCACCAGGACCCATCAATCCACCTTCAGAATTCTGCGTCCACACCCAATTCCTGCTTTTTGGAGCGGGTGAGATAGAGAGATAGTGGGGGTGGGATCAATGCATTATCTCTACATTATTCTGATGTGTATGGACGTTATAATTGTTGTACTAAGACTGGTTAAAACCGCTTGATGCTATTGGGGCTTCAATAATGCAGGAATTGGTGGAGTCATTCGTGATGATGGTGCTGGTTATGTAGCAAGTTATGCCGATCATATACAATATGGCAAAAATCTGGTCAGTCAGAGATGGAGTTGAATTGGCTGTGCAATTGGGCATCCGAGTTGGAAAAGGAGAGTGATTGAAGCGGCAGAGGATCGAGAAAGAGACTGTTGAGAGGAATGTTACTGTTCAACGCGTTACATTTAAGCGTCACAAGTGTAGACAGATAAAACTGCTGCGTCAAAAGAACGAGTGCCTACCACTGCTGAACACCTCTGTCTTCTTACTTGTGATTGCAAACCCAACGGTTTTACTAAAAAAGAAAACAATTGCGTTCAGCGTTTAAAAAGCAAGAGGGCCCCCTCAGACTGTCTCCTCAAGATTCCTTAATTAATAATAACCGCTAATAAATGAATCTCCCTCTAAGATGTAACCCTGACTTTTAACCCTGCAGCAAGGAGAAGACGCTAAGCACACTATACCTCGGATAAATATGTACGTTTATAGTTTCAAGTATCCATAGAAAGTATACAAACTTATGTTCAGTAAATCAATAACGTAGACAGAGAAAGTATAAAAACTTATGTTCCGTAAATCAATAATGTAAACAAAGAAATCGAAACAACTAACACCTGTCTAGTTTTCTTACTTAGGTCTTCCAGAAGAAAGAGAAAAATAAACACAGAAAATCATATAAACTCAACGTTAAGTTCTTCCAGAGTAACAAACTTGGCGTTGCACGCCAATGATCCAACTCATCACCACAATAAGCAGGTTCACCTTGTATAAATATAGCTTCCCATCTTGCAGCTCACTGAAAGAATCAAAACCCACAGAAAAATTAAATAGAACGAGCTGCGGGCCACTACTGACACTGTTTTGCTCGACATTAAATGCTCCACCGTCATTGCTTCATTGCTTGTCAAGCCGTATGGAAGAAGGATGTCCACTCCTCCATTCTTCCTCCATAACCAGTCATCCTTTCCATTACCACTCACCGTCATGCTACTAGTGATGTGGATCATCCCAGCAGTAACATGGATTGAACTGGAAGATAGTGAAGTTGAAGTCTGTCCAAGAATTGTTGCCTCCTTTGTGGGGAACTCTGCAGCAAATGCAGGAGGAGCAGGGATTGATCCCAGCATACGACTGACTTGTTTGGCAATTGAACCTTCCCATCCCTCATTGTAGTTGACATCTGCACCAGAGAAAGGTAGGTAAAAAAGACCATTAATGCATAAGGTGGAAAAGCTCAAACTTGAGATATGAGACAAAACTAATTGTGGAACTCTACATGAAGGTTTAAAAAAAAAATGGAACCCCCTTAAGACATGAATAAGTAAGGCAAATTTTACCTCGTGGAACCTTTTCCATCTTCTCTGGTTTTTGCATTGAAGACGACGCAATTTCACTAACATGTGGTTTTGAAGGTTCTGGGAATGGCAGATACGCTTGTCCGATGTCGGTATTCACCTGCAACAGCAGCAACACAATAAGCAACCCTAGTTTCTACAAACAACAGATGGAAGTGGAGGTGGAGGTGGCTTTGTGGTGTCATTACCTCTCCAGAAAATGATGGATCGCCCATGAGAGGATCATCAGAAAACATATTAGAGAAGTCGAACTCATCATCGAAGAAGCCATTGTCTGTGGCATCGAAGAAAGTAGGGTCAAGGCCAAGCAAATCAAATCCTGATGGATCAGCTCCTTCACCATAGTTTGCAAGATCGTTCATTTCTATATATGATTCCCCATTAACATCTGATGGATTACTTGGGGCCGCAAAGTATGACAGCTCTTGGGTAGCTTGATCATCAGAAATATTTCTGGCATTGACGGGATTTGAAAGATCAGACAGTTCAAGAAACTCATTTTTGACTTGGGTCTGCTCCATCTTAACAAGCAGTGCTGAAGCTAGGCCATTTTCAGCTGAAGCGATGGGTAGCTTTTGATCTTCGCCCAGAATGCTCAAGGGATCCTCTAAAACGTTCCAACCATTCGCACAATACGGGTTCGCAGGAAGCTCAATGTTCACAGGTTGAACCGCCAAGGCAACATTCTGAAAACAACCAAATAAATAAATAAATAAACTTTTAGTCTACAAAGTTCGGTGAAAAGTAGTAACACCAGGGATACTTTACGGTCATGAACAGCAAAATATAATGTTCAAATTGAGAAAAGTTATCAAGAGAACCCTGTTACGCTGTGAAGATTTTTCTGTAGATTGTATCAGCCCCAAAAAGCATTGATATACTACTATAATAAACTACAGAACGAACAACGAGAAGCAAACTTAAAAGATTTAACTAAGAACAGAATATATATTAAGAACAGAATTGTCAATACACGGGATCTAACTATTTGGTCACAAGTACAGAGTACAGAACTCCTAATGATTCTCATATTACCAACAAACAACACATAACTAGCTTTCCTAACTTTTTATATTTCACCAAGACTGCACTTTTTATATTTCACCATGACTGCACCAAATACAACATATATTTTCAGCATTACAGACTAGGATCCTTCCAGGCTTTTTAACTTGGCTTCCAACTCTTTCACCTTTACACGTAATTCTTCGTTCTCTCGTTCATCACTATCATAGTGTTGACTGTAAGTTTGAATATCTTCAAGGTTAACATCGTCGACCTCAAATTCAAACATGGTCTTTAAATACCTAATAGCAGTCCTAGCAGCGTCCATCTCCGACTCTACCTTCTTATGTGACAAAGCCCCCCAAAACTTAATCCCTTCAATTTCAATGTCATCAATTTGGATTTTAACCCATGCTTGAAATTGTTCTTCCCTAGACTGTGAAACTCCGTATAATGGTGGAGATAGCTTGAATTTCTGCAAAATTTCACTAAGGAGGCTTTTGAACGACACAGTTACGACAAAAGGTTGGTTCTCCATGATCTGCAAAATAAAAATATTTCTGAAAATTACTTCCAGAAATCTTTCTTTCTCTTTCTATTTAAAACAAAACAATCTCAGCAAAGGTGCATGCTTTCTTTAACCAAAGCCATTCCCACCTTTCACCAAAAATGCAGTCATGGAGAAAACCAGACTATTTGTCCCAACATTTGAACTTTCATTTAGTTTCCATATTTGATGGGGTGCAAAGACCGATGATTCATGTAGTAATAATCCATATCTGTAACTTCCTTCTATTTTTACACTCTCCTTTCTTCTTCGTGATTACTCTTTATTTTCTCATGGAAAAGAATAGAAACATGGATCCTAAAGATATCAAAGCAACTATGTAAACTGTGGTAAAATGCAACACAAAGCATGCACCCAAAGAAAAAATAATCTAACTCACTGAAAAACAAAAGGTGCAACCTGCTGAGTCGTCCAAATGTTGAAACTACCACTATTTAGTTGTTGTTGAAACTAATTTGTAAATAGTGGATATTATCACGTATGAGAGATTCAATCTAAGACAGGTAATTTACTTGAACTCTATGATTTGCTGCAGTTAACAATATATGACGTTCCAAAACGTTGCAGATAGTGCTTCATTCAAGTTAATCTTCAGAAATAAGAAGTTCAATCTTAAATATGTACCTAGCCAGATTGAGTATTCACGCATAAATTATCAAATTTTGCAGATATCTATTTGGTAAGTACCTATCTTCTACAAAACCTTACAGGATAACTCATCTAAACTGCAAAGCAAATACAATTAAACTAGCTCTAGAGATTCTATGTAACGTGGTCACGGGATGATGTTTCCAACCTACCTAACTAAGCTGATAATGTTCCAAAGCTACAAACTAAGCTCTTAACTGAAAAAACAACAGTTTATAATCAACACCATGTAAAGTAGTCATTACCTCCTCTCCATAGTTGTGCGCAAGACTAGTTTCTTCATCACTCCCATTAGAAGACCCACCATTAGCCATAACTTCTTGTTCGGGAACAGTAACTTCTTCATCCCACTCTTCCTCAATGAAAGGAGCACCATATTGCTCTCCATTCTTGGGCCCCGTTCCACTCTTTTGAAAAATCCTACACAACACGAAAGCATCCTTCCCAACCCAATAAACACACAAAAACTTCAGAACAAAACAGAAAACAATCCATTTTAGCACAAAAACATATCCAAATTACAATTAATAAAAACCTCACCTTAGCTTTTCCAAGTGTTTCATCCTCTATACGGTATTCATGCATAACCCAGTTAGTTCTTTCACCACGTGGAGCTCGACCTAGGTGATACACAAGAGTTTTCTTCATACCCACTGATCGAGTAGCCCGGTGAACAGCCCGATCCTTCCCTGTAGTCTTCCAATAACCTTGCTCAGTTGCCCTATTAGTCCTCCATCCATTCCCATACTTCTTATCCAGGGCACTGAAAAAGTACCATTCACGATCTCTACTCTTCAATCTAGACTGACCTATAAACAAAACAAAACCCTAAAAATCGTAAATTTCAACGAACGCTAAACACATCACAAACAGAACAAACAACAAAAAGACAAGAGGTTGAAGAAGAGAGATCATTAACCTGGAAGATCCCATGGCTCGAACTTATAGATATCGATTTCAGAAATCGCGTCAAATCGAAAGGGTTTTCCGACAATTTTTCGCTTAAGATAGTAGCTAACAAGTTCTTCATCTGTAGGATGAAATCTAAAACCTGGTGCTAGTGATGATGCTGATGATTCACCTCCCATTAATATGGATCCAAGTAATCTTTGCTCAAATTGAAAATTTAACAAAAATAAATAAATAGAGAAGATAAATAAAGATAAGGTATAAGTAATAAATAGAGATCTCAATCGATATCAGAAGCTTGATTTTGCATCGATGATTTGGTGTTGAATCTGTACATGATTAGGGTTAGGGTTTCTCGAAAAGAGGAGGAAGGTTTGTTTTGTGCTGACTATGAAATGAAAGTCTAGGGCGGAATATAAGACTCGTGGATATAAATTTCGCGGTAAGAAAAATAACGAGGATTTCTCTGTTAATAAGTTTCCATGTTTATTTAAATATGATGAGTTAATTTATCTGGGCCGCTTATTCAGTCGATACTAGAATGTTCTATTAGATCTTTGGATATTATCCGAGGGACTACTGAAATAAGGAATGTTCTGTTGTAGGATTTTGTAAAGTCGGTATTTGTACACAAATCCGATAACTATCCCCGTTCAAAGAGATCTCGTATTTTAATGTATTTATTTATATATACAAAGTTATAGGAACCTACCTTCCTTCTGAAGAAAGGTATATTTAATGCGAGCACTTTTTTCCAATTATTGACTTCACGTTACGTGGATAAAATAGAGATGTCTATGTGAGTATTTAGCTCATAGACTGCTCTCCAAATCGGGCGATCGCCGTTCCGACACCATTTTTGTTGTCCAAATTCTCTGCATGTTCATGATTCAGTCCTAAATCACCTCCTCCTTATATTTTATATCCTAATAGTTTTAATCTCTGGTTTTTTATCTTATTTTTGTTCCTATTCTTAGATTTATCTTTTCTCCTGTCGGATTTTTGGATTTCTCTCTCTTTTCTTTTCGTAAAATTGTCTTACTGTTTTGAATGTTTGATTAAGATTTTTTTCACTGATTCGTTTGTTTCTCCTAAATACAGGATTTATCCATTTTCTTCCTTTCAAGCCTGATTGGGGGAGTTAGGGTTTTTGGCAAAACACAAGAACGGAGGCTACGGATTTTGACTGTGATTCCTGGTTGGTGATCTTTTAAATCGAAGGCCAAACGTCAATTTGAGTTGGGTGTTTCATATCAAATCGAAAGGAAATCTCAACGTTAGAGGTTAGATTGCAAATCTCTAATTTTAAATCATTAAGAAAATAGTCTTATTCAATACAAGAAGAATCCCTGATTGGAGGCTTAGGCTAAATCGATGACCAAATTTTGGATTAACTAGTTTATATATCCGTGAAGCAAGTGGTCATTTCAATTCTAATAAGAAGAAATAGTCAGATTTTATTTAAAGTCTCAAGTGGAAGTGCATCATATTAGTATTCTCGATTAAATTTTGGATCTTTTGACTCGGAATTTTGAAGATTTTTACATCATAAAGGGATAAGAAATTACTTAAAGCCAGTTTAATTTGTTGATTATTGGAGGTTTTTACAATTGAAGTAAACTTTGGCCTAGTGGTGACCTGATTATTCAAGCTCGGAGATTGGTCTCTTGTTTCTTCTCAGACTCCTACATAGCCAATGTTCTTGTTGTTCTTGCTGAAGCCTTGGTGAATTTACCAATCAGATCAGCTTCCTATACTTGCAATCTCAGTCCTGATATTTGATTCGATTTTACTGTTATTTTCCACTCATAATCAATTTAGTTTTACTTATTGTTATTTTTCTTTTGCTTGCTTGACTGTTGTTAGTTGTTGCAGCTCTGTTTTAACCTTCATCTCCTATCATTTTCATTTTTTCCGCTATTTTCTGCTACTATTTTCTGATATCTTTTTATCTCCATTATCTAAGCTTTATTCCATCTTATACTCCTCGTTTTTGTGCATATGCGCAATCATTCTTGCTCTCTTGTGCTGCTTTTGTTGGCAAGATATTGTCCTTATTCGATCTATTTTCAGTCTGACATTTGTCATTCTTTATAAACTTTTCCTTAGTTTTTGCAAAAATTCTATCTATAAGTTTTTCAGGATGAAATTTCACTCTTAGAATGTGCAGGGATGGGAAAATCCATAACGAAAAATCATCTTAAATACTTATTAAAGAAGCATAACCCTGATTTTATTTTTTTAGCTGAAACAAAAGCAACAAGAGACAGTATGAATATCCTTGCTAGGAATTTAAACTTTTATGACTGGTGTGTTGTCCCTAGAATTGGCATTTCTGGCGGTTTCTTAATAGCTTGGCATAACAATATCAAGGTCACCTCTATTGCTGAATTTTTTGACATCTGTTTCTGTGATATTTATGACTGCTTTAATAATCATTGGAATGTTATTTGCATGCATGGGTCTCTTAATAATCTAGGAAAGAAGTTGCAATGGGATAAAAAATTTCATTTTTATAAAACTAATCCTAGTCTACCCTGGATTATCATAGGTGACTTAAATTTTATTTTGCATGGTAATGATAAGCATGGTGGAAAAAATAATTCTCATGTTAATAAATTTATTCATGGTAATATCCAGTCTCTAGGTTTGATGGACCTTAGATTTCAAGGCATTCTTTTTACCTGGTCTAACAATATGGAAGGCCAGGAAAACATTAAAGAACGTATTGACAGAGTGTTATCCTTTTCTTGTTGGTCCAATATGTTTCCTGATGCTATTGTTAGTCATTTTCCTAGAGTAGGATCAGATCACACGCCGATTCTCTTGACTTGTAAGCCTGTTAAACAATATGCGCATAAACCTTTTGGGATTTTAAGAACCTGGCTTAGTCATGAAACTTTTTCTGACATTGTACCTAAGAATTGGAATTGTAATATTAATGGCTCTTTTGCTTTTAAAATTCATAAAAATCTTAAGAATCTTTCTTACACGCTGTCTAAATGGAATAAAAATGTTTTTGGAAATATCTTCCAAAATATAGATAATCTTAATAAGAAAATGGAATATCTTCATTCCATTAATCCTTTACCTTTGCTTGAAATCAAAGATACCCAGAACAATCTGGATATCTGGTATAACGGAGAGTATGATTATTGGAATCATCTCTCTGAGGATAAATTTATTAAGTATTTTGACAGAAACAGTAAAGTTTTCCATAAAACAGCTAACAACAGGAGGAGAGTTAATCATATCCATACTCTTAGGGATGAATGTGGTCTTTGGATTGAGGATAACACTCAAATTCATAACATGCTGATAAAACACTTTAAGAATATAAGTACTTCTTGTAATCCTAAAAATCTTGATCTTATAAGCAGCCTTATTGAACCCTGCATTCATAATGAGGAAAATTTAATGCTTACTAAAATACGTGATGAATGTGAAATTAAGAATACTCTTTTCAATATGAATGAGTGAGGCGCACCAGGACCAGATGGTTTTCCACCTGGTTTCTTTAAAGCTCACTGGGACATTGTAAAAACAAACATTATCAATCTGGTTCAAGATTGTTTTAGGAAAAAATACATCCTTAAAGATCTGAATTCCACTTATATAACTTTAATTCCAAAAGTTCAGAATCCTTCCACTCCTAGTGATTTTCGACCCATTAGTTTAAGCAATACTACTTATAAAATTATCTCTAAAATCTTAACTAATAAAATTAGTTTAAGCAATACTACTTATAAAATTAATAGGCCGAAACCTTTGCTTCCTAAACTTATTTCTCAAAATCAGTCTGCTTTTATCCCTGGTCGTCAAATAACAGACAATGTTATTGTTGCGCATGAAATTTTGCATTCTATGAAAACTTTTAAAAATAAAAATGGAAATATGGCTTTAAAAACCGATTTATCTAAGGCTTTCGACAGAATCGAATGGGATTTTCTAAGTCGGACTCTTTTTTCCTTTGGTTTCTGTCATGATTGGTGCCAACTTATAATGCAGTGCATTACTACAACTTCTTTTTCTATTTTGTTAAATGGTGTGCCAGGTGAAAATTTTCTAGTTTCTAGAGGTCTTAGGCAAGGAGATCCTTTATCTCCATACCTGTTTTTTATTTGCATGGAGGTTCTTTCTAAACTTCTTTTAAAAGACGAAAAAGATAAGCTAATTTCTGGAATTAAAGTTACAAAAACTGCTCCCTCTGTTTCTCATCTTTTCTTTGCCGACGATTGTTTTCTTTTCTCTAAAGCTAACTTAAATGAAGCTAAAAACTTGGTTAATATCCTTAATACCTTTGTTGAGATGACTGGGCAAGTCATCAATTTTCAAAAATCTGGAATTTATTTTACACCTAAAATGCATAATAAACACTGTAAAATCATCTCTAAAATTCTTAAGGTTAGGAAAATCTCTTAAAATGACAAGTATCTTGTGACTCCTCTCTTCTTTGATAGAAATAAGGTTAACAATTTTGAACCCTTACTTAACAAGTATTATGGTGCTCTCCAAGGTTGGATTAGAAAAATGTTTAACCATGCAGGTCGTATTGTTCTTATCAAAAATGTGCTTAGTGCGTATCCTAACCACCAAATGCAGTGTTTGTACTTCCCTAAAAAAACTCTTGATAACTTAGACAAAGTTCAGCGGGATTTCTGGTGGAAAAAATAAATAAAAAGAAATGTTACTATCCTAAAGCTTGTCCTAGTATAACCAAAGACATTCGGCAAGGTGGGCTAGGAATTAGAATACCTCATAAACATAACCTAGCGCTTATTACTAAGTTAGCTTGGAGGTTAATTCATAATCAGGAGCAACTGTGGGCTAGAATCTTAAAACATAAATATTTTAGGAATCATAATCCATTAAGAAAAAACAGAAAACATAGAAATTTCCTGGATTTGGTCCAGTATTAGAAAAGGTCTTGAGGTCATTGAATCAAATTATACTTGGCAAGTTAATAATGGAACAAACATAAATATTTGGTCCGATATTTGGCTGCCTAATCAAACCACTCCTCTCAATCCTACTATTATAGATGTTGACATACCTAAAACTGTTCATGATTTGATTTGTAATGATGGCACATGGGATATGAACATTATCTCAAAATATGTTGATAATACTGTTCATAATGCTATAAAGTCTGTAGCTATTAATCTTAATATGCATGATAGGATCGGATGGAATTCAACTAAGACTGGAGAACTCACTACAAAGTCTGCTTACAATTTCCTCACTGATCTGAAGTTTGATAAAAAAGAAGCTAAATTTTGGAAGCAAGTCTGGAAGTTAAATTTAATGCCTAAGGTTAATATATTTTGCTGGAAACTTGTGTCTGGTGCCTTAGCATTAAGATATAAATTGTCTAAATATATCAAAAATTCGACTCCTTTCTGTTTATTCTGTGATACTAATGTGGCTGAGGATGAATGTCATTTTTTTATAAACTGTCCTTTTTCTAGAAAAATTTGGGATGCTTTTGATCTGTGTGATATCTATAATCTTCAAGGTCATTATGATATTATGATGTGGTTTAATTATTGGATGAATAACAAAGTTCTTAAAGATAAGCATGATAAAATTTCTTATATTACTCGGTCTATATGGAAATATGGAAACAGTGTGAACTTTGACAATGTTATGCCATTGCCTCAAAAGCTTGTCGACTCCATAAAAGTTTCTTATCAGAATAGAGTTTATTCCAAGGACAACACTTCTAGGCATAATGTTTTATCTGTCCGAAAGCCTGGCATTGATATTCATATTGATTACAGACACAACTTTGATTGGTTCATCCATTTTGATGCTTCTCTCTTTGAGGCTGATTTCACCATGGGTTATGTTGTCTCAATTTTGGATAAAACATGAAGCAGAAAACAATGTTGTGCAGGAAGAAACTGGGTTGCTTGCCCTTAGATGATGAAGAAAAAGCTGAACTTTAAGCTCTTCGATGGGTGAAGGATTTAAATCTCAACAACTGTTGTTTTATAAATGATTGTCAGACTTTAATGAAGATCATGAATGGAGAATCTAATCCGGAAGACCAGCTTTGGAGAGCTCAAACAAGCATCAACAGATGCAAATTTTCTCTTAATATATGTAATTCGGCTTTGTTTTTGTATAAACCTAGGAAGTTTTTAGATTTCGAAGATAGACTTGCTAAGGAAGTGAGAACTAGGAATATAACTTATTTCTCTACTGAGAATATGAACCTTCATGACAGAACTAAATTCCTACAAAGGACTAATCTGAGATTAGATCCTATTATATGTAATGTTCACTCTCCGCTTTAAATAAAAGTCTCTTTATCAAAAAAACTTTACGTGGATAATTTGCCACCAAAAGGGAAGAGCTCAAAGGGAAAACCAAAAAGCAAGATTGCTAATAGGGGGTACCAAATTACCTGGGGGTGTACCATTTTACATATAAGACAAAACAACCATTTGCCTTTGGGTTGGTACACCCCCAAGTAAATTGACACCCCCATTAGCAACATTGCCAAAAAGGTGTAATAAATTTTTATTTATTGAGAAGATCCTCTTGCATGCTTAAATTCAGATTATATCACACAGTGGTTCTTCGGAAAAAAAAAATTTGAAGTTAATATTTTAAGGATATGTTTGTTTTACATGGATCTACATATCCATAAGAGCATCTCCAATGTAAGGGGTAAAGGTCTTAAAATTGATTGACACCTAGGATTTAAGACTTTTTCCACCAAATTTCCATCTCCAACACAGGGGTCAAGGTCATAGAGATAGATGACATGTCTAAGTGGGGGTAATAGAGAAAGTATAAATAAGACTTTCTCTATGACCTTGGGGTCTTAAAGCCACATCATTATTTTGTCTCCAAATTCAAATAATGTTTATTAGATAATACCTGGGGGTTGAAGATCAACTTGAGGTAAAAAAAATTACAATAATTTTTTTTTGTCATTTAGTAATGACCCACACATAAGAATGTGTTAATAAGACCTCCACATAGGATGACCTTGACCCTATGCATTGGAGATGTTCTAAAGAATGGATTTACATGGATCTACATTCTGAAATACCAAATCTCCACCATCTATCGATCTTGATTTTAACGGTTGATATGCTAAGTAGTAGATGGCGGGGTTATATATTTCGAGATGTATTCGTTTTTTGTGGGTATATAGAAATTTGTAAGACGAACATATTCCCAAAGCATTAGCTTCAAATATGTTACCGTTTTGATTTTTTTGAAAAAAAAAATGTTCAAACTGTGAGGGGATTTTCCCTCTTATTTAATTTTCCATTATTTTTATAAGGAAAGGCTTCAGGACCCCGAGGAATACAGTTGTAGGAATTACTGGCCAGTCCAGTTCTAGCAGACCCAGTTAATGGCTAGTCCACCCGTGGAAAAGATTTACTCTCTAGTCCAAAAACATGTTTTTGGACTAGATTATTTACTTTCTAGTCCAAAAACTTCGTGGAGAGTATAAAGTGTATTTTATAAATTCCTAAAACACCCTTCCAGATCTAATTAGTATCAACACATGTAAATGTTACTAGTAGTATCAATACGGTGATACTACATATTAATATGTATTATACTAGTAGTAACAAAAATATCTTATTGTTACTAGTAAATTATGTAACTACTTTACTATACTAAACTAGTGTACTACTATAGTATAGTATACTAGTAAACTAGTAGTAACTAGTACTAGTAGTAAAATATGTAGTATCAATACATAACAATTTTTTTTATATGTAGTATCAATACATAACATACTACATATCAATATGTAGTATCAATATATAACATACCACATATCAAACATACTACGTATCAATGTATAACATACTACATATCAATATGTAGTATCAATACATAACATACTACATATCAAACATACTACATATCAATATATAACATACTGCATGTCAATATGTAGCATCAATACATAACATACTACATATCAATATGTAGTATCAATACATAACATATTACTACTAATATACTAGTTACTACTAGTATACTACATATGTTATTACTACATACTTTATTGTTACTAGTAAATTATGTAACTACTTTACTATACTAAACTAGTATACTACTATAGTATAGTATACTAATAAACTAGTATACTAGTAAACTAGTAGTAACTAGTACTAGTAGTAAAATATGTAGTATCAATACATAAATATTTTTTTTGATATGTAGTATCAATACATAACATACTACATATCAATGTGTAGTATCAATATATAACATACTACATATCAATATATAACATACTACATATCAATATGTAGTATCCATACATAATATCCTACATATCAATATGTAGTATCAATACATAACATATTACTACTACTATACTAGTTACTATACTAGTTACTACATATGTTATTACTACATACTACATACTAGTTACTACTAGTATATTACATACTACATATGTTATTACTACATACTACATACTAGTTACTACTAGTATCTAGTATACTACATATGTAATATGTAGTAACATATGTATTATTATACGTAATGTTATATACTAGGGTTAGTAGAGTAATTTTACTCTTTTCAGAACTTTTTTGGATTAGGAAGTAAATATTTTTTGGCGCTGGACTAGCCAGTAATCCGGATCGGGTTTTCTGGACTAAACAGTAAATCTCTCAATACAGTTCTGCCTTAATCGAGAACAACCAAACCCGGAAACGATACTAAAACAAGAGGCATTTCCAATTTTTTGATTAATGAGCAAGAGACTATGTGATCTCGTTACAGTTCTTGAAAGTAATTTTTAAAAGCTTGTAGGACATAAATAAAATAAAATAAAAAATCAGAGGTATCTTTAAATAAAGTATTAGCATGTGTAATTCGATCGAAACAACAACTCGAGTGCGGTCTATCAAATATTTTGCATCGTTTTCTATAATAATATATGAGAGGATTTAGTCTCAACTGCTTCTTCTTGTCCAAATTGTACGAGTATCAGCTTCCACGGGTGAGAAAATCACAAATGATAGAGTTGTGCAAAAAGTAGCTCCATTGCAAATCTTAAGGATTATAGAAATTGATAATATCTTTTTTTCCAAATAAGCATCGGTCATAACACTATACTTAGTGGAGTCTTGTATACTTACAAACTCATACCTTGACACATATTTGATTGATCGTGTGGAAAACCAACTTTTTAAAAGACAGCAATAATCTAATTAGGTGAAACATCTTGTTTTGTCTTCGTTTAAAGTCTTCTTTAGGATCAAGAAGCTTTTAGTAGTACTGTTGGGAGGAAACTAAATCGTATTTTTATTTTAGTTTATTGATTGTTGATTTGAATAAGAACTAACAAAATGGTTATCCTTGACAGATTAAACTTGTTTATTCTATAGTTAGTATATTCTGATATAAGGTTGTTCAAGTTTGTTTGAGGATTTGACTATTACAGACCTAATGATTCAAGATCTGTAGATAAAACTATTGATCAATCAACTTTAACCGACTATGTTATGTGAGTGTTCATCAAGAGTGGAATCAGTTGTTTGCAGCTGTGTTACTTTGAAGATTGGAGATTGAGACTTGAAATATTTTCTTTTTAGTTTTTGATATTTGTGATACTTCTTGCACACTTGATTCTATGGGATTGTCATGAACATACTTAGAGATTCAATTAACAACAATAACCTTCTCTCTTAACTTAAGGAAGAGCCTCATAATTTCTTGATTAATTCAACATGAGAATTGTTCTTACAAGGAGAATCAGATGGAGATATAAGGAGTTGAGATATCAACTGTTGAGCATGAGCATATTCAGTAGAGCTAACAATAATGTCTTGATTCCATTGTGGTTGTGCAACTGACAATGACTGGCATGTAGATGAAGAATGAGGAACTCTGGATAATGCATCAGTTGTTTTATTTTCCAACCATTTCTTATATTTGATGACATAATCCAAGCCAAGTAACTTCATGAGCCATTTCTGTTGTAAAACAGCAGTGATTCTTTGCTCCATAAAATACTTCAGACTCTGATGATCAGTGTGAATAATAAACTGATGTTGTGATATGTAATACTTCCACTTTTGAACTGCCATGACAATGGCCAAAAGTTATTTTTCATAAGTGGATAGTGCCAAAGCCTGTGGCCCCAATGGATTACTGTAAAAAGCTACGGGCTTGTCTGCTTGCATTAAAACTACACCCACACCTGTAGAGCATGCATCAGTCTCCAAAATAAATGGTTGAGAAAAATCAGGTAAGGCAAGCACTGGTGCAGTTTTCATAGCAGTTTTGAGAGACAAGAAAGCTTGTAAGGCCGCTGGTGACCAAGAGAAGAAATCTTTCTTCAACATATCAGTCAAAGGCTTGAATATATTGCCATAACCCTTAAAAAACCTCCTGTAGTAACCAGTCAAGCTCAAAAGCCCTCTGAGTTGCTTGAGTGTGGTAGGTTGAGGCCAATTTTGCGTAGCTGCAATCTTGTCAGGGTCAGCTGCAACACCTTCAGAAGTAATCAAATGTCCCAAATAAAAGAGTCTTGGCTGAGCAAATCAACACTTGGTCTTGTTTTGAAAAAAAGGAATGTTGTCTGAGCAAAGCAAGAGTTTGAGAGAGGTGAACTACATGCTCTTCAAGGGATTTACTATAAATCAAGATATCATTAAAAAAAAAAACAAGATGAACTTCCTCAAAAATGGTTTTAAAATGGTGTTCATTACTGACTGAAAGGTGGCTGGAGCATTGGTTAAGCCAAATGGCATAACCCTGAATTCATAATGGCCTTGATGAGTGCGAAAGGCAGTTTTATGGATGTCATCTAAGTTCATCAAAATTTGATAGTAGCTAGATTTCAAATCAATTTTAGAGAAAATGATGGCGCCATTTAATTCGTCAAGCAAATCATCAATCAATGAAATAGGAAACTTATCTTTAACTGTGATGTCGTCTAATTTCCTGTAATCCACGCAGAAACGCGAAGAACCATCCTTCTTCTTGATGAGTAAAATGGGAGAGGCGAATGGACTGTGACTCTCCTGGATGAAGCCAGCATCAAGCATCTCTTGAATCAATTATTCTACCACTGCTTTTTGTAAGTGGGGACATCTATAAGGTCTTTGAGATACAAGTGCAGAATTGGGTTTTAAAGGTATTTGATGACCGTCGGAGCCGTAAAAACATCAAAAAAAGATTCTAATACTGTAGAGATGGTAGCAGGAACTGGTTCTAAGGGAATAGCTGAGATAAAGAAAAATTTCCCAATAAAAGTGGGTGTGTTGTCTTTAAGAAACTTCATAAATGAATTACCATTAATCATGTTGCAAGTGGGTGAAGAACAACTCCCCTGAAGAGTGATGTGTTGACCTTAGTGAAAGAAAGAGACTCTAAGTTCAGCTAGATTAAACACGATATCCCCAAGCTGTGTCAGCCAATCCACTCCAAGAACCATGTCGCAGCCTCCCAGTGGTAAAATGCGTAAATCACTACTAAAGTCGAATCCTTGCATAGTCCATGATAATTGAGGGCATATACCTTTACTAATGGTAGTATCTCCATCAGTTATTCTCACTAACATGGGACCAGTAGGTGCAACAGTAAGATGAAGTTGCTCAGCCAACTTGGCATCCACAAAGTTGTGGGTACTGCCAGTATCTATAAGAACAAAAATATCATGTGACTGAATGCAACCAGGTACGCGAATTGTAGTTGGCGTAACCATACCTGTTAAGGCATGGAGGGATATCTCCATAGGAGAGTCAACAGACGAAGAAGGAGAAGCAACATCATACTCCTGCTCTTCACCAGATGATAGAGAACCAGTATCCTCAAAAGCAACCAACATAAGCAATTGCTGAGTCTTGCATATGTGACCTTGCTTATATAACTCATCGCAGTTGTAACATATCCCTTATCACGTCGAACCTTCATTTGAGCAGGGGTAAGTCGTTTAATATGAGGGATAGTGGGTTCCAATTTAGTGGGAGAGTAACAAATGGCTTTGAATTAGAGAATGGGGGTTTGGGAGGAGGAGTAATTGGTGATAAAACAGGTTTGATAGATGGTGTTGATAAAGAGTAAGGTGTATTGGAAGGTTGAAATGGTCTAGGAAAAGGTCGAAATCATTTGGATTGAAAATCGACAGAGGCCTGTTGCATTCTAGCTAAATAAAAAGCATCAGTGTTAGAGGATGGTTTAAACATTTGAACAGGGTTGCGAATCTCCTCTTTAAGGCCACTGATGAAATTCATTGTATAATAATCTTCAGATAAACTTGGGTTATGAGCTTTCATCAAAGCTTTTAAAGATTCATATCGATCAAAATATTCCTCAACAGTTGGTATTTGAGATAATTTGTTAAAGCCTCCCACAAAGTTATCAGAAGCTATGTCTTCAAAGCGACAACAAATATCAGAAGCAAATTGAGACCATTCTATCATGGGTTTACCCTCTTGGTAATCTAAAAACCATAAATCAGCTCTACCATCAAGATGAATGGATGCTAAATCTACTTTATGAGCATCAACAACCATATTCAATTGAAAATATCCAACACATTTACGAATCCAACCTCAAGGGTTATTGCCATCAAATCTAGGAAAATCAATCTTAGGGTGTCGAGAGAATTTACCAGGTTGAGAAATCATTGCAGTAAGCTCATGATGAACTGCACCTTCACTGGATGGGTCTGCTTCAGTCTCATAAATTGGGTCAGTAGGAATACCCATCCATTGACAAAGCAAGACAATAGTAGAGAGTGATTCCTTGACAAGAGTCATCTCAGCAGATAGAGCACGAAATTTAGAAGTAAGGGTATTCACCGATTCTTCCAAAGTAAGTAATCGATCTGAATGATTCTGCAAATGAGTTGCAGCTTCTTTTACTGTTGTAATCTTTTCTCCTCCTCCAGTCATTACTTAAGATAATCAGGATCGTTAATGGCTGATACCAATTGTCATGAACATACTTAGATATTCAATTAACAACAATAACCTTCTCTCCTAACTTAAGGAAGGGCCTCACAATTTCTTGATTAATTCAACATGAGAATTATTCTTACAAGGACCCTGGCCATAAATAGCCGCAAGACTACTCGATCCCCCCAAAGGGTGGTAATAAACCAATCAGGTGCCCTACATATGGCTACACCTAAATGGATACAACACTCTCTCAAATGGGCTAATAAGAATACATACCCGAAATACTAGCTAACTAGTTACAAAACATAAGAACATAGGCCCAGAGTAACTACAAGACTCCCTAGTTACATGACAGGGGTCAACAATCTTTTTGTTTTGATAAAAATAAGACTTGTTAAAAGATCAAATAAAATATCTAGTTGCATTAAGTTGCTTGGACAAAGCTTGTTCACTGAGATTTATTGTTTTGATAACATTGTCTTGGTTTGATCTTTGACCAAAGGAGTTTATATATTGAATAAAAGAAAGATCCTTTATTCTACTTTATTTTTTATTTAAATATTAATTTGGTAGATTGAGTTAGTTACTGAAACAAGTTAGTCCTTTGATGTTTAGGGTTACAATCCAAATTAGTTGAGAGTAGAAGTCTTCACAGTGGTGAAGCAAGTCAAGATTTGGGGCTCTTTCTTAGTTTCACATGCTTAGAGCAGATGGGTTGTAGGTGCGAAGATACCGAAGGAACTGAGTAACTAATGAGTGTTTACTCGGTCTCAACTATACGAAGTTGCGGTAGTCAATTTGTATAACGGATTAACTTTGGGAGTATTCAAAACTGGACTAGGTCCCGGGGTTTTCTGCCATACAGTTTTTCTCGTCAACAAAATCTTGTGTGTCGTGGCATTACTTTACTTTGCGCATTATAATAATTGTCAAAGTTATAATAAAAATTGCACATGTATGTTAATCAACTTGGTAATGATCTCATAGTTAGTTTAGCTCAAACTCTAACTATTTACCAAATACACCTTGTTGAAATAACATTTTGGTTGTTATTATTTCGGCAAGGTATACAAGATGTGTTTGCATAGGTTAATATCGAAGAGATTGTGGTTTACTCGGTACCCTCGTCATTTCAATTGGTATCGGAAAAGCTAAACACGAAAAGAACTAACAGTATGTATTTGGTGAGAACCAACCTATCAGGACAATGAATTCGAGCTGACATGAATCTTTTTTTTTATTATTTTATAAGTCAAAAAGTTGTATTAATAGATAAAAGAGTCCACAAAAGAGTTTTCGAGAAAAGAGGTCATAAGTCCCCGAAAACTTGAAAACTAATTAAATCTATAATAAACTACATTAGGATATGCAACAAAATTGCAAAAATGAGATATTTTGTCGTAACTCATCCCATCGTCATTGCCAAGATAACAATCCTTCTTAGCCATAGAGTCAGCTACGAAATTAGCCTCCCTGAACGTGTGTTGAAACCTTATCAAATCATAATCATTGCATACTTCCAACCACCTTTGCGTAGAAAAACAAGGTAAAATAGAATTATTAAAGCCTTTGTTGCACTAAAAGAATCTGAACATATGCAAATATGTCTAGCTCCCGATATTACATCCCATTTGAGACCCACAATAATTTCATAGAGTTCAACCAATTAATTAGTATTTATTCCAAGTCTAATGGACATTGCACCAATCACATTACAGTTCGCGTCTCTAATTACCACTCTTGCACCAGCGACCCCTGGATTTCCCCTCGACGCGCCATCACAACATAACTGCAATTTATTAGCTTCTAGAAGCTTATAGAAGCTTCTTTTTATTTTAATGACAAACAGTTTGTCCAAAGGCACGCCTATATACCCAACAAGTTTACTAGATTATGCAAGCGTTTCATGTTAGTTGTCGTTGTAACAAACCATAATATCATCAGCAAATAATAAATGAGCAGGTGAAATACCTTTTCGAGTAACTATTGAAAACAATTTATTTTCACGAAAGACCTTCGTAATGTTTCTGAAAAAGCGGGTGTCTAACAACCACACCCAATATTTCTTTTAGTAATCTGGATGGACTAAATCCAGTATACTTTCAAGAGAATCAACTAGACAGTCAGACTCAATCTTAAGAAAAGTACATTCAAGAGTTATATCTTTATTTCTCAATTCAATCTGCAATCAAACAAATAGAAATTTGCGATCCCGATTGAATATAAGAAATAACTTGGGCGGTATCAAAAACCAATATCCAAGTGTCAATCAATTTAATCAAAGGTTGGATTCACAATTGATTGAACTTACGCACAACCTGTGATATTTTAATTATATAGAAAATATAATGTGGAAAAGAAATAACACAGACACCATAAATTTTGCTAACGAGGAAACTGGAAATGCAGAAAAACCCGGGACCTAGTCCATATTTGAACACCACACTGTATTAAGCCGCTACAGACACTAGCCTACTCCAAGATAACTTCGGACTAGAATGTAGTTGATCCCTAACCAATCTCACACTGATCAAGGTACAGTCGCGTTCTTGCGCCTCTAGAACCACGCCGGATTATGCGCACCTGATTCCCTTAGATGATCTCACCCAAAACTAAGAGTTGCTACGACCCAAAGTCGGAGACTTGATAAACCAATTTTTCTCACACAGAAAAGTCTATTGAATAGATAAATTTGTCTCCTACAAATATACCTATGAGTTTTGTTCCGTCTTTTGATAAATCAAGGCGAACAAGAACCAATTGATATACCGGACTTATATTCCCGAAGAACAACCTAGTAATATCAATCACCTCACAATAATCTTAATCGTATGGTAGCGAAACAAGATATTATAGAATCACAAACGATAAGACGAAGATGTTTGTGACTACTTTTTATCTTGCCTCTCGGAGATTAAATCTCGAGAAAATCTTAGAGAAGATAGTAATAAACACGATAGAAAACAACAAGATCAGAACACGCAACTACAGAGAAAATAGTTGGGTCTGGATTCACAATCCCAATGAATTCTTTAAGTCGTTAGCCTACACGGTTTTGGAAAAACCTAAGGTTAAAGGAGAATCGACTCTAGTCGCAACTCGTATCACACAACAGGTGTGGGGATTAGGTTTCCCAGTTGCTAGAGTTCTTCCTTATATAGTCTTCAAATCAAGGTTTGCAATCAATGTTACCTTGGTAACAAAGCTTTCAGCTTGTTACACACAAAAGAAAAGTGACTTCATTTAGATATGAGAAACCATACCTAAACGTGTACACCTTTGTTGGATCAACAATAGTTAACCGAAGTTAGACATATGAACACTTTCATATCAACTTTATTCATCTTAACCATAACTAGTTCAAATGACTCAAATGAAACTAGTTCTAGAGTTGTTCAATTGTTTATATTCTCGTAGAATTATGTACAAGTTACTATTGAAGCTAAATCGCTTTTGATTCACTCGAATAAATTCATGAACATTGTAGCCACGGTTTGCAAAAGATTGCATTCCTTAATATATAAATGTATTAGTTCATGAACAAACCGATTTAGAACATAACCTACTCAAGTATGCAAACGCGTACGCATACCTAAGTGGCCGGACTAAGTTTGGTTTCACCAGTATGCGAAAGGGTACGTATACCTTCCAAACTCAGTTGAATTTCCGGAACTTGAAAGTCACGCCAGTACGCGTACCGGTATGCATAATAAGTTCCCGGACTTTCATTAACCAACCAGTACACATAATGTGTTATATCCAATCATGGTTAATCGTAGTAAACTCCCAATTTAATTATTCAAACATTATTGGATGACGAAAATAGCTGTCTTACACAGACTATTAGCTTCAAAGCAATTTTCAGGTGATCGAATGATCAATACGAAACATTGCGAGTCTACATCAAATGACTGTCTCACACAAATCATGTAAGATGTTACAAGGCAATTTTCACATGATCATATTTTGACTTTCGCCAAGAATATAAGATGAATTTGGTTAAATCAAAAGCTTACTAACACATATTTCGAGAAATATGTAAGCGAGTTAAACTCAACTCGAAATATCAAATGTGTATAGTCGAAGTCTATATAGTTATACTGAAAAAATGGGGGTACAACAACCTCACCCAATATTTCGCTTAGCAATCTGTATGGACTAACTTGAATATAATTTTAAGAGAATCAACTAGACAGTCAGACTCAATCTTAATAAAAAGTATATCAAAGAGTTATATCTCAATTTCTCGATTCAATACTTACTCAAGCAAACAGAAATCTGCGAGTCTAATTGAATACAAGAGAAATTAACTTGAACGACACCAAAGACCAATGTTCAAGGATCAATCAATTTCAATCAACAACCAAAGTTTGGATTTACCAATTGATCGATTCAACGCACAACCTGTGATACTTCAATTATATAACAAAATATAATGCGGACAAAAAAAATAACACAGACACCAAAAGTTTTGTTAACGAGGAAACCGCAAATGCAGAAAAACCCCGTGACCTAGTCCAAATTGAACACACGCTGTATTAAGCCGCTACATACATTATCCCACTACAAGATAACTTCGGTATGCACTGTAGTTAAACCCCAATCAATCTCACACTGATCCAAGGTACAGTTGCGCTCCTTGTGTCTCTGATCCCAGCAGGATACTACGCACTTGATTCCTTTTGTTGATCTCACCCACAACTAAGATTTGCTACGACCTAAAATCGAAGACTTTAATAAACAAATCTGTATCACATAGAAAATTCTACAGGAATAGATAAATCTGTCTCCCACATAAATACCTACAAGTTTGTTCCGTCTTTTGATAAATCAAGGTGAACAAGAATCAATTGATATACCAGACTTATATTCCCGAAGAACATCCTAAATATATCAATCACCTCACAATAATCTCAATCGAATAGTGAAACAAGATATTGTGGAATCACAAACGATGGGATGAAGATGTTTGTGACTATTTTTCTATCTTGCCTATCGGAGAAATTAATCTCAGGACAATCTTATGATTGCACTCAATCACGATAGAAACAACAAGATCAGATCACGCAACTACAGAGAAAATAGTTGGGTCTGGCTTCACAATCCCAATGAAGTCTTCAAGTCGTTAACCTATAGGGTCTCGGTAGAAACCTAAGGTTAAAGGATAATCGACTATAGCTTATACAACTAGTATCACACAGGAGTTGTGGGGATTAGCTTTCCCAGTTGCTAGAGGTCTTCGTTATATAGTCTCTAAATCAGGGTTTGCAATCTAAGTTACCTAGTTAACAAAACATTCAATATTCACCGTTAGATAAAAACCTGATTAGATTCAAGATAATATCTTTCAACCGTTAGATCGAACTTAGCTTGTTATACACAAATGAAATGCACGTTCATTTAGGTTTGTGTAACCGTACCTAAACATGTACACCTAGTTGGTTCAACAGTATTTAGCCAAATGGTTAGCCATATGAGCACTTTCATATCAACCTTATTCATCTTCACCATAACTAGTTCAAATTACTCAAAAGAACTAGTTAGAGAGATGTCCAATTGCTTAGATCTCATAAAAGTATATAAGACACAATCGAAGCAAAAACGATTTTGATTCACTCGAACCGATTCATGAACATTATAGCCACGGTTTGAAAATATGCATTCCTTAGTTTATATATGTATTAGTTCACAAATAAACCGTTTTTAGAAAATAACCTACTCAAGTATGCATACCGGTACGCATACTTAAGTACCCGGTTTGAGTTTGGTTTCAGTTCACAAACTCCGGCAGAAATTCACGGTGTTAGAGCATTGCTCGGTCGAACTCGCATGTGTTGCTATCTCAATCATGTTTGTCAATGTTAGTGATCAAAACTATATGTCTTGATTTCTAGTTTACTTATGACTAAGTCTCGGTCTAGGATAGTTAAATGCAATTAAGCTCCAGACTCCATGGCGATCATCTAACGAAGACGAAGAACTACTCAAGGAACCAGTGGAACTTCATCCGACCAAAAGGTATGTGGATACCTGAACTCATCTGTCACTCAAAAGTCTATCTACTTTATCTCCTATTCTTGAGACAAAGTCGTATAATTATGATAGTTATCATACATACACATTTGTTATTTCGAACCGAGTTTACTCACCTATCTTTTTCTCGAAATATGTGTTGGTGAGATTTTGCTTTAACCATTATCATATTTACCCGTGATGAAAGTCATAATGACGTTTCAATCTTGAAAATAGCTTTGATGACGATAGTTGATTCTTTTTGTCTAACGACTATTATAACATTATAGAAGAATGTTTCAATGATTGAAATATAGAGTTGAGATAACCAACTATGGATATAAGCATATATAGTGTGTTCGCACATTAATGTATAAATCCATGTACCGGAAACCAAGTGCGTGCATATGTGTGCATGCGGTATTGGTGAAGGAGACAGGTTGAGTACGCGTACCTGCGGAAGTTTTCATACCGAAAATTTCTACTGAGTTTGTAAGTTCACAAACTAGTAAACCAGTCACCTTAGGTACGCATACCCGTACGCGTACCCATGGAAGTTTTCGAACCGAAAATTTCTGCTGAGTTTGTAAACTCAAATCCGGTAGCTAAGGTACGCATACCCGTACGCGTACCCAAGATGGTTAGTTCTCAAATAGGTTGTTCATGAACTTAAAACAATAATTTATAAGGAATGCAATCTTTGCAAACCGCGGCTATATTGTTCACGAATTTATTCAAGTGAATCGAACCGATTTTGTTTCAATTGCGTCTATGTATAAAGATCTAAGCAATTGAAAAACTCTTGAACTAGTTCTTATGAGTCATTTGAACTAGTTATGAGAAAGATGAATACGGTTAATATGAAAGTGCTCATATGGCTAACCATTGGTTAACTATTTGTGAACCGACTAAGTGTACATGTTTAGGTACGGTTACTCAAACCTAAATGAATACATTTCATTTGTGTGTGACAAGCTAATTTTTGATCTAACGGTTGAAAGATATTAGCTTCGAGAAATCAAGTTTTTCATATAACGGTGAATATTGAACGCTTTGTTACCAAGGTAACTTGGATTGCAAACCATGGAAAAACTAATCCCCACACCTCCTGTGTGATACTAGTTGGTTTTCTATAGTCGATTCTCCTTTAACCGTAGGTTTGTTCTCAAGACCCTGTCGGTTAACGACTTAAAGACTTCATTGGGATTGTGAAGCCAGACGAAACTACTTCTCTTGTAGTTGAGTGATTTGATCTTGCCATTTTCTATCGTACGAGTTCAATTATAAGATTGGCTTGAGATTATATCTCCGATAGGGCAAGATAAAAAGAAATCACAAACATCTTCGTATCATCGTTTGTGATTCCGCAATATCTAGTTTCGCTACCATACGATTTAGATTATTGTGAGATGATTTATAATACTAGGCTATTCTTCGGGAATATAAGTCCGGTTTATCAACTGGTTCCTGTTCACCTTGATTTCTATCAAAAGACGGAACAAAACTTGTAGGTTTATCTGTTATCGTAGACTTTTCTGTGTGATACAGATTTGTTTATTAAAGTCTTCGACTTTGGTCGTAGAAACTCTTGGTTGTGGGTGAGATCATCTAAGGGAATCAAGTGCGTAGTATCCTGCTGGGATCAAAGACGTAAGGAGCGCAACTGTACCTTGAATCAGTGTGATATTGATTAGGGTTCAACTACAGTCCAGACCGAAGTTGGTTTGTAGTAGGCTAGTGTCTGTAGAGGCTTAATACAGTGTGGTGTTAAATCTGGACTAGGTCCCGGGGTTTTTATGCATTTGCAGTTTCCTCGTTAACAAAATTTCTGGTGTCTGTGTTATTTCTATTCTGCATTATATTTTGTTATATAATTGAAATATCACAGGTTGTGCGTTAAGATCAATCAATTAGAATATCCAACCTTTGGTTGTTGATTTACATTGATTGACACTTGGATATTGGTCTTTGGTACCATCCAAGTTTATCTCTCTAGTATTTGATAAAGACTCGCAGATTTCCATTTGCTTGAGTAAAGATCAAATCGAGAGATAGAGATATTAACTCCTTGATATACTTTTTATTAAGATTGAGTCTGACTGTCTAGTTGATTCTCTTAAAAGTATATTAGAGTTAGTCCATACAGATTTCTGATCGAAATATTGGGTGTGGTTGTTAGACCTCCGCTTTTTCACACGGGATGTGAACTTCCGGCAGTACGCGTACAAGTACGCGGACTTTAGTTCCGGTTATCCTGAGCAGCAAAGTACGCATACTTTGGTTCAAGGATTTTGGACTTACACACGTATGAGTTCACATACAATGTTTCTATACATTCAAGGTTATACATTCTAAAATATCATTCCAATAATTGAAACATTCTTAGAGGATGTTACATAGAGGTTATTCACACATTATTTTTCATCAAAGCAATTTTCAAGATATTGAAATAATTAACCTGACTTTCGTCACTTGTAAAGATGAACTTAGCCAAAGCGAAAGCTTACCAACACATATTTCGATAAATAGATAAGCGAGATAAACTCGGCTCGAAATAACAAGTGTGTATAATCGAAGTCTATATAGAAGTACGACTTTTGTCTCAAGATAGGAGATAGAGTAGATAGACTTTTGAGTGATAGATAAGTTCAAGTCTCCTCATACCTTTTAGTCGATGAAGATCCACCAGTTCCTTGAGTAGTTCTTCGTCTTTGCATGATGAACGCCGTATAGTCTAAAGCTCAATTACACTTTCCATCCTAGTCCGAGACTTAACTATAAGTAGACTAGAAATCAATACTTATAGTTTTGGCAACTAAACTTGACAAACAAGCTTGAGATAGCAACGCTTGTGAGTTCGACCGAGCAATGCTCTAACATATACGACTTTTGTCTCAAATAGGAGATAGAATAGATAGACTTTTGAGTGATAGATGAGTTCAAGTCTCCACATACCTTTTGTTTATGAAGTTCCACAAGCTCCCTTTAGTAGTTCTTTGTCTTCAATCGATGAACGTCGTGAATTCTAAAGCTCAATTACACTTTCTATCCTAATCCGAGACTTAGCTATAAGTAGACCAGAAATCAAGACTTATAGATAGTTTTGTCAACTAAACTTGACAAATAAGCTTGAGATAACAACGCTTACGAGTTCGACCGAGCAGTGCTCTAACAATCTCCCCATTTGTCAATTTTAGTGACAAAACTATCAATACATATGGATTACAAAATAAATAAACTTTGTAGCTTCTCATCCAAATGCTTGATTTCCTTGGTTCTTCAACATTACTCGAAATCTTCGTCACTTCCAAGTACTCCAGCGATTGTGAAGGTGTTCAACTCAGCATCATAGTTGCTTCAAGATCCGTACCTATCACAATGGGAAAACAGTAGCTTTCAATCATTGTTATACAATGTCATAGTATTATTACACAACATCAAAGTCCAATTGTATCACAACTTTGACAACAATACTATATTGATATGTATCACTCCCCCTTAGTCAATACTTCACCTGACAATGAAAATTACTTCCCCTTACATACTGATCCATAAACCGTATGTATTTGTAGTGTGAACTACACATTAATTCTCCCCTTCTTTGTCAATATAAATTGGCAAAGGTACGAGAACTAGTGAGATCATAATGAAATTCTCATAGAGATATTTCATGACTAAAAGAGAACATATCAACTTTGTTTCGATGATTTCACATAGTCGAAACTTAGTGTATTCATCAAGGAGCTTATACAGATACAAGAAAACTCCTACAATATTCCACAGCCACACTCCCCACAAAGATTTGGCAATTAAGTATAAGTTCAATTAAGAACTCTCCCCCATAAAATGTCATTCCCGAAAGAACAACAAGAGCGACCTTACTTTTACAAGAAAATAAGGATTTCTTTGGACATGAACAAATTACATGAAACATGAATTTGTATCCAGAAAACTGAATTAAATTAACCACAAGAGAACCCATAATTAATTTAATCGGAAATGCTCAACATAAGAGAACTTACGGAGCCACACAGTACTTTCACATAGAAGTGGATCAGGGAAAGATCAATATTGCGGAATATTCAAAGGTTCATTCTATTTTTCATCAATATTTGCATAAAGACATATAATAGACTTAATTTTTGCAATCAAAAGTTCATCATACCTTCCATCAATATTTTCATAATGACATAATAGACTTAACTTTTGACATATATGGGACAATCATAGTTCACTAACGTAAACACACATTGCCCATAATAATTTTTGCAATATATAAAACCAATAAAGATTAATACTGAAAAATCATCTTCCAAATAAACTTTAGAATTTAAATAAATAAATCTAAGAACATTGCAAGATGAAAATCGTTGGCAATAGCTACGTGTACTCATAATAATTGCTATTCCAAACCCAAGTTATCCTTCTTAAAACACAAGAATAAATTCTCATAAGAAGTTTCCTAGATATTAAGGCCTCTAAAAAATTCTTAACAAAATAAAATATAACTCTTAAGAAAAACTGAAGGTCTTCAGACATAATCAACAACTAGAGATTGAACACAGGCAAATTCAACAGTTGCTTTTTTCAGTTCGGTTTTCAGAAATTCAAGATTCTTTGTTGAAATTTCAAGTTGTTCATGAACAACCACAAAATCTCGAAGAAGATTTCCCATCAATTGAGACGACATCTGAACTGTCAGATCTTTTTCATGATCAACTGCATGGAAGCAGGTTTTGGAGATAGGATTTTCGTGAAACTTAATAACTTTGCTGCCTTCGACATTGTCTTCCTTTTTGCATCCATCCATTGTGCACACCATAAATCTCACGGGAGAATTTTGACGTCACCGAAAGAGTATATATCAGAGGAAGAGTTCATGATATATATATATATATATATATATAATATGAGATGTTCATAGGGAAACCCTAGTTATTTGTTTATGATCGATAATGGGCCAGGTGCACGTACGCTCATGGTTATGAACCAGGTTTAAAACCAAGAGAACAATGGAGCCTAATTTAGAAGTAGTTTTGATAAAAAAATCAAACACAAATTCTAAACATATGGACAGAAAATCTTAGCTCAAAAGAACATAAAATTATTATTGATAGACAACAAATTAACTGTCATTAGGAAGAAAAAACGAGTGTCCTCAAAGTGAGCAACAAGAAGAATTTTCTCAAAAGTTACTGATCAAATATATTACAAAAGTAATAATTAACTGGAGCGAGGCTCAACATTAAGATGATCATTTTATTCTTAAACGAAAAACAGATACAACAGAGACCACCTTGCCAAGAAGAAGAACTTCTTGAGGATTTTGAGCATCCTCACAAGGTCTCAAAGAGGATACTCATTATTCAGTAGTCAAGTTGTAGTTTGACAAGCACGTAGCTCATCAAGGGTATTAACATCTTCCCTTTTTCTTTCTTGACTGACATCAGAAAAATCACAAGATTTTTCAAGAGAATTAATAAGATGGGAACAAGTATTACCTGATGCGGCAGTTTTTCTCGCCTTCTTAATACTGCGTTTGAGTCTATTGATACTGGTCTTGAGCTCCGAGACACGATTATTGATATGAATGTATTCGGGAACAGACACTTTAGATTCAAAACTTTCTTCAGCAAGAGACAAGGAGTTTGAAATTTTCTTCTTCCTTCGATGACTTTTTCTCTTCACAGAGTAATTTAAAGAGTCAGTCGTCCATATAACATTCTTCCCTTTACAATTGTAAACAAGTTTTGTGTCATATTTACAATCAAGAATTGGCTCATCACAACACTTTTCTTAATTGCAGACTAGACCTTTCACTCCAGCAAAATGGTAAGCAGGTTTGATTACTTCTTTAGACATCCATACAAGAATGCTATGAAGTTTTTCATTCCGCAGTCGAAAACGACATCTCCTTTCAAGGTGACCTTTGTTTCTGCAATAATAACAGTTGAAAGGAATATTTTTGACTATTCTCATATGACCCGTTTTTGAAGGTTGACAATCTTTGTTCTTAGGAACATCAGTTGCTGAAGGTAGTTTTTCACTTTTGATGTCAGTGAAATTTTCACTTAGGAACTTCTCATTAGCACATACGAAAATGATCTTACTAGTACTTGGAGCGTCTATTCCTTTATAGCGCAGACCACATGTATCACGATGTTCTTTACATGCTCCCAGCATAGTGGATAATTTTGTAGAGATAGCATTGAATCTTTTCAGATTCTCTTCCAATGATTTGACCGTATCAATAGCAGCGGCTAGATCAGCCTCCAATTGTTTTTCTCTGGTGAGAAATACCATTTCTCTGTCATTAAAACATTTTTGTTGAGAGGCATATCTTGCTTCAGTTTCTACAAGTCTTTCTTTCAACACAAAGAGATTTCGACGAAGATTATCACATTCAGAATTTTTTGAACACACATCTTCTTCACGATCTTTAAGAAGAGATTGTAAGAGTTTATAACCACAATCATATCCCTTAAATAGTTTCTCAATTTCATGTTTTCTAGATAGAGAGGAGTCAGAAATTCATCCAAGCAGGTTGTTGACTTCTTTTTCTTTATGAGATGGTCGAAAAGCTTGATATATTGTGAGACTTCCTCATCAATATCTTGACCCTCATCTGAATCACTTTCATCTAAAAGATCATCCAACTATTCATCTATGTGTTTTTCCCAATTGAGCGCAGTTTCAGACAATGGAGAAGGCGTGAGAGATTTCATATGAAACTCAAGGCTTTGAACCAAGTCAGAATGTTTCTGAACTGATGTTGCGTTGTCAGAGATAACACTACTGTCCATAGAGTCAGATCGCTACAAACACAGGCTTATGAGGTCTTAAACGTATTTGCCTACTCGGATACCAATTGAAAAAGCGGGGGTCTAACAACCGCACCTAATATTTCGCTTAGCAATCGGTATGTACTAACTCCAATATACTTTCAAGAGATTCAAGTAGACAGTCAGACTCAATCTTAAGAAAATACATCCAAGAGTTATATCTCTATTTCTAATTCAATCTGCAATCAAACAAATAGGAATTTGCGAGCCCGATTAAATATAAGAAATAACTTCGACAGTATCAAAAACCAATATCCAAATGTCAATAAATTTAATCAACAACCAAAGGTTGGATTCACAATTGATTGAACATTACGCACAACCTGTGATATTTCAATTATATAGAAATATAACGCGGAAAAGAAATAACACAGACACTAGAAATTTTGTTAACGAGGAAACCGCAAATGCAGAAAAACCCCTGGACCAAGTCCAGATTTGTACACCACACTGTATTAAGCCGCTATAAAGACTATGAAAAGGCGAGGGTACCCAAATATACCTCAATCTAAAACTTTTCCTACCTATAAGTCCTTTCTCCGAAAGTGATTGTCTATGGACTGAGTCGAGACAATACAACTAATCGGTTCACACTTCGTGTGATCGTCTATGGATACGAGATTGAGATAATACAACAATGAAGTATGTTTACTTGATACAAAGGTTCGGACTTAACCAATCACAATATGATTGCTTATCAAGTAAATAGGTACTAACGTTTGTGTAACTTACTTTAATTATAATAAAACAATTATAATGCGGAAAATAAAATTAAATGACACAACAAGATTTTGTTAACGAGGAAATCGCAAATGCAGAAAAACCCCGGGACCTTGTCCAGAATTGAATACTCTCAGGATTAAGCCGCTACACAAAATTACACCTAACTTCGTATAGTTGAGATAAAGCAACTAAACCTATAGTTCACCTAGTTCCGTCTGTATTCCCATGCCTCCAACTTATAAATAAGTCACGTACTTGGAACAATTCCTTTGGTTCGTATTCTAAACAGTAAAGGAACAACAAATATGTTTGGTATCAACTCTCTTCAACCAAGTGATATGAGTCAAACAAAGGCTCTTCCGTTTATCTTAACATCAACTCCTTCGTCAGGTCCTTAAATCTATCTTATGTTCAATTACCGAAGTAACCGTTTAAGATTAAGCCAACGCCACTCTTAATCCAAAGAATTGTGTTGATGTCGATCTACTCAATTAATCAATCCAATCTACCACAAGGATAAACCGATTATTAACTGGATCTTCTTTTACCAAAACAAGTATTGTGCACACAAAGATTATAAAACCCAAGTCAGATCTTCAATATCTTATTTTTCTTCAAATCTTCTTAAATCTTCAATAAAAACCCGCACACAATCACTTGAATCTCTTGTGATCAATCACGCACAGAACGAAGTCTGTTAGCAATGGATTATCAGAAGATCATCTTTAGAAATCACAACAGTCTAAAGATCCATGTCGAAACTCTGAACTAGTTTGAGTGAATCTTATATCAGAAGAGAAGATTCTCAAGAATAAACAAACTAGGTGCAATCAAATTTCAACCACCGTTAGTCAATCAAATCAATCAAAAACAAAAGATAAACCACAATTATCTAGTTTCCCACCAGCGGTACACGCTAGAGCTTCTCAATCCCAAAGAAGACTTTAAACTGAGCGGCCGTAAGAGATTTTGCCTAATTAGGTTACTCTCCTCTCCGAATAGGCGGCTACACCAGTAACAACAACAAAATAGGAAGTCTGTTGTTACGAAGGATTAGTTTGCAAGAAAGGCAAACTTCAAGTATTTATAGACAAGGAAGTTTGGACACCAATGAATTTCCAAAACCGAAAATATTCTCAAGATATTCATTAAAGCACAAATTCGGTTTTCATAATTCCTGGAAATGTTCTGTCAAAAAATGATCGAAATCTCTCGGAAAATCTAATTAGTAAATGCACATTACTAATTCTTATATTTCCCTACAAAATGAAATTAATAACCTTAATTAAAATATTCTTAACTTAGTTTTGTTTCGATCCCGGGATTCTCTTCCCTTAGCCGTTAAGGAATATCTTTGAACAATTAAAGAAATAAACATTCACAGCACGTGTTCAAAGTATGTCGACATCCTCACTTTGTAAGTTCTCTTTCACACTTACAACCTTGAAACCGATTTGCCACACTTCCAAACAAGTTTAGAATTGGTTCATATGACTTTCAAGAACTATGTGATTGATCAAACCAACATTCAATCACAATCATGGGTTTAACGGTTCTACCAAAACAAGTTTCGGTTCTACCTCCATGTGAGTACTGTACATAGTCACACTAGCTTTCCAAAGTTCGGTTGACTAGGTACTAGGATCAGTTTCCCACATATATATGGTATCTAACTTATATGTGTTGCACATGTCCATAGGATCGGTTCCCTTTTGCCTAAAAACGTGTTGCACATGTCCATAGGATCGGTTCCCCTTTCTGCTATAAACCTTGAAAAAGCGGGGGTACAACAACCACACCCAATATTTCGCTTAGCAATATGTATGGACAAACTCCAATATACTTTCTAGAGAATCAACTAGACAGTCAGACTCAATCTAGATAAAAAATATATCAAAGAGTTTATATCTCGATCTCTCAATTTGATATATACTCAAGCAAATAGAAATCTGCGAGTCTTTATCAAATACTAGAGAGATAACTTGGATGGTAACAAAGACCAATATCCAAGTGTCAATCAATTTAAATCAAAAACCAAAAGGTCAGATATTCCAATTGATTGAACAACGCACAACTTGTGATATTTCAATTATATAAACAAATATAATGCGGAATAAAAATAACACAGACACCCGAATTTTGTTAACGAGGAAACCGCAAATGCAGAAAAACCCCGGGACCTAGTCCAGATTGAACACACACTGTATTAAGCCGCTACAGACACTATCCTACTCCAAACTAACTTCGGCCTAGACTTTAGTTGAACCCCAATCAATCTCACACTGATCCAAGGTACAATTATGCTCCTACGCCTCTGATCCCAGCAGGATGCTACGTACTTGATTCCCTTAGTTGATCTCACCCAAAACTAAGAATTGCTACGACCCAAAGTCGAAGACTTCAATAAACAAATCTGTATCACACAGAAAAATCATCAGTAATAGATAAATCCGTCTCCCATGAATATACCTATGAGTTTTGTTCCGTCTTTTGATAAATCAAGGTGAACAGGAACCAATTGATAAACCAGACTTATATTCCCGAAGAACAACCTAGTATTATCAATCACTTTACAATAATCTTAATCTATGCAGCGAAAAAAGATACTGTGGAATCACAAACGATGAGACGAAGTGTTTGTGATTACTTTTCTATCTTGCCTATCGGAGATATAAATCTCAAGCCAATTATTAAAATTGTACTCAAAACGATAGAAACAACAATATTAGATCACACAACTGCAAGAAAAGTAGTATCGGTCTGGCTTCACAATCCCAATGAAGTCTTTAAGTCGTTAACCTGGTTTAGAAGAAGAAACCAAAGGTTAAAGGAGAATCGACTCTAGCTTAGCACAACTAGTATCACACGTAAGGTGTGGGGATTAGGTTTCCCAGTTGCTAGAGTTCTCCCTTATATAATCTTTCAAATCAGGGTTTGCAATCAATGTTAGCTTGGTGACAAAGCATTCAATATTCCCCGTTAGATGAAAACCTGATCAGATTCAAGCTAATATTTCTCAACCGTTGGATCAAAAACTTAGCTTGTTACACACAAATGAAATGTCAAATTTTGGGTTTATGTAACCGTTCCCAAACATTAACATTTGTTGGTTCAACAATAGTTAACCAAATGGTTAGCCATATGATCACTTTCATATCCACCATATTCTTCTTCACCATAACTAGTCCAAATGACTCAAATGAACTAGTTAGAGAGTTTTTCAATTGCTTAGATCTTATGTAACTACACAAGACACAATCGAAGCAAAAACGGTTTGATGCACTCGAATCAGTTCATGAACTTTATAGCCACGGTTTGCAAAAGCATTCCTTAGTTTATATAAACATGAGTTCAAGAACAACCGATTTTAGATATAATCTACTCAAGTTCGCGGACTGGGTTCACGGACTTAAGCTCACGGAAGGAGTTCACAAACTCCAGCAGAAATTCTCGGGTCGAGAACTTCCGCCAGTTCGCGGACTTGGCTCACGCCACATTCCGTTTCTCTTGATCAACAAAGTTTGCAAACTTTGGTTCAAGGAATAAGGACTTATACATATATGTGTTTCCACAAAAATGCTTATATCCTACCAATGGTTATGTAATCTAAACTCTCATTTCAATCACTGAAACATTCTCAGAGGACGTTATATAGTCGTTATTCATAGACCATTTTTCGTCAGAGCAATTTCCAAAGTGATTGAAACATAACATGACATTCGTCACTAGGCAAAGATGAATTTGGCTAAAGTGAAAGCTTACCAACACATATTTCGAGAAATAGATAGGCGAAATTTTTGATGGTGGATTTTCAACAAAGGACAGAACCGTAAAATCATGATACTGCATGTTTCCGTGACTACATGAGAGAGACCCGCCTCTACATAGAAGAACGATTGGGAGGTTCTCCGTAGATTGAGAGCAACAACGCCTTCAGGACGTCGGTGACACTCACTGTTCCCTGACTATGTAGAGAGACCGTGTATAGATCCAGGCGAATCTCTGTAGATTGAGAGCAACAACGTCTTCAGGACTTCGGGAACTCGCTGTCTTCTGACTATACACCTTCAAAATGGGTATGATGCTTTAACTGGCTAATATCCCTTCTTTCTGCTGTGACATTTACCACTGAATTCCCAGAATAATCTATTATTGCTCCTATTCCATGGTCGAATCCACTGCCTGATCCCATGAAATGGCAATAACTATTTCTCCTATTCCATGGTCGAATCCACAGCCCGATCTCATGGAATGGAAATAACTATTGCTCCTATTCCATGGTCGAATCCACGACCTGATCCCATGGAATGGCAATAACTATTGCTCCTATTCCATGGTCGAATCCACGGCCTGATCCCATGGAATGGAAATAACAATTTCTCATATTCCATGGTCGAATCCACGGCCTGATCCCATGGAATGTCAATAAACAATTGTATCATCTCATTATTCCAATTTCATGATCGAATTCACAGCTAATCTCATGGAATGATAATAGATAATTTTATTACTCTGATTTCATGATCGAATCCACGGCCGATCTCATGAAATATTAATATTTAATTACTATGATTCTATGGTCGAATCCATGATCCCATGGAATGGTAATATTCGACTCTATTATTCCGAATTCATGGTCGAATACACGGCTGATCCTATGAATTGATAATAAACAACTACTCACTTTTATTACTCTGTTTCATGAATCATTCTCTACTGAATTTCATAAATTAGTAATAAATACTCAACAATCGGGCATCTGGATCGTCACCGAGTAAGCCCCACAAAAATGGTGCAAGTGTACTCGACAATGATGCACGACAGAGCACCCGGATGCACAAACGAGCATTTAAAAATATGGACAGATGAGGAATCCTACAGGAGAAAAATAACGAATAATAATAAAATAATAAGAGGCGCCCAGAGGCCGGGCCCACCGGCCGGCCGGCCGTGCCCTAGCCGTGGCCGGTCCAATGCCTCCTCCATTATTTTTACCTATTTTGTTATTTTCATGAACTCATGAAAACTCCTTGATTTTAGAAACTTTCCTTGTTTGAGCAAAACTCATGAATTCTCCATAACTTCATGGATTCGTGAAAAATAATATTATAAAATAGGGAAAGGTGTGCGGGACCGGGCAACCTAGCCGGCCGGCCATGCCCAAGCCGTGGCCGGTCCCACACCTTATAATCCCTAGATTTTTATAATTATTATTTCCCAATTTCATGAAACTCCTCCGTTTCAACGAAAACTCATGGATTCTCCATAATATCAAAATTTCATGAAAAATAATAATATAAAATTAGGAAAAGGTACGCGGGACTGAGCAACATAGCCGTCCGGCTGGCCATGCCCTAGTCGTGGCCGGTCCCACACCTTGCAATCCCTAGTCTTTTATAATTATTATTTTCCTCAATTCATGAAACTCCTTGGTTTGAGCAAAATTCATGATTCCTTCATATTTTCTCAAATTTTGCTCGAATCATGAAAACCCAAAAGCCAACATGGCCACACGACCGTCTAGCCTCTCACGACAATATTAAATGTTAAAATGTTCTTATTTTAATATTTACAAAATATTGATCAATTGAGCATACATGCTCATTCCAACAAAAATCAAGAATTTTAGTCAGGATGAAACTCTTCTGAAAATTCACAATGTTGCTCGAATGCACGTCAGGAAATACTGAAACTCCCAGTACGGAGACACGGACACCACGACAACACGTGCATTCCTTAATTACCGACCAGAGTCATCCCTAGGGTTTGCACAAAGCCGGTCCCACAGAGTTTCATAATTCTGACCTAATTTGCTCAATTGCTCATACTGGGCCCAAATTCTCTCCAGATTTGCTCAATCGAGCACCAGCTGGTCCCACACCCCTAAGGGCCGGTTTCATACCTTCTTGGCCGGTCCCTCACTCATGAATTAGGTTTTATTACCTACTTCTCAATCGAGTAACTATTTTTCAATAAATGATGAAACCGACATTTTATCATCATTCCTTCACCAACAGTCCAACTGAGGACCCTGGTGCGTGCTTAATCGAGCACTTGGGCATCACATGGATGTCCATAATCTCATGTGGTCGGTCCTTCCCTTACTCATGACCAATTTTCAGCAATTCGTCAATTGATGAAGGACTGATCAAAAATTAGGGCTTCGAACAAACGCTCCACGAATTACCATTCTGAGCAAGTTCAAACACTAAATTATACTGATCCAGCGATCAACATCTGAATTAATTATACAATGTTGGGTAATCTACCAATATTTTAATTAATATTTTATTGGATCACATCACCAAGTAAATAATTCGTCGAATTGAGCAATATTTGCTCAGTTGCTCGAATATTGATCCCATTATCAATATTCAGTAATTTATCAATAATTAAACGAATTGAGAAATACTTGCTCAGTTGCTCGACTATTGAACCCACTATCAATATTCAGTAATTTGTCATCGAATTGAGCAATACTCGCTCGGTTGCTCGAATAACCCACATATATTCAGTAACTCATCAGTATTCAACAACTCGTCGAATTTACAATATTTGCTCACACGAGCAATATTAACATATATTCATGAATCACTGGGAATTTGTCAAATGTGCTCGATTCAACAAAACCTAGACTCATTGTCTAATCAGTCAACAACTGACTAACTAAGACATGTTTGTCAGACAGACTCCACGATTCGTGAGACATCAATCACGTCAAAAATGGGGGGATATCACTTAGGGTTTTGGTCTGGCGGTCTACGACACGTGGATTCATCCACGACGATAAATGTGCGTGAGTCGTGCAAACAGTTGAAGGAGTTAACAAAGTAGTGGGTGCACGATCAGTCAAGTCTCCACACGACATGGAACTGACGTTAACACGATCTCCAACTTTCCCACTCTTTCACTCAAGAAACGGTCACACTTACAGGGATCAATGTGTTTACAACTATGACAATATAAATAAGTCTCTGAATCTATGAACAGAGGACATCATCAGTAATCGTTCATACAGAATTTCTAGAGTAACTATTCTCAAGAATCCATCAATCTACCAGAATTTATTCGAACTTACCTGTTCACCAATTATTGCAGAAACCTTCAACACATCCTCAGTCCTTGATCATCATTGATCCCACACAATTCTCAGCTTCCCTCCTACAGACCAGCCCATCTCCCTCTTTGTGACCGAATTGATTCTGGAACGACCATTGACTTGGTTTAGGCCGGAGTCCTACAGATTGATCTCTCGAATCTAAGCACTCCCTTTGCAGTGCATCTGTGTGAGGTTCAGAAATTTTCTCGGTCGAGGAGTCTCGACAACACGCTCGATTCTTCACTTTCCTAAAAAACCAGCAAACCGTTTTCCCCCATCTACAGATTGGCGACCACAGTGGGAGGTTAATCTCTTGGTTGCAATCTCACATTCTCACAAAATGGCTGGTCTTAGGTCTGGGTTGGTTACAAATGCAAACGACACTAGCACTAAAAACAATGATGGAATTCCAGAAACTGTTCCTGCTTCCAACAGTGGTGGTGACACTACTCCTCCTCACACCAATGTCGAAAATCATCCTCTCTTCGGCCGGCATTCTGAAGAGATCAGAGAAAATCCACATACTATTTCCGATCTCATGAAAGTCCAAGAAGTCCTTGCCAAGAATCAAACTGATATGGCTACTACTCAGAATGAGCTATGTAACTATCTCAAAACCCTCACTGACAAGATGTCAGACAAAACTAAGGAGAAGGGAAAAGGAAAGGAAACATCTCCAACTACGGATCCCTAAGTTATTCCAGTCCCTAACGATGATGAAGCCCGCAAAGCTGCAGAACCTGAACCTGCCGGTTTCATCACTCGTGAAGATCTGGAACGTTTTATGGAGAATCGGAGAAAAGGCCATACACTGTCGGTGCACCGTCATCAACTTCCGTATCCCGCTATCATGCAAATAATCCCTCTTCCAAAGAGCTAAACTTCTCAAAATTCACACTCTACAATCGAACGGGGAATGCTCGAGAACACGTTTCTTGATTCTTGGAAGCATTAGGAGAGCACGAACACAACCATGTTGTCCGTTTGAAGGAATTCTCAAAATCCCTGACGGGTCGAGCATATACTTGGTACAAAAACATTGCACCAGGAAGCATAGCCAATTGGGGAGAGATTATTAATGCTTTCTACAGGAAATACTTCTTCGTTTCTGAGCAAGTTACTCTTTCCGACTTCGGAAGGATGGCCCAGAAGAATACTGAAAATCCGAACGACTATGTGAAGAAATTCAGAATTCAAGCTTTGGATTTTCATGATCCTAATGTTACTAAACAACAACTGGTGGATTTATGCATTAACGGGATGATTCCAGTCTACAGAGCCTTGCTGGAAAATCTTCGTTTTCAGAATTTTTCGGAACTTCATTAAGCGGCCAAGCGATCGGAAACTACTGCTCCAGCCTTGCTAGAAAGAATCAAAACCGTCAAAGTCGAGGAGTCGGGCACTCGAAGCACCACCCCCAGACGTTTAATCAACAAACAATACAATGTGGAGGCTTCCACGAGTGTCTCCGAAGGGGGCAAAAAATAGGCTGACGCGCAGCAACATAAGAATACTCCTCCAACGTCTACGAAGGCACCAAAGAAAAACAACCAAACTCGAAACGCACGAACGCCGTCTCAACGTCAATAGAGTGATCAGGAAGCACCAGACTTTCCTTTTCCTATTGAAGTGGTGATCGGGTTGTTGGAAGTCTGGATTCAAGATGGTGCAATCAATCTGCCTCCTGTCAGAAGGGAGCCAACAGATGAGGAAGTGGAGAATCCGCGTTACTGTCATTTCCATAGATATGTCAGTCATCCGACCAGTGACTGTCGAAACTTGAAACATATATTCAAAGAAAAGGCCGATTCAGGAGAGCTGGGGACTGAAGGAGTGCACAAGAATCCTCTCTCAATCAGAACTTTTACAATCTCCGAACAGCCGGTCAAAGAAGCAGTCCAATCCCTAATTGAGCATGTATGTGAGTTACTGTACTTATCGAAAGCTCAAAGAAATGATATGTTTGCTGCATTGAACCACATTGTGTCTGGGAAACGATTAGACATTCAAGAGATACTCCCAGAACCTCCGGTAACAGACAAGGAGATGTACGACTGGGGACTTCTCACCACAGTTCACCTCAAGGGAAATGAATTCAAGCGAGCGTTGGTCGACGTTGGCACTGCTGTTAATATCATCCCTCTGAAGACTCTCAGAGACGCTGGCATCACCCGACAAGAAGCAAATTACGCTCCTGTCCCAATCAGATACCATGAAGCAAATTACATCATCCTCAAAATGAAAGTTGGAGAAACCTGGTCAGAAATAAAATTTCACATAATCCGAGAAGATCCAGGATATGACATGGTTCTGGGACGTACATGGATTCATGATGGAAAAGTTGTTGCGGTGTCTTCATCTTCAGTTGCACAATTCTCCGTTGAAGAAAGCTCTGACTCGGAAGATGATCAACCGTTCGAGCATTTGGGAAAAGTCGAAGCCTTGATGGAACTCACACAAAAACCTGGGGAGAACGCCCACGAATTCTTCAGAAGGTTTCGCGCTCAGACAAGTCTTATTCCCCCTAATGCATATGTATTACCAACTTTCAAATATGCTACCCTAGTCCGATGACTCAGTTCTGCTCAAAACCTAACTAACACAGTGGTTAATCTCACCTCAGCAATACTTCACCAAATGGTTAGACACAGAAACTCTCCAAATCCATCATCCCACTAACACGGTCATCGCTAGGATAATGACTGAGTTTCACAATCAATATCCTAAATATTATCCTTTACACGAGTGTCCACATGTGCCACAGAATTGGAAAGCTCCACCAACATGGAATCCCACTATACGAGGAATTACGAACCAACAGAAAATATTCAAAGCACGGGCAACCAAGCCTAAAAAATTTCATGAAGGAGATTTGGTTTTTAAGGCAACCAGACGCAATTGCATTCCACCAAGAGTTCTAACTGGGAAGGACCTTTCATGATTGCCAAGTCAGTTGCTGGAGGATACTACAAATTGGCTAGCATCAAGGGCAAGACAAGTATCCCAGTGATTCATGAGAATTGGCTCAAGATTTTTGACGCATGAAGCATTCAACATTGGGTGTTTTATGTCTAAGACAAACGCTCAAGACATCCGACGTTTGCACTTTAGGATTTTCTTTTACCTGTAATTTCGATTCCTCCAAAACGTTTGCAATACTTGCATCCAACATTTGAATTCAACAATTTATCAAAAGTTCTTTATTTAAGAAAATCTCTTTCAAACCCAAAATCCAAAAGAAAATCCTTAGTTACTCATAAATTCAAAACCAAAATAAAACCTCACATTTCAGAAGCTCAAAGTTCAAGAGATTTTGGAAAGAAACATAAATCGATTGAAAGGAGCAATTGATAATTTGTTCAACTGCATGGTAAACCTGACAAGAATCTTAGGAGCTCAAGTGGTGGAACGCTCATCTCTTGACACCACTGACGCTAGCCCTCAAGCCAACAGGTTCACCACTTATGAAAATCCGGTGGAATAGGAGGTCACACATTTGATCGAGAATATGTGTGAACTCCTGCATTTCTCCAGAGATCAGCGTACCAACACGTTTGCCGCACTCAACAAAATATCATCTGACGCACGAATAGTTCCGTCATATTCGGAGGTTGAACAAGTGTCCATGATATCTGAACTTTCAATCAACAACATCACCTTCACTGAGGAAGACCAGATGGCAGAAGAAGGACATAACCGAGCTCTGTTCGTAAGTGCTTCTATCAAAGATTATGAGTTTATGAGAGTTCTCATAGATACAGGTGCTTCTACAAACCTTGTTACTATGAAGACTCTCAAGGAGGCCCAAGTTCTGCAAAGCAAAATCGTCCATCATCCCATATTAATGACGAGTCTTGAAGGAAGCCAGAGTCACACATACGGGTATGTCTATGTCGATCTGAAAGTAGGGCCGATTCAATCCACTGTCAAGTTTCATGTGATCGAGAAAGACCCAGGTTATCACATGATACTCGGGAGACCATGGCTTCATAACAATAAGGTCGTTCCTTCAACGTACCATCAATGTATGAAGACTTTGTTCAACAACAAAATTGTCCGCATCCCAGCTCCGCTGTCTCCTTACGCTCCGGTTTATGATGCTGAATTACTGGAATCTCCAAAAAGCATCCCCGAACCTCCAAGCAAGATCTGCAGCGTTCCAATCCCAAGTTGGAAATCAATTGAGAGCACTGCCAAACCATCATCAGCGGATGCTAAATCTGTCAAATCGCCCACCACACCGCTCAAGCGTCGTCAAGGTCAAGGTACGGCTCACAAAAAGTCAAATTTCATTACTGATTATGATGCTGAGGGGAGAATCATTTATATCCGTCGAAAAGATTAGCAATTAACAGGGGAGGTCGATGAAAAGTCTCCCCGCCCCGAAGAATCATGCCATAGTGAGCAATCACTTGATGAAGAAATTCGAGATGCACCACGACAGCTGCAATATGGCACAGATTCCACAACTGACGACCTTAAGACTATCAACATTGGAACAAAGGAAAATCCAAGGCCAATTATAATCAATTATACTCTCTCATCTGAGGAATGAGAAGGATTGGTCAGCCTTTTGAAAGAGTATCAATATATCTTTGCCTAGACGTACGAAGAGATGCCTGGCCTAGATGATAAACTGGTCACTCATCATCTCCAGATCACTCCCGGTACCAAACATGTCAAGCAACCGCCTAGGCAATTCAGACACGAAGTTGAGGAACAAATCAAAGTGGATATCCAGAAACTACTGACAACAGGATTCATCAAACCCATTCAACATCCGACATGGCTGGCGAACGTTGTCCAAGTAAGGAAGAAGAATGGTCAAATCCGATGCTATGTAGATTTCAGGAACCTGAATAAATGTTTCCCGAAGGATGATTTTCCTTTACCCAACATTGATATGCTCGTCGATGCAACCAGTGGTCACGACATGTTCTCATTCATGGACGGTTACAGCGAATACAACCAAATCAAGATGTATGAACATGACGCTAACAATACTGCATTCCGAACTCCCATCAGAAACTTCCACTACACAGTAATGCCTTTCGGCTTGAAGAATGCAGGAGCCACTTATCAGCGAGCCATGACTGCAATATTCCATGACATGATGCACAAGCAAGTAGAAGACTACGTTGATGATGTGGTGGTGAAATAAAAGACTCGAGCATCCCACCTAGACATTCTGAGACAAGTCTTCGAGAGGTGCAGAGAATAAAAACTACAGATGAATCCTCTGAAGTGTGCTTTTGGCGTATCTTCTGGAAAGTTTCTCGGATTCCTAATCACCGCAGAAGGAATCAAGGTTGATCCAGACAAAGCGAAGGCCATCACTACCATGCTCCCTCCACGAACTGTTAAGGAACTCCAGAGTTTCATGGGCAAGGTAAACTACATTCGGCGTTTCATCCCTGGACTGGCTCAACTAATTGCTTCGTTCACTTCTCTACTGAAGAAGAGAGCCAGTTTTAAGTGGACGACCGTTCAACAGGAGGCGTTCCAGAAAATACAACAAATATTACTATCACCTGTTGTCATGAAATCTCCTGTGCAAGGACGACCATTAATACTTTACACAACCTCCAGTGATGTTGCTATCGGAGCACTCCTCGCTCAAGAAGATGAAGAAGGTATCGAACGCCCAATATACTACTTCAGTCGTACAATGATGGATGCTCAACTCCGATACCCAAAGGCTGAGAGAGAATGTCAAGCACTAGTCCACGCAATTCAGAGATTCATGCATTATCTCTTATCAAACAGAGTTATGTTGGTGGCCAAAGCTAATCCGATAAATTTTTTACTGTCGAAGCCTGCTTTGATTGGAAGACCAACAAAATGGCTACTTCAGATGTCATAGTTCGACATAGCGTGCGTCCCTCCGAAGGCGATCAAGTGACAAGCAGTTGCGGACTTACTTGCTGATTTCCCTGGAGAAGATATCACGATGTTACATGAAGAAGTGCCGGGTGAGTTTCCATAAATCTCAATCATTCAAGAAGAAACATGGCTATTATACTTTGATGAATCCGCCACTCCGAGCAATGATACTGGTGGATCAGACATTATGCTAGTGTCTCCATCCGGAGAAGTCCTCTCACATTCATTCAAGTTGGATTTCCACTACACCAACAATTCAGCAGAATATGAAGCTTTTCTCTTAGGGGTATCCTTGGCCAAGAAATGCAGGGGCGAAGCACTTGGAGATCAGAGGATACTCAAAATTGTTGGTCAATCAAATGAATGGCGTGTACTCTCTTAAAGAAGTGACACTCGCCCCATTCAGAGCCGAGGCACAACGATTATCAGCTCATTTTTCTGATGCAACAATCGTCCATACTGGTCGCACCAACAATAAACATGATGATTGTCTGGCGGCTCTAGCATCCAAACTGTAGTTTGAAGGGTCAGAGAAATCTATCACGGTACAGAGACGTTTTGTATCATCCACTTGGATTACCCAAGTCGAAGATGCCCAAACAAACGACTGGCGGGCGCCCATCATTCACGAATTGAGCAGTTCTCTTACAGACGGGAAAATCAGTCTCAAGGAGTTGAAGAACTTTTTTCTGCTGCATGGAGTCTTGTATTATCGCAATCCAGACGGATCCCTATCACGATGCCTTGGGGATGAAGAAGCAAACGAGCAACTCAAACGCATACATGAGGAAGTATGTGGGAAAACCATGGTGATCACACTTTACAGAAGACTTCAAATACTTGGGTACTATTGACCCTCCATGGAGACTCAGTCGAAAAAGTTGCAAGGGTCCTGTCCCAATTGTCAGACACCGCCTCATCACTTGGAGGTTCAAACACACCATCACACTGAGGACTGGAGAGAACCTTACATAAAATATCTTCGTGACAATGATCTTCCGTCAGAGAAGAAAGGTGCGATCAAACTCATCCAGAGAGTCAAACGTTTTGTCTACTTGGAAGGGACTTTGTGTCGCAAAAGCTTCGGTGGGAATCTCCTGAGATGCTTGGCCGAGCATGAAATCCCCACAATATTGAAAGAAATGCATGAAGGTGAACACCAAAGGAAGAAGAATTTTTTTTTCCAAATCCATGAGAGATATTACTGGCCAACCATGGAAGATGACGCAGCTGCCTACGTTCGGAAATGTCTTCAATGCCAAGTTCATGGTAACCTCATTCACACTCCTTGTCTTCCATTACATTCTGTGAGCAGTCCATGGCCCTTCTACAGCTGGGGACTGGATATCATCGGAAAGATCAATCCAGCATCTTCGAAGCAGCATGAATACATCATCACAACAACAGAGTACTTCACCAAATGGGTCGAGGCTATTCCTCTTCGAAGCACCACTGGAGTCACAATTGCAACTTTCATCAAAGAGTACATCATATGCAGATTCGGTGTTCCTAAACATATCATCACGGATAATAGAACTACTTTTGCATCTTGCAGAATTGCTCGAAGAATACAGAGTCAAACAGATTTTCTACACAACATACTATCCCCAAGGAAACGGACAAGCAGAGAGTACCAACAAAACCTTGATCCGGATTCCCAGTCGAACAGTTCATGAAAATCCACGAACCTGACATGAGGAATTGCCCATGGCTTTGTGGGCCTACCGAACCGCACCAAGAAGCTCAATCGGTACTTCACCGTACTCTCTCGTCTATGGCGTTGATGACATTCTCCCGGCTGAAATCAAGATTCCTTCTGCAAGAATCGCAGCGGCCAGTGGGATGAAGCCGAGGTTTCAGACTCAAGAATTGCTGAATTGGACATGCTCGATTCAAGAAGAGCCAAAGTGGAAAAATACGTGGAAACCTACAAACAAAGGGTTTCCAAGGCCTACAACAAACTGGTAAGACCTCAAACATTTCAAGTAGGAGATTTGGTTTTAAAAACAACAAAACATATCCAACAAGACATGTCCGCTCCTAAGTTCTCTCTGAATTGGGAAGGGCCTTATGTGATCATCAAGGCAGTATCCAACGGATATTACAAAATCTTAGTTGTTCATGGAGGAGTTGAGGGAAACATCATCAACGGCAAGTAGCTCAAGGCATATTACGCTTAAATGATCATCAAACAATTGCATGTTAATTTTTAAAATGTAATTTCTATTCCTTCAAAGAGTATGCATCATGCTCATTCAGTCGAAATTTAAAGTTTTCATGAATCTCACAAAAATTCTTCCAATCATGTGCTTTATTAAACAAGTCTCAATATCAAAACAAAATCTCTCCCAAAAATGCTCACTGAAAGCAAACTATCCAACAGAGGATAATCCTATAGAAAACCCTGTCAAGCTTCTTCCGAAAATTTTTGGTTTTCATTTTCAAGTCCTGAACCGCCTTCTCAACTCTTGCTGACTCCAAGGCAAGCATCTTCTCCTCCTCCAATATGGCAGTGGTCGCAGAAATCGCATCAGCAGCAGCCACCGCCTTGTGAACTTTGATCATCTCGAGCCTATGATGAAGCCAGCCTATGTTGAACTGTAGGGTTTCACAGTTCGAAATCATCTCTTCCCATTTGTGTAGTTCATGATTCTTGACATCTCTCACATGCATCCGGTTCATCTCCTCAATGATCGGTAACAATCCTGCAACTGTAGTCAGGAGGGTTGGCAGAAAACCTTTCCATACCTCGGTCATACCAATATGCCCGTACCTTCTCCAAATTTTGGTGTATAGGGGCGCGCGACACTAGGGAATGACGAATCACTACCAACCACTTCATTATTCGGGCAATTGTTGATCATGGGAGCCTCAAATAAGAGTCCAGCTGCTGGATACTCAGGGGCATGAACTCTAACCCCAGTCTTCACGGAGTCAGTAGAGTTCTCATCAACACGATCGCCGCTATCATCAGTCACAACCACGGATTTCCCGTTCTTCTTTTTTCTAGCATCGACAACAACACGAACATCAACCTGCGATGGAACGAAGGAGTATTTAAAATTTATTGACCATTAAGCATGGTAAAAACTTCAGTCGTGAACTTATGGAATTACTTACGGACGTTCCAGCATCAGCATGAGCCGACCTGTACCGGGAAGGAGCTCTAATAGTCCGTTTGGGTCTCAAGCTACAAGAGGACTGCTGATTCTTCTCATTATCTTGCGACAAATAGTTTTCTTTTGATCAATCATCCTGATTGAACAAAGACAATAGAAAATATGTAACTCACCGAGACGGATACTGCCACAACATCTTCAGCATGAGATTCACTTCTGGAAGAAACACTGCTTCTGGACATGGTGACGATATGTAGGATCGTGATCAAAATTTCTTATGATAATACACAAAGGCAGCAGAGGGACGACTGTTTAAATAAAACCCTAAAGTGTCGCAAGTCAAACGTGGATGCTTATCCTATAACGGGTAAACCAGTATGTTGCGGTTTCTACTGAAACCCTAAATCTCGAATCAGATGCATGACAGATGGGAGAAGCGTAACAATATTGGGGACTGACAGTTCGGGCATAGTCAACATTACGACTACGGATCGGTCGTCTAGCAGGCCACGTGTTTCCTGCACATCTTATGTGATTGCGTTCCGTGGGTAATTATTGCCTACGTGGACATTGGTCCAGCTACTGGAGATATGAGGAAGGTTCAAAAAGGAGATACTACAAGGAATTATGGTTCGAAAAATAATCTCTAATGAAACATTTCTACAGCCAAGTTGCTCAAATAACCAGAAAGTATCTACTTCGACGAAAAATAAATAATCTTAGAGGGATTCATGAGCAAGATTAATCGTTAGATTCGTCAGAGTCATCAGATCTGTCAGAATTATCAGATTCATCATCATCGTCTTTTGCGTAATCCTCTTCGAGTTCTTCATCAGAATCATTGTGATCTGTCAGAATTATCAGATTCATCATCATCGTCTTTTGCGGAATCCTCTTCGAGTTCTTCATCAGAATCATTGTTAGGGCTATTGACGAAGTCTGGATGAATATCAGGATCACTGTACATCATCTACCAATAATCTTCTTCTTCACGCTCAGCTTCAAGGTCGGCTTGAACCAGACTCTCGATCTCCCTAGTGCGCCGGTCTGGCTTGATTTTGCGCTCCGGTGGCACCCACATAGGTTCGTCTTCCGAAGCATCCGAGTCTGAAGCTACACCCTCAGAACGAGATTGAAGCTTCTCCTCAGCTGTTGATATCCGGCGCTGGATTCGGTCCTTTCGTTGTCGATGATCAGCTAACATGTCATCTTCAGCTTTCCTTTTCAAGAGTTTCTCATGAGTTACTCTACGGTTGTTAAGGGGTACGCCACGTTTCATTTCCACAGAATGGTCCATCTTGGCGCGAGATTCTGTTGTAGAAATCGTCATCTCTGGAACCTTGGAATCCTCGTATGAGGAACTGGAGGAATACTCATAATCATAGTCACTGCTACTACTACTGGAAGTCACCATTGTCTGGAACCAGAAGAACGGATTACAAATATGTTAATACCGAATTCATAGCCAAAATGGTAATTCTTAACTCTTACCTATTTACGATTTCACGAACTTAGTGATAACAACGTAAAACCTCAAAACTTGCTCGTTCTTTCAAACCTGCAAAGCCGAGCAAAAAACTTATCATTTAAAGTCGAACATTGGCTTTTCATGAAACTATGAATAATTCACATAACCTTCCATGTGAACATTCGCTGATTTTTACGTGTACATACACTATAAAATCATTAAACTCATACATACACTATGAATTCATCAACTCATAAATTGTTTTCTTTCAACAATTTTTCATGAATCAAAACTTGATTTCTATTTAATAAAACGTGAATAAGTCACGTACCTTTTTAAAAAAAAAAATCGTGAGCCTAATAACTCACGTAAATATTAAAAAAAAATTTTTTTTGCTTAATTGAGCGTTTATTTATGAAACGAGGGTCTTTACTATTTTGTAAAGGTCCACATATTCTAAATAAAATTTTGGAAGTTCATAAACAAATTTTATCATGAACTCCAGGTCTTTTTAAAAATTTCCTTTAACCCTAAGGATCATTATTTATTACTTTTTACGAACAAACCTACGTTTCTAAAAATATTTACAAAGTTCATACTTCGAAAACAAAATTGGAATTTCATGAAACCTAATAAACAAAACTTGTACTACTGCAACTAGACCATGTCTATTCAAAATTTTGTGTATCTCTTCCATATTAGGGATTTTTGCTCGTTTCCTAAACTAACGAAAAACGGGCATACATACGTTTTCTAAAAACAAATTCTTCATGAATCCTACGCATGCTCGCAACTCTGGAATTTTTTGTTTTTTGAAAAACTCATGAATCATAGAACGAACAAAAAAAAAAATTGCACTGACCTGTCGACCGGCCGGACGTTGATCGGCGCCGGTTCTCCGACAAACTTTTTCCTCCCTTGCTGAACTCGTGAAGGTGGTGAAGAGAAGAGGTACACGGCTAAAAAAAAAATAAAATATTAGGGTTACTTACCTTTTATACTATTTTTATTTCCAAAACCTAAAACACATGGGTTTCCTCTCTTGGGTTTTGGGCCCACGAACGCTAAACTGACCAAAACTGATCCTTCGAGCGTCCAAATCAGCGATGACTCACCTCTCCGTGCTCATGAGATGACACTCTATCTTGCTATCAGAGTCCTTATCTATGCATTTGCTCGTACATGACACCATTGGGGAAAATCGAGGATTCTGAAACTACCTTTGTACGACTGAGTTCAACCACCGATCTCGTCGACTGAAAATCACTATCTAATGCTTACTGCCGAACATGAATGTCCCTCACTAAGCAGGGGACTTAATGTTGATGGTGGATTTTCAACAAAGGACAGAACCGTAAAATCATGATACTGCATGTTTCTGAGTTGGCTTCAGGCATGTGACGATTCATATTTTACGAAGCCATGATGAATATGTTTCCTGAAAGGCCTCCACTAGCTGAGCGTTCAGTGCCATGCATTTCATCATGTCCTCTATGTAGAATAACGTAATTGGGCGGTTCTCCGTAAGATTGAGAGCAACAACGCCTTCAGGACGTCGGTGACACTCACTGTTCCCTGACTACATGGGAGAGACCCGTGATAAGCACGAAAGTGCGACACATTTTAACCCATAAATACATTAGCAAGGACTCATTATTTCTCTGCTAAATTTGTTTTAGTTGTTTTTTGAAGAATAAGCTCTTGTGGAGAATTGGCTCGATAAAAATGTTATTCGCAACCGGAGGACACATGTTATTCGGACTCTCATTTTTGGTGAAGGGACATCTCAATTACTAAGGGCATCTCAACGGATAAGGGGCACCTTCCTTACTATTTACACCCCATAAGGCAAGTGATAAAGGGACACCCGTACAGGATTAGGGGGAGGTCATCATCTCCGTTTGAATTTGGATTTTGACGGGAAGAATTTGCAGTGAAGTATCATATTTAGGGCTTGATTTTAAGACATGTTCGGGAAAGATTCAATAAGTGGATTCAGTTTTGATGGACCTGTTAACACTAAACAGATATGGTATGGACTTCAAAATTAACTGGGTTTGGTTAGATAATCGGCAGTGAAGTAAACAGTGTACACAAGAGTATCGGGTTTTCAATTCTGTTTTCCCGTGTTTATGGTGATAGCTATGATGGTGGGCGTGGGTATTGACTGAGTCCCTCTAACTGAACATGAACTCAGCATTTTGGGAGTGTGACGACATCAGCAGACGTTTGAAGAAGGAAATAAAATCTTCTCAGAGAAAGAATATTTCGTGGTGATTGATTGCAAAATATGAGAGATTCTGTTGAGATTAATTCTCGGTTTTGGATTGGTTCTAGTCTGTTAGGATGAAACAGGACTGGTAAGTCCTTTAAAGTCGATAAAACAGGGAGATGTATGTGGATTTCTTAAAACAGGGGTGAAGAAGAAATATCGGGATTTTATGGAAGTTACGGAGGAGGAGAAAATCTTTTGCTTGATTTTGTGTTATCCGTATTAATATTAAACAGGGAGAGAACGCGTGAAAAGGGAGAGATATCTTCCACCTCGGCAAAACAGGGAAAGAGTATTTTGGGAAGCTGCACGAGCTTGAGTGTCTACTGCACGTGTTGGAGGACTCAAGCGAACATTTGGAGCGTGAATAAGTTAAAAAAGGGAGAACATAATGGTTGCAGACGCGTAAGAAAGAAAGGAGTGGAAATAAAATCTCGTATCATGCAGTGAAGTAAAGAAAGAATATATGGAGTTACTACAAGGATTTTGTCGACCTGTTGAGTATAAATAGTGTGATGGGGAGCATAGAAGGGACGGAGAGATTGGGAGAGTTTCAGAGTATCAGAAAGTCGAGATAATCGAGTTGCAGAAGACCACCATTTCTGTTGCTGCTGCGAAGAACACGAAGAACAAAGACCACCAGAGATTGTCGTTCATGCTACAATGACAACGACATTCATACGAGGGTCGCAGAGTTACAGTAACAACAACAGTTCATCTTTATCGTTTTTTGTGACAGTGTTTGCAACAACTATAAACGTTGCAAACACCCGATTTTCATCATTTTCTCCATTTCATCTTTGTAAACACCCTTTGAGCAATAATAATGATTTTTGAGCGTGTTTCCAACATGATGATGAGCTAATTCTCTCACAACCAAGGTAATGAGGAAGCTATTTACGTATGAATAATTGGTAACTATTTTATTTTCTCTAATTTATAATTTATAATTCACTCAATCACTGCTTTTGCAGAGTTTTTAATTGTTTGCATAATTTTTTTCATTAGTTGTGATTCAATTAGATAGGTTATACTTTGTTTAGATAATCTATGCTTAGGGGATACAATTAATATTTGAGAATTTTCCTGATTATTTGTGAGTTAAGAAAATAAGGGGCTTAAAGATAATTAGAGTTTTGGGTTATTTAACATCATTCATTCATGTGTAATAGTGGAATCAGTGTCTTGGTTATTTTCTCATATCTTGAAATCAATTTTGAGTTAAGTTTTCTTTATTTTTAAGTTTTATTAAGTTTAGAATCTTTTGCTTTCACAAGCCTCAACAAACTTATTACTACAACAACTTTGAGATAACATCAACCCGCCTCTACATAGAAGAACGATTGGGCGCTTCTCCGTAGATTGAGAGCAACAACGCCTTCAGGAAGTCGGTGACACTCACTGTTCCCTGACTATGTAGAGAGACTGTGTATAGATCCAGGTGGTTCTCCGTAGATTGAGATCAACAACGTTTTCAAGACTTCGACAACTCGTTGTCTTCTGACTATACACCTTCGGAATGGGTATGACGCTTTAACTGGATAATATCCCTTCTGTAATAGATTAATTCTGCCGTGAAATTTACCACTGAATTCCCAGAATAATCTATTATTGTTCCTATTCCATGGTCGAATCCACGGCCTGATCCCATGGAATAGCAATAACTATTGCTCATATTCCATGGTCGAATCCACGGCCTGATCCCATGTAATGGCAATAAACAATTGTATCATCTCATTATTCCGATTTCATGATCGAATTCACGGCTAATAAACAATTGTATCATCTCCTATGAATTGATAATAAACAACTACTCACTTTTATTACTCTGTTTCATGAATCATTCTCTACTGAATTTCATAAATTAGTAATAAATACTCAACAATCGGGCATCTGAATCATCACCGAGTAAGCCCCACAAAAATGGTGCAAGTGTACTCGGCAATGATGCACGACTGAGCACCCGGATGCACAAACGAGCATTCAAAAATATGTACAGATGAGAAATCCTACATGAGAAAAGTAACAAATAATAAGAGGCGCCCAGAGGCCGGGCCCACCGGCCGGCCGGCGTACCCTAGTCGTGGCCTGTCCCATGCCTCTTCCATTATTTTTACCTATTTCGTTATTTTCATGAACTCATGAAAACTCCTTGATTTTAGCAACTTTCCTTGTTTGAACAAAACTCATGAATTCTCCATAACTTCATGGATTCGTGAAAAATAATATTATAAAATAGGAAAAGGTTTGCTGGATCGGGCAACCTAGCCGGCCGGCCATGCCCAAACCGTGGCCGGTCCCACACATTACAATCCCTAGCTTTTTATAATTATTATTTCCCAATTTCATGAAACTCCTCTGTTTCAACGAAAACTCATGGATTCTCCATAATATCACAATTTCATGAAAAATAATAACATAAAATTAGGGAAAGGTGTCCGGGACCAGGAAATATAGTCGGCCGGCCATGCCCTAGCCGTGGCTGGTCCCACACCTTGCAATCCCTAGTCCTTCATAATAATTATTTTCCTCAATTCATGAAACTCCTTGGTTTGAGCAAAATTCATGATTCCTTCATATTTTCTCAAATTTTGCTCGAATCATGAAAAACCAAAAGCCAACATGGTCACACGACCGGCTAGACTCTCACGGCAATATTAAATGTTAAAATGTCCTTATTTTAATATTTACAAAATATTGATCAATTGAGCATACATGCTAATTCCAACAAAAATCAAGAATTTTAGTCAGGATGAAACTCTTCTGAAAATTCACAATGTTGCTCGAATGCACGTCAGGAAATACTGAAACTCTCAATACGGAGACACGGACACCACGACAACACGTGAATGCCTTAATGATCGACTAGAGTCATCCCTAGGGCTTGCACAAATCCGGTCCCACAAAATTTCATAATTCTGACCTAATTTGCTCAATTGCTCATATTGGGCCCAAATTCTCTCCAGATTTGCTCAATCGAGCACCAGCTGGTCCCACACCCCTAAGGGCCGGTTTCATGCCTTCTTGGCTGGTCCCTCACTTCTCCATGAATTAGGTTTTATTACCTAATGCTCAATCGAGTAACTATTTTTCAATAAATGATGAAACCGGCATTTTATCATCATTCCTTCACCAACAGTCCAACTGAGGACCCTGGTGCGTGCTTACTCGAGCACTTGGGAATCACATGGATGTCCATAATCTCAGGTGGTCGGTCCTTCCCTTACTCATGACCAATTTTCAGCAATTCGTCAATTGAAGAAGGATTGATCAAAAATTAGGGTTTCGAACAAACGCTCCACGAATTACCATTCTGAGCAAGTTCAAACACTAAATTATATTGATCCAGCGATCAACATCTGAATTAATTATATAATGTTCGGTAATCTACAAATATTTTAATTAATATTTTATTGGATCACGTCACCAAGTAAATAATTCGTCGAATTGAGCAATACTTGCTCAGTTGCTCGAATATTGATCCCATTATCAATATTCAGTAATTTATCAATAATTCGTCGAATTGAGTAATACTTGCTCAGTTGCTCGAATATTGAGCCCACTATCAATATTCAGTAATTTGTCATCGAATTGAGCAATACTCGCTCAGTTGCTCGAATAACCCACATATATTCGGTAACTCGTCAATATTCAACAACTCGGCGAATTTACAATATTTGCTCACACGAGCAATATTAACATATATTCATGAATCACTGAGCATTTGTCAAATGTGCTCGATTCAACAAAACCTAGACTCATTGCCTCATCAGTCAACAACTGACTAACTAAGACACGTTTGTCATACAGACTCCACGATTCTTGAGACATCAATCACGTCACAAATGGGGGGATATCACTTAGGGTTTTGGTTTGGCGGTCTACGGCACGTGGATTCATCCACGACGAGAAATGTGCGTGAGTCGTGCAAACGGTTGAAGGAGTTATCAAAGTAGTGGATGCACGATCAGTCAAGTCTCCACACGACATGGAACTGACGTTAACACGATCTCCTACTTTCCCACTCTTTCACTCAAGAAACCGTCACACTTACAGGGATCAATGTGTTCACAACTCTGACAATATAAATAAGTCTCTGAATCTATGAACAGAGGACATCATCAGTAATCGTTCATACAGAATTTCTCGAGTAACTATTCTCAAGAATTCATCAATCTACCAGAATTTATTCGAACTTATCAGTTCACCAATTATTGCAGAAACCTTCAACACAACCACAGTCCTTGATCATCATTGATCCCACACAATTCTCAACTTTCCTCCTACAGACCAACCCATCTCCCTCTTTGTGACTGAATTGATTCTGGGACGACCATTGACTTGGTTTAGGCCGGAGTCCTACAGATTGATCTCTCGAATCTAAGCACTCCCTTTGCAGTGCATCTGTATGAGGTTCAGCATTTTGCTCGGTCGAGGAGTCTCGACAACACGCCTGATTCTTCACTTTCCTAAAAAACCAACAAACCGTTTTCCCCATCTACAGAGATAAACTCGGCTCGAAATAGCAAATGTGCATAATGAAAGTATATATATCAACACGACTTTTGTCTCACGAATAGGAGATAGAGTAAATAGACTTTTGAGTGACAAATAAGTTCAAGTCTCCATATACCTTTTAGTCGATGAAGTTCTACCAGTTCCTTGAGTAGTCCTTCGTCTTGTATGATGATTGCCATGGAGTCTTGAGCTCACCTACACTTTCTATCATAATCCGAGACCTTTAGCTATAATAGGCTAGAAACCAAGACTTATAGTTTTGATCACTAACATTGACAAACATGCTTGAGATAGCAACGCATGTGAGTTCGACCGAGCAATGCTCTAACAATCTCCCCCTTTGTCAATTTTAGTGGCAAAACTATTAATACATATGGAATACAAAAAATAAATTAACTTTTGTAGCTCCTATTCCACATGTCTAATCTTCAACATTACTCGAAATCTTCGTCACTTCCAAGTACTCCAATGATCCCAAAGTTGTAAGTTTAGCATCATCGTTGTTGAAAATCCGTAGTTATAACAACAAGAAAACAATAGTTCTCAATCATTGTTATACAGTATCATAAGATCATTACACAACGTCAAAGTCCAATTGTATCACAACTTCAACAACAATACTATGGTGACATGTATCACTCCCTCTTAGTCAATACTTCATCTCACATGGAATCCGCTCCCCCTTACATAATGATCCGAAAACCATATGTATTTGTAGTGTGAACTACATATTAATTCTCCCCCTTTTTGTCAATAAAATTGGCAAAGGTACAAGAATGGGATCCTAATGAAATTTCCGAAAGAGACATTTCTTGACCAAAAGAAAGCAAAAGCATATCATCTTATTTAGATGCAATCATAAAGCCGAAGATAAATGCATTCATCAAGGAGTTTGTAAAGATACAAGATAAACCCTATAATATTCCACAGCCGCACTCCCCACAAAGATTTGGCAATTAAGCGCAAGTTCAAAAAGAACTCTCCCCCATTAAATGTCATTCCCGAAAGAAAACAAGAGCGACCTTAATTTCGAAAGAAAAGAAGGATTTCTTTGGACATAAAAAATCACATACGAGTATGAATTTGAATCCAAAATAATCAATTAAATTAACCACAAGAGAACCCATGATTAATTTAATCGAAATGCTCAACATAAGTGAACTTATGGAGACTCAAAAATATAATTAGATTAATCACAAGAGAACCCATAATTAATCTAATCGAAATACACAACCAAACTAATAACAAAAGTAATCAATTTAATTGGTCATGCTCGACATAAGAAAACTTACGAAGCAACAACTAAATAACCAAACAAGATGATTAATTTAGTTGAAAATGCTCGACATAAAGTACCTCACGGAACAACAACATAGCTAATAAAAAAAAATCAACTTGGTTGTTTAATGCTCAACATAAGACACTTTACGGAGCCTCACAGTAATACATAAAATATGGATCAGGGAAGATCAATTACTGCGGAATACACAAGGATTCATTCTATTTTCCATCATTATTCGCACAATGACATATAATAGACATAATCCTTGGAAACAAAAGATTTTAACCTATCTTCCATAAACAATTGACAATATAGGCTTAACTTTTGTATTTGTCAAAAGTCCATTCATTCTTTTATCAATACATGCATATCGACATACGAAAGACTTTACTTTTGACAAGATATGGGACAGTCAAAGTTCACGGACGTAAACACACAAATCCCATAACAATATTGCAATATATAACACCATAAAGATTAATACTGCAAAAAATCATCTTCCAAACAAATTTAGAATTTAATCCAATAAATCGAAAAACATGAAGATGAAAACGTTGGACATAGCTATGTGTAATCACAATAATGGCTATTCCAAACTCTAGTTATTCTTCTAAAAAAACAGTAAAATAGAATATTTACTAGGTAAATAAAGTCCTATAGAGAACATGATCTGAAAAACACTAGATCCGGTTAGCAATCAGAGATTGAACATGGACGAGCTCATCAGTTGCTTTCTTCAGTTCGTTTTTCAAAAACTCAAGATTCCTTGTTGCGATTCCGAGTTGTTCACTACGACTTCAAAATCTTGAAGTAGATTTCCTACCAGTTGTGATGATATCTGAAATGGTAGTTTATTTTCATGATCAATGGCGTGAAGGCATATTATGAAAACAGGATTCTCATGAAACTCGATAGTCTTCCCCTCCTTGACTTCATCATCTTCGTTTCCTCCATTCATTGTGCACACCAAAAATTGGTAGAAACCTTTGACCTTTCAGAACAGTGTAACAAGGGATGACACCCAAGTATATAAATAAGTTCCATGGAAAACCCTAAGAGAACTTGCACACATTCGTGTGGGCCAGGAGTTCGTGCAATGGTTGTGACGGCCTTAAGATGTGACCAAAGGAAGGAGAATGAAGTTCGAGTGTCAAGACAAATAGTTGAGAACCAACTATTTGGAAGAAGTACACGCAAATAGGAAATTTTCTCAAGGATGAAGGACCATGATTATCTACAAGAGAAAAACTGGAGCGAAGCTCAACAGGTTTTAAAGATCAACAACAAGAAAGGAAGAGAATACATACAACCTTGACATCACTTCTCAAGAAACACTTCTTGAGAACAATGAGCATCCTTCTTAAATTAAAAGAGGGATGTTGTAGTGAGCATTCATGGTGTATTAAGATGAGCATTTTTCTCATCAATTTTGACTTCTTATTTTTCTCCTTCAGAAGGATTTAGAGACAAATCACATGACAAAGTTGAAGGAGTTTTACTAAGAGATGAACTAGGAGTACCTGAATCAATCGCTTTCCATGTTTTTTTGATTCCCCGTTTGAGCCTGTTTATGCTCATCTTAAGTTATGAGACTCGATTATTGATATGTAAGCAATCTGGGGCTGAACTCTTGGATTTGCGGCCTTCTTCAGGGAGTGACAAGAAACTTGACCTTTCTTTCTTTCTCCTATGTCTTTTTCTCTTTTTAGAGTTATTTAAGAAGCCAATTACTCTTCTGCCGTTCTTCCTTCTACCACTTTTCGTTTCAAAGGCACGATTAAGAAAAGACTTATCATAGTAGTTTTCTTGATTGACGAAAGTGCCTTTTACTCCAACAATGTGAGAGACAGGTTTGATAACTTCTTTAGACATCATGCAAGCATGTTGTGAAGTTTTTCATTCCTTAAACGAAAATGACATCTTTGCTCAGAATGTCCTTTATTTCCACAGTAATAGAAGTTAAAGGAATTATTCTTAACCGTTCTCGTGTGAGTAGATTTGGAAGAGGTAGAATCCTTGTTTCTAGCCATATTACCAGCTGCGAAAGTTTTTTCACATGAAGAATTATCAACAACTTTAACAAAATTGATCTTACTAGTTTTTGGAACGTCTATTCCTTTATAGCCCAGACCACGTGTATCACGATGTTCTTTACATGCTCCAATCATAGAAGACAATTTTGTAGATCTAGAATTGAATCTTCTCAGACTCCCTTCCAGTGATTTCACTTTATCAAGAACAGGTGCAAGGTCAGTCTCCAAGGATTTTTCTTTGGCAAGATGACTGAGTTCTTTGTCATAAAAACATTTTTGTTGAGAGTCATATCTTGCTTCAGCTTCTGCAAGTCTTTCTTTCCACACAAAGAGATTTCGGAGAAGATTATCACATTCAAACCTTTTTGTGCGAACATCTTCCTCATGATATTTAACGATAGATTTTAGGAGATTATATCCACCATCATATCCTTTAAAGAGTTTTATCAATTTTCTGTTTTCTTGACAAAGAGGAGTCATGTACTTACTCAAGCAAGTTGTTGACTTATTTTCTTTCAAAGCATGGTCAAACAACTTGATATATTGAGAGACTTCCTCATCGATACTTTGTCCTTCTTCTGATGTCATCTGACAGTTCATCCAACTTCTCATCAAGATATTTTTCCCAGTCGAATGCAGGTTCAGTCAAGGAACCGGAGATAGAGTTTTTCTCAGAAGTTTCAAGACTTTGAAGCTCACCCGAGAGTCTCCGAACTGATGTTGTGTCATTAGAGATAGTTTTCTTGCCCATAGAGTCAGATCGCTACAAACACAGACTTTTGAGGTCTTGAACGTGTTTGCCTGCTCTGATACCAATTGAAAAAGCGGGGGTACAACAACCACACCCAATATTTCGCTTAGCAATATGTATGGACAAACTCCAATATACTTTCTAGAGAATCAACTAGACAGTCAGACTCAATCTAGATAAAAAGTATATCAAAGAGTTTATATCTCAATCTCTCGATTTGATATATACTCAAGCAAATAGAAATCTGCGAGTCTTTATCAAATACTAGAGAGATAACTTGGATGGTACCAAAGACCAATATCCAAGTGTCAATCAATTTAAATCAACAACCAAAAGGTCGGATATTCTAATTGATTGAACAACGCACAACCTGTGATATTTCAATTATATAAACAAATATAATGCGGAATAGAAATAACACAGACACCCGAATTTTGTTAACGAGGAAACCGAAAATGCAGAAAAACCCCGGGACCTAGTCCAGATTGAACACACATTGTATTAAGCCGCTACAGACACTAGCCTACTCCAAACTAACTTCGGTCTGGATTGTAGTTGAACCCCAATCAATCTCACACTGATCCAAGGTACACTTATGCTCCTACGCCTATGATCCCAGCAGGATGCTACGTACTTGATTCCCTTAGCTGATCTCACCCACAACTAAGAGTTGTTACGACCCAAAGTCGAAGACTTTAATAAACAAATCTGTATCACACAGAAAAGTCTGCGGTGATAGATAAATCCGTCTCCCACGAATATACATATGAGTTTTGCTCCATATTTTGATAAATCAAGGTGAACATGAACCAATTGATAAACCGTACTTATATTCCCGAAGAACAACCTAGTATTATCAATCATCTCACAATAATCTTAATCAACGCAGCGAAAAAAGATACTGTGGAATCACAAACGATGAGAAGAAGTGTTTGTGATTATTTTTCTATCTTGCCTATCGGAGATATAAATCTCAAACCAATTATTACAATTGTACTCAAAAAGATAGAAACAACAAGATCAGATCACACAACTACAAGAAAATTAGTATCGGTCTGGCTTCACAATCCCAATGAAGTCTTTAAGTCGTTACTGGTTTAGAAGATGAAACCAAAGGTTAAAGGAGAATCGACTCTAGCTTAGCACAACTAGTATCACACGTAAGGCGTGGGGATTAGGTTTCCCAGTTGCTAGAGTTCTCCCTTATATAGTCTTTCAAATCAGGGTTTGCGATCGATATTAGCTTGGTAACAAAGCATTCAATATTCACCGTTAGATGAAAACCTGATTAGATTCAAGCTAATATTTCTCAACCGTTGGATCGAAAACTTAGCTTTTTGCACACAAATGAAATGTCCAATTTTGGGTTTATGTAACCGTTCCCAAACATTAACATTTGTTGGTTCAACAATAGTTAACCAAATGGTTATCCATATGATCACTTTCATATCCACCATATTCTTCTTCACCATAACTAGTCCAGATGACTCAAATGAACTAGTTAGAGAGTTGTTCAATTGCTTAGATCTTATGTAACTACATAAGACACAATCGAAGCAAAAACGGTTTGATTCACTCGAATCTGTTCATGAACTTTATAGCCACGGCTTGCAAAAGCATTCCTTAGTTTATATAAACATGAGTTCAAGAACACTGGTTTGGGATTGATGTGGAAACATGGCCAATGTTTCCACGCCACATTTGGGTCTAACACCGATGTGCCAAAGTCTAGTGGCCATGGCTACGCCAGGCGCTACTTCGTGTCCCTGGCATGTGCTAACTATGCCAGCCACGTCGCCATGCCGCACGTGCTAAATAGAGTTGCGATGTGCCAAACCCTAATTTGGATAAAAGTTGCCATGCCAACTGAGTCCAGTGACTCTCCTAAGGCCTCAATATTAACTTAGTAATAGGGCCAATGTTGCCAGAAGCCATATTTGGGTCTAACACAAATATGCCAAAACAGCTGCCACGGCTACGCCACTGGCATGCCGCTATGCCATGGCTCTGCCAGGCGCCACTATGTCAATGGCGCCACTTCGCTATACAACAAGATGCGGCCATTATCAATGGCCATCCTTCCTCATGAGATGCAATCTCAGCCATCCAAGTTCGCCACCGAACTGACAGATTTGTGGCAAGTTTCAGACGACCAGCTGCCTAAATCTAGTGGCCATGGCTACACCAGGCGCCACTTGCATCACCGTGCCACTGGCATGCACGAGCCATGCCAGCCATGCCACTGGCGTACACCAAAGCACAACCGCGCCATTATCAGGCGCCAACGCAAGGTAGCCATAATCAACGACTACCCTCCTTCATGAGATGCGATCTCAGCCATCGAAGTTCACCACTGAACTAACAAACCTGTGGCAAGTTTTAGGCGACCAACCAAAACGAGCCTAATAGCATTACATGTTATTTTCCTGCGATAAGTCCCTTGACTTTGACTTGCCACACGTAGCAAGGTGCTATATGTTTTCCACGAAAACACTCGAGACATCAAACATGTCACAAACTGGGGGATGCTCATCAGGGTATTGGTCTGGCGGTTTACAGCGTGGGGCGTGCAATGCGCCCGTTACAAGAAAGTGTCATGAAGCAGGGAAATTAGTGGTGTAAAAAGTAATGGTGCAAACGAATTCACTTCCTTCATCATGGAAGCATAATGAATGACAGTTACACGTTACTCTATTCTTCCACCACTCAATCGTTTCCACTTCCTACGAGACCAGTGTACGTTTCAATATGACTTGTATAAATAGGCTTCACCTATTTTCACCAAAACAACAAGTTCTGGGTCGGAAACAATACAATATCTAGAAATCACCTGGTAGCTTTCCATTCTACTAGCCAGTTCTACTTTCAGATACAAGTCATAAACAACCACACCTTCATAATCAACTATTCCGGTCTCAATACTCTCTTCGCTTCCCAACCCTTCTCCTTCAATTTGTGACCGAAACAAGCCTGGAACGACCATTTCTTGGTTTAGGCCAGGATTGTACAAATTGATCTCTCAAATCAAAAGTACCCACACACCCGATATTACCAAAATCAGCAGAAACAATTTTTACCCACAAACAATTGACGACTACAGTGGGAGATTAATCTCTCGGTTGCAAATTCAACTCTCAATTCCATCATCCTACCAGTAAAATGCAATGCTTCCAAGCGCATCGTCCAAGAAAAGATGGATTCAGGAAAATTATGTGTGGGGATTAGAGATTCTCCTCCTTACCGTGGATCGACATAAAGATGTTCCACAGACAATATGGAATGACTGGGGACTTCTCGCGGCAAGGAGGGCGTCACATAAAGACTCGGACTTACACCCTGACCCTAAGGTGAGTAAGTTTTGTCAGACAATGTTTACACGATCTATTGTTTGGGTTTTCACATTTGCAATGGAAGTCGGTAACCCAATTGATCGCAGTCGTATGCGTCAAAAATAATTCACTTTCTTACTCAACAAAATATAAATGAAGTACAAGGTAAGGAAGAGTTCGTTTCCACAGAGAGGCAATTATTGTTATAAAAATTCTAGTTTCTTAGTAACCAATGGGGGGATTTTTGTTTTATCAAAATAAACAAAGCAATAAAGTAATGAAAATAGTTGAAAATAATCAATAGAGAGAGATATTGGTCAAGGAGTTCATCTTCTATCTTAAACAAGTGCTTGCATTCATGATTAGAATTACAATTTAATCTCTTCGTCATCAAAAGCCTAGAGTATCAAGAGAGCAAGATATTCCATTAATTTCCTAAGTTCATCAACACACACATTAGAGCTGCGTATGTGAATTCTACCTAAAGAACAACCTAACGCCCTGCGCTAATTAAGTTCAATTCCTATGAGCTTTAAGTTTTGGAAATATGCTAATCAATGCAATTGTCATACATTGCGCATGACAATTCAGACAATGGTCAAACTCTACATATGATCACAAGAGTGTATCACTACAAACCGTGATCATATCATGCTACTTGTATTCGGGATTATCGCTCGATGACAAACCCTAAAATAGCTATGGACAAGGATGCAGGTTCAATTAATTGGCCACTTAACTAAACAAACACCTAAATCCTATCACAATACATCAATCATGTGATTATAAAAACAGTAGAAGTTTGAACGACAATCAAGAGAGAAAACTAACGCATTAATCAAGCACAGGTTGTAGATAAAGGACTACATCCTTAACCAATAATATAAGATTTAGCTACTCATATCTATGGAGTTCATCACAAATATATTAATTGAATAAGAAGATGAACATAAGCAAACCCTAGTAGAATAGCCACTCTCCTCCAAAGCTCCAAGTAGACTACGTCTGCTCCAAGTTGTAAAAGTCTTTCTTTTATATTCCTTTGCTTTCCAAAATTAGGTTTAGTCTTCAAAGTCTATGAGATGAAAATCCACCAAGCCCATATGTGAGAAAAACCCATGTAGAAAATATGCCCCAAAAATACATCACCGGAAAATTGGTGTCATGCCGGAAGTTGCCCGGGCTCCGGCTAGAAAATCACTACCGGTCACATGAAGTCTGCCGCCGGTCACCTGAGCCAACTGGGTCAACTCAGTTGTGTCAAATCACTCTAGTCATATCTGAGTCATAGTCTAACTCAGCTGAGTCAGTACTAGTCATCTGACTTGGCTCTAGGCCAAAGCCATTTTGCAAAGGCCAACACCTGTGATGCGCCAAGATGGTGCTGCACTCCAGCACAAGCAACCACAACTGCCTAGCCTGCAATCCATCGTTGCTGCTACAATTCCTTCTCAACATTGCCTGCAAGTCAGGTTCAACAGCATATCATCACCATCATTAGCTCCTTCCTCTACACAGCACCATTACTATCAGCTCCATTTGCTATGTTTCAGGCAACGAAACAATACCAGAACCATCACCATCTCTGCCTCCAGCCACAACAAACCCATTTCTCATACACCAACTCAGTAATTCTGTAGCTTCATCTTACAGGCCCATAGTGTCTATTCATCCTGTAACAGCAACATCTTCATCTCAGCAGCAACAAATCTGCACTCAACCATTTGCTGCTCAATTCTGAGTGCAACTGCAACTGTAACTCCAAGCCATACATTACCTGCAATCCTCTTGCAACACACAATTTCAAACTCAGCCATCACCAATGCACTGTCCTAGCTTCAGTTCATTGTTACAACTCAAACAAACCCATAATTGCAACCACCATTTCAAATCATCACAACCCATTCTACCTTGTCTCAGCTCATTCTTTTGTAGCTTCAATTCATTCTAGTCCTCCAGCTGACAGTTCCAGCACCATTGCAACCTCAGTACCACCATCAGTTCCATGGCAACCTGCAATTTCATATCAGCACCATTCAAGTCCATTGCGCAGTCGCAACTATTCTGCAATTCACCAACACTGTCTCAGCTAACTGAACTTGCTCCATTCTCATCTCCATGAATATCAATTTCTTCCCTGAGTTCGTCCTTGTTCTCGCTGTATTCCAATTCCCACAACAACCCATTCCAACTCTTCAACATCACCAGTTACTCAGCACCAGCATCACTTCAATTCCATCTGACCAGCTGCAACAAACCCCAATTCCAACAGCAGCAACCTGTAGCTTATTCTGCTCTTGCATTAGCTTTCTTTGCATCAACAACCAACATCAGCTGCCACTTCCTGCAATCTTGAACTCAAGGAGCAACCACATTTCACCAGCTTTCTTCTCCAGTAGTCGCCAAACCCATCCTTAATTCATCATCATAATCTTCTTTAACTGCAACAACAACCACCAGATTCAAATTCTTCTCATCAAGCCTCAAACTGAGCTTCATCACCATCAATAATAACAGCAGCGACCCATCCTCGGCAACACAGTGTATTCGATCTTGAGATAAACCCATCTCAGATAACCCATCAAAAACCCACTCTGCTACTGCAATTTCTGGATCAAACCCCAATCTTCAGTTCATCTCACCTGACTCCATCCATGGCTTTAATTTCAGATTCTGTAGCAACCCGTTATCTCAGATCCCATTTATCATCACTGATTCAGACGAACAGCAAACCCAAATTTCAGTTCAAACCCTAATTTTCTGATCTCAATTGATTCCCCATCAGCACAAACTTGATTCACAGTGAAACCTATGTCTTAATTCTTCTTGTTCTTCGAATTCGTGATCAAATCGACTTCAACCCATCAGACATCGGCTCCACTTACCCGTTTCTCTCTGTTTGATTCCGACCATTTAATGGCGCAGCTATTTTCAATCTGTTTTCTCTGGATTTCAGGTGAATGGTAATGAAAGAAGAAACTCTCGACTAAGGTTTTGTATAGATGTATAGGATAGGATCCAGACACCCTACACCATTGGATAAGGGCCACCTTAAATTACTTGGCTTGTCAGTTCCAGATAACGGACACTCCATTCGCTTTCTTGCACCACTGTCAGTCGTGAGAAAATGACAATTCATTCTTCGCTTCCTCAAATTCTTCCACCAGCAGCAGCCGCCTCTTACATCTCAAATTCACTTCTTCTCTTTAATTTCTTTTCATCAATTGTTGTTGATGATAAGAATATTTCTTATGCTTCTTTACCTCCATCAATTGTTAAATCTCCAAAGTTAGAATTGAAACCTCTTCCAGGTCACTTAAAGTACTTGTACTTGGGTGACAACGAAGACTTACTTGTGATTGTTTCTAATGAGGCTAGTGAATTACAGGAGCAAAAACTTCTAAGGGTGCTAAGGACGTACAAGACGGCCATAGGATGGACAATTGCCGATATCAAGGGTATAAGCCCTGCCGTTTGTATGCACATGATCCGATTGGAAGACGATGCAAATCCTACAAGGAAAGCGCAACGTCGTTTGAACCCTCCCATGATGGAAGTTGTGAAAAAGGAGATACTCAAGCTTTTGGATGTGGGTGTTATCTACCTCATATCCGATAGCAAGTGGGTAAGCCCGGTACAAGTGTTCCCAAAGAAATCAGGTGTGACTGTGGTGGAGAATGATAAGAACGAACTTGTACCAACTCGTGTACAAACCAGTTGGAGGGTTTGTATTGATTATAGAAAATTGAATGCCACCACTAGGAAGGATCACTTTCCATTACCATTTATTGATCAAATACTTTAACGTTTAGCTGTACACTCTTACTATTGCTTCCTTGATGGCTATCCAGGTTACAATCAGATTGTGATAGCACCGGAGGATCAAGAGAAAACCACTTTCACTTGTCCTTTCGGTACTTTTGCTTATAGAAGGATGCCTTTTGGCTTGCAATGCTCCAGCTACCTTTCAAAGGTGTATGGTACGTATTTTTTCAGAATATGTTGAAAACATAATCGAAGTGTTTATGGATTGTAGATGGTGGATTTTCAATAAAGGGCAAAACCGTAAAATCATGAGGCATGTTTTTGACACGGCTTTCAGACATGCAACAATTCATATTTTACGAAGCCATGATGAATATGTTTCCGAAAAGCCTCCACTAGCTGAGCGTTCGATCCCTGGCATTTCATCGTGCCCTCTATGCAGAATAACGCATTTGGGCGGTTCTCCGTAGATTGAGAACTTAACGCCTTCAGGACGTCGGTGATACTCACTGTTCCCTGACTGCAGGAGAGAGACCCACCTACAAATAGAAGAATAGTTGGGCGGCGGACGCCTTCAGGACGTCGGTGACACTCACCGTTCCCCGATTATGTGGAGAGAGTGCATAGATTCAGGTGGTTCTCCGTAGATTGAGAACACTAAACGCCTTCAGGTCGTAAACAACATCGTGACTCCCTGACTATGCACCCTTCAGAATAGATGTGACGCTTTAATTGGCTAATATCTTTTCTGAAATAGATTAACTCTGTCGTGACATTCACTACTGAATTCCCAGAATAATCTATTATTGCTCCTATTCCATGGTCGAATCCACGCCCTGATCCCATGGAATGGCAATAACAATTGCTCATATTCCATGGTCGAATCCACGGCCTGATCCCATGGAATGGAAATAACAATTGCTCCTATTCCATGGTCGAATACACGGCCTGATCCCATGGAATGGCAATAAAAATTGCTCCTATTCCATGATAGAATCCCCGGCCTGATCCCATGGATATGGAAATAACATTGCTCCTATTCCATGGTCGAATCCACGGCCTGATCCCATGGAATGGCAATAACAACTGCTATGATTTTATGATCGAATCCACGGCTTGATCTCATAGAATGACAATAAAACACAATTGTATTATCTCATTACTCCGATTTCATGATCGAATCCACTGGTCTCATGAAATGGTAATAGATAAATCTTAATTACTCCGATTCTATGGTCGAATCCACGATCCCATGGGATGGTAATGCTTGTTTTATTATTCTGAATTCGTAGTCGAATCCACAGCTGATCCTATGAATTAATAATGAACATCTATTCACTTTTATTACTTAGTTTCATGAATTATTCTCCACTGAATCTCATAAATTGGTAATAAATACTCAACAACTGAGTATCTGGACCATCACTGAGTAAGCCCCACAAAAAATGGTGCAAGTGTACTCGAAAATGATGCATGATTGAGCACCCAGATGCACGAACGAGCATCCAAAAATGTGAAACAATGGGGAATCCTTCACAAAACAGAGAAAATATTAAATAATAATAAAATAATGGGAGGAGCTCATGGTGGGCCCACCGGCCGGTCGACCGCCCGTGCCCTAGCCATGGTCGGTCCGTGCCTCTCCCATTATTTTCCTTATTTTTTGTTATTTCGTGAACTCACGAAAACTCCTTGATTTTAGCAACTTTCCTTATTTTTGCAAAACTCGTGAATTCTCCATAACTTGGTGGATTCTCGAAATAATATTATAAAATAAGGAGAGGTGTGCGGGACCGGGCATCCCAGCCGGTCGGTCATGCCCAAGTTGTGGCCGGTCCCACACCTCGCAAATCCTTAGCTTTTATAATTAGTATTCCTAATCTCACGAAACTCCTCTGTTTCAACAAAAGCTCATGGATTCTCCATATCTTCAAGGATTCTCCATAACTTGGTGGATTCACGAAAAATAATACTATAAAATAGGGAAAGGTGTGCGGGACCGGGCAACATGGCCGGCCGGACATGCCCTATCCGTGGTCGGTCCCACACCTTGCAATCCCTAATCTTTCATAATGATTATTTTTCTCAATTCGTGAAACTCCCGGGTTTGAGCAAAATTCATGATTTCTTCATATTTTCTCAAATATTGCTCAACCAAAAGCCATCATGGTCACGCGACTGGCTATCCCCTTACGACAATTTTGAATATTAAAACACTTTTATTTTAATATTTTCAAAATATTGATGAATTGAGCATACATGCTCATTCCACCGAAAAATCGAGAATTCTCAGTCAAGATGAAACTCTTCTGAAAACTCACGATATTGCTCAAACGCGCATCAGAAAATACTGAAACTCTCAGTATGGAGAAGCGGACATCATGGAAACACGTGCATGCCTTCATGACCGACCAGGGTCATTCCTAGGGCTTGCACGAAGCCGGTCCCACAAGTTTTCACAATTCCGACCTAATTTGCCCAATTGCTCATACTGGGCCCGAATTCTCTCCAACCAACTGGAGAATTCTCCAAACGACCAAAAATCGGTCATGTGACCACCAGGAGCCGGTCCCATGCCCTATTGGTCGGTCCCATCTCTCATACCTAGGTTTTACACCTAATGCTGAACCCAACAATATTTTCAGTAAATGGTGAATCCACCATTTATTCATGATTTTTCACAAACTCTCAAACTGAAAATCTTGGTGCGTGCTCACTTGAGCACTGGGCACGACATGGACGTTCCTCATCCCATGTGGTCGGTCCTCATCACTCATGATCAAATTTTCAGCAATTCGCCAATTGATGGAGAATTGATCAAAAATTAGGGTTTTGAATAAACGCTCTGTGAAACCATCATTCTGAGCACTCTTCAAACAACACTAATAAATTTATGTTGATCCAGAAATCATCATCTAAATTAATTATACAATATTCGTTAATCTACCAATATTCGTCACCAGTAAATAATTCGCTGAATTGAGCAATACTTGCTCAATTGCCCGAATATAACCAATATTCGACAATTCATCAATAATTTGTTGAATTGAGCAATACTTGCTCAGTTGCCCATCAAATTCTCAATAATAATTAATTTGGTGAATTGAGCAATACTTGCTCAGTTGCTCATCAAATTCTCGTAATTCGCAGAATTGAGCAATACTCGCTCGCTCGTCAGTAATTCATCATGCTGACATCTCTTCAGAGAACTACATGTTTGACCCATGAATCGCTGAGCATTCACCATTCATGCTTGATTCACCAAACTTAGACTCATTGTCTAATCAATCAACAATTGACTAATCAAAACACGTCTGCCCTGCAGACTCCACGATTTGTGAGATTTCAATCACGTCTCAAATGGTTGGTATGACGGTCTACGACACGTGGATTCATCCATAACGAGAAATGTGCATAAGTCGTGTAAACGGTTGGAGGAGTTAGCAAAGTAGTGGGTGCGCGATCAGTCAAGTCTCCACACGACGTGGAACTGACTTTACCACGATCTCCCACTTTCCCACTCTTTCACTCAAGAAACCGTCACACTTACAGGGATCAGTGGTTCATCATTCTTGTAATATAAATAAGTCTCTGAATCCATGATTGAAGGACAAGATTCGAACTCTCGAACATACGTCTCACAAGAATTACAACATCAGTAATCATCCGCATAAAATTTCTCGAGTAACTACTCTCAAGAATTCATCAATCACCCAGAGCTTATTCGAACTCAACAGTTCACCAATATTGCAGAAACCTTCAACACACCCACAATCCTCGATCATCACTGATCCCACACAATTCTCAGCTTCCCTCCTACAGATCAACCCATCTCCCTCTTTGCGACCGAATTGACTCTGGAACGGCCATTATCTTGGTTTAGGCCGGATTCATATAGATTGATTTCCCGAATCTAAGCACCCCCTTTGCAGCGGTGCATCTGTGTGAGGATTAATATTTTGCCCGGCTGAGGAATCTCGACAGCACGCTCGTCTCTTCACTTCCCAAAAAACCGGCGACCCGTTTTCCCCATCCACATGGATGACTTTAGTGTCTTTCGTGATTCATTTGACCTTTTCTTGAACAACTTGTCATTAATCCTTGAACGATGTGTTGAAACAAATCTTGTGTTGAATTGGGAGAAGTGTCATTTCATGGTAACTCATGGCATAGTTTTAGGACATATAATATCTTCTAAAGGCTTGGAAGTCGATAAATCTAAGATAGACCTTATTCGTGCTCTAAACCCTCCCACTACGGTGAGGGAGATACGATCTTTTCTTGGTCATGCAGGTTTTTATCGTAGATTCATCAAGGATTTTTCCAATATAGCATCACCACTTTGCAATTTATTGCAAAAAGATGTGGTTTTTAACTTTGATGAAAAGTGTGTGGCGGCATTCAATCGTTTGAAAGAACTTTTGATTTCAGCCCCTATCATTAAACCACCGGATTGGAGCAAGCCTTTTGAGCTCATGTGTGATGCAAGTGATTATGCGGTTGGAGCGGTGCTTGGGCAGCTTGTGGGGAAGATACCTCATGCCATTTATTATGCTTTTAGGATACTCAATGAAGAGCTATTGGTTTTGCTTTGGAAAATTTTCGCTCTTATCTAATTGGTACAAAAGTTGTTGTCTTTTCTGATCATGCAGCACTTAGGTACTTGCTTACAAAGAAAGAGGCGAAATCGAGGCTCATACGATGTATTTTACTCTTGCAAGAATTTGATATAGAGATCAAAGACAAGAAAGGAATTGAGAACACCGTTGCGGATCACTTGAGCCGTCTTGCTGTGGACAAGGAAACTATCCCATTGCGTGAAAGTTTTCCGGATGAGCAACTATTCTCAACTGCCTTTGGGGAACCATGGTACGCTGATATTGTTAATTACTTAGTTTCTAAACAAATCCCAAAGAACTTGTCTCGTGCTGAGAGGGACAAACTTAAGAAGTTAGGAAACCAATACATATGGGATGATCCATACTTAAGAAAACATTGTAGTGACCAAGTAATAAGAAGGTGCGTTCCTGAATCAGAATTTAATTCTATCTTGTCTTTTTGCCACTCATATGCTTGTGGAGGAAACTTTGGGAGAAAGAGAACCGCTCTCAAGGTACTAGAATGTGGTTTCTTTTGGCCAACTTTGTTTAAGGATGCACATGCATTTTGTACCACATGTGATAGGTGCCAAAGAACAGGCAATCTAGGTGCCCGAAATCAAATGCCACAAACTATTATTCAAATTGTTGAGGTTTTTGATGTATGGGGAATTGATTTTATGGGCCCTTTTGTCAATTCTAGTGGGAATTATTATATCTTGCTTGTTGTTGATTATGTATCGAAATGGGTGGAAGCTAAGGCCACCCCAACTAATGATTCTAAAGTTGTTTCAGATTTTGTGCAAGCAAACATTTTTGCAAGGTTTGGAATTCCAAGGGTTATAATTAGCGACGGAGGCTCACACTTCAAAAACAGGTTCTTGCAAAACTTGTTAAGGAAGTACAATGTGTCGCATAGGATTGCAACACCTTATCATCCACAAACAAATGGACAAGCTGAGGTTTCTAACCGGGAGGTGAAATCCATTCTTGAGAAGACGGTGAATCCAACAAGGAAATATTGGAGCATGCGACTTAATGATGTTTTGTGGGCGTATAGAACCGCATACAAGACACCTATTGGGATGTCTCCCTTTAGGCTTGTGTATGGTAAACCTTATCACTTACCCGTAGAAAT